>NC_061512.1:189410413-189576122 GCF_022539505.1 Lolium rigidum | reverse complement strand
TTGTCAACACCTTCTGCTCCTCCTTGGGTTCGACACTCTTATTTATCGAAAGTACTACGATACACCCCCTATACTTGTGGGTCATCAGGGATCTTCTGAAAAGGAAGTTGAATCCGAGGGTACTACCTCGGCACACTCTCCTCCTCCTGCTGTTTCTCCAAAGAACAAAAGGAAGAGGACTGATGTCGAAGATTCCGGCACTTCCAAAGCCGAAGAAGCTGCTCCTTCACGTCGGAAGGCAGCTTTCGATCCATACCTGGAAGCCCTCGTCAGTTCGTAAGTCATTTTTTGTTTCTTATTGTTTTGTTACTGAAGATCTTTGTCTATCTTGCTTCTTATCTTGTCGCCATTTCATCGTAGTGATGACGAGGAAGAAATACCAGCTCTTGATGCGACTGCTCGAACGAGTACATCGCATACTTTAGTTGTTTCTGAGGTGCACATTGAAGGAGAGGAATCTTTGCCTCCTCAGCAAAACACCGACGCACCTACTCCTCCTGCAAGCCCTCTTGTCCCTTCGCCAAAAAGGGCGAGAGTTGAATCAATCACACAGCCTACCCTACAATTGGGTAGCTCCTCGACTCCTCTTCTGGATGATGTAAGTCCTTGAATACTTTCTGATGCTGTCAATGTTTTCTCTGTTTACTTCTTTTTATTTTGTGCTATCGCACTTTTATTCCGTACCGACGCTTTCTTTCTCTATCTTTCGTTTAACAGCCTTTGATTAAGGAATTCATCCGTTTCGGTGCCCAATTTGTTTGGTACCGTGACTATGCCAGCAAAGCTGAAGGTAATGTCTTGCTGCTTCTCTTTACCCTTGCCTTCTTACTCCTTTGTTGTCGATGTTTTTAAATAAATTTAACTTTCTTGGCAGAAAAACTGGCGGAGGCCAACGAGCGTGCCAACACACTTGCTCAAAAATTAGAGCAAAGTGAAGAGGCTCGTAAAAAGGCCGAATCAGATGCTAGTCAAGCTAGGGCGAGGCCGACAAGGCCAAGGCCGACGCTGCTGGTGTCGAAGATCTTAAGAAGAAGCTTCACGATGCCGAGACTTCGCTGAGCGAGCATATAGCCGCACAATCTGCGCGCGAGGAAGCGATTATTAAACGCCTAAGGTCGCAAAACCGTCGCTTTGTCAGTAAGTATCTGAACCACTTCGCATTCTTTGGACTTTCTTTCCTTCACTCGTTTGTTGATCAATAATTTTTTTGTCTTGACAGGTAAAACATCTCAGGAATTTGAACTTGAAGATCCCGACAATGATCCTCTTCTTGACGCCCTTTCATTCCTTGAGTTTCATGGAACAGAAGCACGCGAGGGCATTGAGCAAGCTAAAGCAGGGGCTGTCGCGACTCTTCCCCTACTTCTTCCCGAAGAAAGAGGAACCCGCAACTTTCCTTGCTCTTGCCAAGTGCTTTAATCCGCCAGAAGATCTTGGACTGAAGGTGCGCCAAGAAAATATGAAGGTCGCCATTGAAAGCATTGTCGCCCTTGTTGCCGACAGCCAGCAAAACATCGACTGGACCAAAGTTGGCGATGCACAGGAGATGGAGACCACGAAGTGGAGATCACTGATCAGGGCTGCGAAGCCCAACACAAAGAAGGTCCTCGCTTATCGTGGATTCGCGCCTACTCCTGCTCCTAGCTCGTCCAAGCCGGAGGTCTAGTAGAATGCCTTATCTTTTTCTGTTTTTTATTTTCCTGTTCCTTCTGAAATTGTCGCCACAGTAGCTTTGGCGGCAACTGTCGTAGTAATTCTTTTGAAGACTCCTTCTGTAATATCTATGTAAATGTCCCGAAAATCAATGGAATTCTATTTTGCGTGATCATTGATACTGAAATTTTCTTTTCCAGTTGATATTTGATAACTACTCCGCGAGTCCTCATCTTGCCGATACCTTTCCTGCTTCCTCCTTCTCGAAGAAAACACTTGTCGCTGATGACCTTGTCGAAGGTTCTTCGAGTAGGCACTCCCCGCAAGATTTGCAAGAACTTCGCCAACAACTTCAGTCCATGAAAAAGCAAACTCTTGCGATGATGGAGCAATCTCGCAAAGCATCCGAAAGGGAAAAGATTGCTCTTCAACAAGCTAAAGAAGCCATAACTGCCAAGGAAACTGCTATTTCAGAAGCTGAAAAAGCAACTACTCGAGAAAATTTTATGCTTGATTTGATGATTGAAGCCAGTGCAGATATGTCAGGTATGCTCTTGCAAACTGAAATTCCCGTTTTCTCGCTACTTCCTTGTTCAAGATTCTTATGTTGTCACCAATCCAGGCTCTTTTATCGACGCTGCTGCTGAAGATGAAAGAGTGAATGCGAGGACAAATCTTCTCGTCAACCTTTCCCTTGACCATGGCTCTTTATTCTGGGCCACTCCCGAGCGGACCCGACAAATTGTTAAGTTTCAAGACCGCACCTGTCAAGTTCGCGAGTTCCTTGATTTCTGCACCAGGACACTGACTTTAGTTTACAAGACGCTGTTTCCTCGGAACGAGGCACCCGACACTATTCTTGGATTGTTGGAAAAGTTTCAAGATGCTCCTCGTATCCATGACTTTGTACGAGCAAAACTATCAGCTGGTGCCAGGTTTTCTATGATGATGATCAAAATCTGCTATCCCAAGTTTGATATGAGCCAGATTGTTACCAAGTGTTTAGCCAAGATGGCGAAGACGAAAAGGGATGTCAGCAAAATTGATGATTATGTGACACCTGTGGCAGAAGATATGATGGATGAACTTCTTCGGATGGACTCTGAATTCTTCGAAAGGGGCAGCTATGCTGAACATAGTACTCGCACTGCATATACTGGACGGATGACCATAGATAATATATTGAGCCGGAATTGATTTTCTTTGTCTATTAACCTGTTGATTTTCTTCAAACATGGCGCCCTTTATTGCTGCAAACATATACTATATTGTACAACTTAAAAATATTTCTATTTTTCTTCCTCAAGCCCCCGAGTGTTTCGGTGGTAAATCTCTTTCTTGTGTATGCGAGGCTGTAAACCAAGGCGACCAAAAATTTTATTGAGGATACTATATTTGCGGGTACAAGCCCCCGAGTATTTTGTTCTTTTGCTGATTGCTATTTTGTATTTTCTTTTTATTTGGCGAGGTATTTGATACCAAGGCGAAATATTTCTTGCACATTAGATTTATCTATGTTGTGTATGTGCTGTAACTTCGAGGCGTAAGCCCCCGAGTATGTCAACGAAAAGATATGTATCTCATCACTATATATTGTTATATTGCAGCACCGCGAGCCTGCCTCATTAAAAACCTTTCCAGCCCCACTCGGTGCCCTGAAAAGGAAAAGAGTGCGTCTGAAAACTCGCGGGCGTTTCAGTACATTGTATTTTTACAAAGGAGGACTATATTTCGACTCTAGGCGTAGAAACGCCTGAGTCGCGCCACGTTCCAGGGGTTTTTCTCGGAACCCCTGTCTTCTTGTCCTTGATCCTGTACGCTCCTCCTTCGATTACTTCGTGACGATGTAAGGGCCCAGCCATGGTGACTCGAGATTTTCAGTACTTTGCTGATTGAGACGTAAGACCAGATCGCCGACCTGGAAAGATCTTGGCCGCAACCGTCGACTATGGTAGTTTTTCAGGTCCTGCTGGTACTTGGTGACTCGTGAGAGTACTTCATCTCGAGCTTCGTCGAGTGCGTCCACATCGTCCTCCAAAGCTCTTCTTGAGGTTTCTTCGTCATACTCTATGACTCTTGGGGAGTCATGCTCTATCTCGATCGGTAGTACTGCCTCAGCTCCGTGGACTAAAAAGAACGGAGTTTCTTGCGTCGCCGTATTTGGTGTTATTCGAATACTCCACAAAACACTTGGCAATTCTTCTGGCCAGGTATGCCGAGCTTTTTCAAGCGGTCCTAGCAGGCGCTTTTTAATACCGTTGCAGATGATACCATTGGCTTTCTCGACTTGGCCGTTGGTTTGCGGGTGCCCAACTGACGCGAAGTGCAGTTTGATGCCTACTTCTGCGCAGTATGCCTTGAACTCCTTGGACGTGAAGTTACTGCCGTTGTCTGTGACGATGCTGTGAGGTACTCCAAACCGAAAAACGATGCTCTTCACGAATTTTATGGCTGACGCTGCATCTGGCGAATTTATCGGCTTTGCTTCTATCCACTTGGTGAATTTATCGACAGCAACCAACATGTACTCGTATCCTCCTGGCAAAGCTTTGTGTAATTTGCCCACCATATCAAGTCCCCATTGGGCAAAGGGCCAAGACAATGGTATTGGCATCAGCTCTGCTGCTGGGTGATGACCCACAAGTATAGGGGGTGTATCGTAGTATCTTCGATAAGTAAGAATGTCGATCCCAACGAGGAGCAGAAGGTGTTGACAAGCAGTTTCGATGAAGGTTTCACCGTAAATGCTCACATACAAGTATTCGGGGGTTTTGATGTAACAGATGAAATAAGTACGAGTAAGTAAAATGCGAGAGAAATAATTGCAGCGAGTGGCCCAATCCTTTTTAGCACAAAGGACAAGCCGGTTTGTTTACTTATAATGACCAAACGTTCTCGAGGACACACGGGATTTTAGTCTAGTGCTTTCGCTACATACAGACTGATTAATCTTCATTGTTTTGATAAGTGTTGTGTGGGTGAACTCGTGCTAATGTACCGCCCTTCCTAGGACTAATACATACTTGTGATTATACCCCTTGCAAGCATCCGCAACTACAAGAAAGTAATTAAGATAAATCTAACCACAGCCTTAAACTCGAGATCCCGCGATCCCTCCTCGCATCGATATACCAACGGGGTTTAGGTTTCCGTCACTCCGGCAACCCCGCAATTGGCAAACGAGTACAAGATGCATTCCCCTAGGCCCATAAATGGTGAAGTGTCGTGTAGTCGACGTTCACACGACACCACTAGAAGAATAACACCACAACTTAAATATCATAACATTGAATATTACTCAACCATAGTTCACTACTAACAATTAGACTTCACCCATGTCCTCAAGAACTAAACGAACTACTCACGAGACATCATATGGAACATGATCGGAGGTGATATGATGATGAATAACAATCTGAACATGAACTTGGTTCAATGGTTTCACTCAATAGCATCAACAACAAGTATGAATAGATACCGGGAGAGTTTCCCCTATCAAACAATCAAGATCAAACCCAAATTGCTACGGCGGTGACGAGGTGCTGCGGAGGAGATGGCAGTGATGATGGTGGGGATGATGATGATGGTGATGGAGATGATGTCCAGCTCGATGGCGGTGACGATGGCGTCGATTTACCCCTCCGGGAGGGAATTTCCCCGGCGGATTCCTGCCCGCCGGAGAGCTCTTTTCTCTCTGGTGTTCTCCGCCCCGCAGAGGCGGCTGTAACCCTTCGTGAGGATTCCTCTCGTGGCTTAGGTCTTCGGGACGAAGGGTTTCGCGAAGAAAAGGAGGCGAAAGGGGTCGTGGGCCCCTGGACCACATGGCGGCGCGGCCAGGCATGGGCCGCGCCGCCCTAGGGTGTGGGCCCACCCCGGGTCCTCCCGGCCCCTCCTTCCGGCTCCCGTCGTCATCCGGAAAAATAGGATTTTTGGTAAAACTCCCTTCCACAGCTTGATCTTCCGAAATATTGCATTCTCGACGGTGCTTTTTCCAGCAGAATCCCGGCTCCGGTGCTCGATCTCCAAATAATCATGAAACATGCAAAATAGATGAAATAACATAAGTATTGTGTCCCAATATGAAATATATCAATGAATAACAGCAAATTATGATATAAAATAGTGATGCAATTTGGACGTATCACCGGGGAGTGTGGTTTTGCGGCGAATCTTTGGCACGTGTCGCAGGTTCGTACTATCTCTTTTGCATCCTCGATTGCTGTCAACCAGTAAAATCCAGCCCGAAAAACCTTTGCTGCAATAGCTCGACTGCTCGCGTGGTGACCACATATTCCCTCGTGTACATCCTTTAAGATTATTCTTCCTTCTTCGGGTGTAACACACCTTTGCAAGCACTCCCGAAATATCGCGCTTGTATAACTCCCCTTTGACCACTTTGAAGGCTTTAGATCGTCGAATAACTCGCCTTGCTTCAATTGGGTCGTCAGGTATTTCTTTCCGTAGGATATACGATATGTACGCTTGCATCCATGGGATTTCTACCATCATCACCAGCTCCTAATCCTCTTCTTCATATCGAACTTCTTTGTGAGGCGCCGAAGTTTTCTCCTCCTTCGTCTTCTTCTGCACCTTCTTTATCTTTGTGGATCTCTCAGCTATTTCTTGCCAAAACACCCCTGGCGGGATTGGGAGGCACTGTGACCCGATGTTTGCGAGAACGTCGGCTTCATCATTGCTCAGCCCTATCGATGTGATTTACTTCGCATCCATCGAACAGCTTCTCAAGCTCGTTGTACACCTCCTTGTATGCCACCATGCTGTCATTGACTGCGTCACATTGGTTCATAACTTGTTGTGCTACCAATTGTGAGTCGCCAAAGATTTTTAATCGAGTCGCGCCGCAGGCTTTTGCCATCTTCATCCCGTGTATAAGGGCTTCATATTCTGCTTCATTATTAGATGCATTTGGGAACGTCATCCGTAGGACGTATTTCAATTTGTCGCCTTCAGGTGATATGAGTATCACCCCTGCACCAGCTCCTTCTACTCTCTTGGATCCATCGAAGTTCATGGTCCAGGTTCTCGACAAATCCGGGGGTCCCGTATTTTGTAATTCCATCCACTCTGCAATGAAGTCTGGCAAAATTTGCGACTTGATTGCCTTTCTTTTTTCATATGTGATGTCCCGAGGGGAAATTTCTATTCCCCAAAGGGAGACACGCCCTGTAGCTTCTGGATTGTTCAGTATATTTGATAGAGGTGCTTCATTGACTACTATTATCGGGTGTGCCGAAAAATAGTGGCGCAACTTTCTTGCTGTTGTAATTACTCCATATGCTAGCTTCTGGTACTGAGGGTACCGCTGTTTTGAGGGCGATAAAACTTTGCTGATGAAGTATACCGGCCTTTGTACTCCATGGAGTTTTCCTTCTTCCTCTCTTTCAACGACTAGCGCCGTGCTAACCACCTGAGGTGTGGCTGCGATGTATAGCAGGAGGGGTTCCTTCTCTTTTGGTGCCACTAAGATTGGTGGTGTCGAAATTGTGCGCTTTAAATCCTCGAAAGCTCGCTCTGCCTCCTCATTCCATTGGAATTTCTCTCCTTGTTTGATTAGAGCGTAGAACGGTAACGCTTTTTCTCCCAATCTGGCGACGAATCTGCTTAAAGCTGTGACTCGCCCAGTTAGCTGCTGTACTTCCTTCAACTTTGTTGGCTTTCTCATTGTTACGATAGCCTATATTTTTTCGGGATTTGTTTCAATCCCTCTTGCTGAGACAAGAAAACCAAGAAGTTCTCCTGCAGGGACGCTAAAGGAACACTTCGTTGGGTTCAATTTGAGACAGAACTTGTCGAGGTTGTCGAAGGTTTCCTTCAGATCTTCAATTAGCGTTGTCCCCTTTTTTGATGTTATGACGACATCGTCGATGTATACTTGTACGTTCTTCCCGATTTGTGTCGCCAAGCACATCCGCATCATCCTCTGGTATGTTGCTCCCGCGTTTTTCAAACCAAAGGGCATTGTTTTATAACAAAATACTCCATAAGGTGTGATGAACGCTGTTTTGACCTCATCTTCTTCTTTTAATCTGATCTGGTTATAGCCAGAATATGCATCTAGGAAGGAAAGACGTTCGCATCTTGCCGTGGAGTCGATAATTTGATCGATCCTTGGGAGGGGAAAGTGATCCTTGGGGCAATGTTTATTGAGACACGTAAAATCGACGCAGATGCGAAGGACTTTAGTGTTTTTCTTCGGCACCAACACTGAATTTGCTACCCATGTGGCCTCTGTATGCAGCTCCTTGATAAAACAAGCTTCTCTTAGTCGATCTATTTCTGACAGCATAGCTTTGCGGTTTGGCTCCGAAAAACGCCGCAAAGGTTGTTTAATTGGTCTTGCTAATGGATCCAAGTTTAGGTGGTGCTCGGCAAGTTCCCTGGGTACTCCTGGCATGTCAGCTGGACACCATGCAAAGATTTTCCAGTGCTCACGGAGGAACTCGACGAGCGCGCTTTCCTATGCGAGGTCCATGTTTGCCGCAATGGACGTCATCTTCTTTGGATCTGTCGGGTGAATCTGCACCTCCTTGGAATCCTTTGCCGTGTTAAAGGTTGCCTCTTTATTAGGCCTCCCCACATCTGGTAGCACATCATAACCAGTCGTAAGCCTTGACTCCATGTATTCTGCTTGCATCCCGAAAGTTTCTGATAGTCGATGAAAATCCTTGTCACATTTATCGGCTAAAGCGAAACTTCCTTTGACTGTAATTGGTCCCTTAGGTCCAGGTAGCCTCCACAATAAATATGTATAATGTGGTACTGCCATAAACCTGGCATATGCTGGCCGTCCTAACAAGGCGTGATACTGTGACGGGAAATCCACGACTTCGAATTGCAGCTTCTCGATCCTGTAGTTTTCTCGGGTCCCGAACTGAACGTCGAGATTGATCTTCCCCAGCGGATACTTGGCTTCTCCGGTGTGATACCGTGGAATCGTGTGTCGGTCGGTTTTAGGTTTGCTAGGGATATATTCATTTTCCTTAGTGTATCTGCATACATAAGGTTTAAACTGCTGCCGCCATCTATGAACACTCGAGATACATCGAATCCCGCAATTACTGCTGGTAAGATCGCTGTCGACCGCCCTGGTCGAGGAACTTGCTGTGGATGATCAGCTATTGTGAAGCCAATATCTTGTCCTGACCAGTTAAGGTACTCGACTGTTGGTGGAGGCATCTTCTCTGCCATAAACACCTGTCACGAGATTACTTTCTGAGCTCTATTGGATGGTCTGCCTTTCTGAATCATCGAGACCGCTCCGTTAGAGTTAGGATCAACATAAGGCGGTGGGGCAGGTGCTGCCGCTATTCTGAGCTGATGTCGATTTTCGTCCGTAATCGCGGGAGGAGGTGGCAAGTGAATCTCACTCCTAGGTCCTTGAGGATTTCTGTGCGCTGCCTGAGCATTAGCATGCCCTGCCCACCTTAACATTGCCTGGAAATTTCGGCAATCCTTTTGCAAGTGTCCTGACTGTCCTTTCCCATTATTGTCAAGATAAAAATGCATCTGACACGGCCCGTTCATCATCTCTTCAGGGGACACAAAAGGTCTTTGGAATCTTAACCCGGTATTTTGCCTGTTGTTTCGAGAATCATCTCTACCGTTGCCTCGCTGTTCGTTACTCCTCTGGTAATCATCTCTGTTGTTTCCTCCGGCGCTTGCTCGGAAGCCAGCCGAAATTTGCCCAGGAGCATCATAACTCGAGTACTGCCGAGAAAATCGTCGCCTATTTTGATAATTTCGGCCGCAGTCTTCCTCTGGTGACCTATGCCGTTTGTTGTGAACGGCATCTTCTCCATCCGCCCATCTATTTGCTATTTCCATTAATGCGGATACTGTCTTTGGATTGGTCCTCCCCAAATCCTCGATAAAATCTCCTCGCCGGATTCCTGCGACAAACGCGTCTATTGCTCTCTCGTCAGATATATTCTCTGCCGAGTTTTTAATGATGTTCCATCTTTGGATATATTTTCTCATTGGTTCTTCTGGCTTTTCTCGACATGACCTCAATTCCTCTAGCGATGCATGTTTTTTGCAGGTGGAACGGAAGTTCTTGACGAAAACGTCCTCAAAACTCGTCCCAGCTCGCCGATAGATCCCGGAGGAAGTTTCTTTATCCAGGATCGCGCGGCTCCACTCAGGTGTATCTGAATACTTTGCATAGCTGTTGCTCTGGTCCCTCCTGTGAGCTTCACCGTTTCTAGGTAATCAACTAACCAATCCTCTGGATCTTGCAGGCCGTCGAATTTCTTGAAACTATCGGGCAACTTGAATCCCGAAGGGACTCGAGTTTTTCGGACTCTCCTTGTAAAGCATGGTAAACCGCACATGTCCTCGTCGTTTATTTCTGGGTAATGCCGATGTTCTCTTCTACTTTGTCGTGCTCTGTCCACACTTGCTTGTGCTGCTGTGTCTCTTGCTCCGCTTGTCCTTTCAGGAGCTGCTGCTGCTGCTGCCGCAGGTCGTGGACTATTTTGCCTTGCTGTTCCTTCGGGAGGTGTTGGTACAAACGCCGTCCCCATGGCTCCGACTCCTGCCATTGCCATGTTGTACAGTGCTTCCCTTGGATCTCCTGGAGGTGGCCTGGATGCAAGGATAAAGGCCTGTGTCACCATATACCCAGCTTCTGGTGTCTTGGGGATGATGTTCCCTCTCGTGTCTATCGACATAAAAGACATGTCGAGGTTTTGAACCAAGTACTCTCTTTCTCCTTCAGGTATATTTTGTAGCCTTGATCTTGCTCTGTTCCGAGCTTCCCTGTGGCTATCTCCCGAAGTTCCAGATTGTCGACTTAACTCCGCTCTTTGCCTGCTTGACGCGGAAGCTGCCTCCCTTCTTCTGTTCAAAGCAGATGTCTGTTTTTCCAACTCCCTTGCAGCTCGTGCGAGCCTATATTGATATGCTTGCAACTCTTCTTGCGTGGCTGTTGTAGCCATTGGTTCTGAGCCATCCATAGCTCTTGCGGATCTATCTCATGCTGCTTGCGGGAGTTGAACTCTATCGCGAGGCTCAGGTCCGATATATTTACTGCCTAGACCTTGTCGTAAATTAGAGGGATCGACGTATGGATTTCCCAGATCGTCGAAAGCCTCAGATGTTTCCTCTTGATCACGACTTGGCTCTCCGATGGCATAAATCTGATGGTATTTTGTATTCAGATCTGTGCTATGTTTGGTGATACCATCATAAAGATTGGCGAAGACCTTGCCCACTGTAGTGGATTTGTCGATGAAATCGAGCTGTCGACGCTGCTCGAGTCATCGCTTATATAGGAGTCCGTGGATGACTCGAAGGACATGTCGCTGAAGATCTTGGCGAGCTTTTCGCTTGCCCTGGTGCTAATGAAGTGTGGCGATGAAGTCTCTTCTTCGCCTGACTCGATTGACGATGTTGAGTTCGAAAAATCGGAATCGACCGCCGACAATCCCGACGAAATCGGAATTTCGAGACGATACACTCCCTCTTTCTCGACACGAAAGTGGAATCTTCCGAACGTCATCTCCATAGGCTCCTGTCGAAGTTTACACCAGTATCCCGAGATCATGTCCGGGGACGTGATCTTGAAGTAGGTTTTTGCGGATTGCCACTAGAGCAGTTAACTAGTACCTGATCCGTCAGATGAACTAGCCCCAACTACCATTATCCCCGTACAATATAGAAATTCATATTAAGAAATATAGAGAAGTTTAAAGTTGTCGAGTAAATATAAACAGTGGAGATTTTCCCCGACTCTACGATTCAAGCAAAATCTCGGGGCTACTGACATAGGCATCCCCAATGGGCCTGCCGAAGATAGTACCCGGGGTTTACTGAAGGCCCACGGCTCGAAGAATAAGAAGAATCGGAAGCCCAAGTTGATATTAAGGAAAGTTAGAGTTGTATTAGAAGAGGATGTTTGTAATCTTACGGGATGAGTTGGAAACCCTCCCGGACTGTGTAACTTGTACAATACGAATCCCTCGGCTCCACCTCCTATATAAGGGGGAGTCGAGGGACAAAGAAAGCATCGAATCATTGTTTCTCAAACCCTAGCTTTCATAATCGTCGAGTACTTTTCGGCTGAAACCTTCGAGATCTACTTGCCCTCTACTTCCAACTAAACCCTAGTCTACAACCTGTAGGCATTGATAAGTTAATCCCTTGTCACGTAGTGAAGTGCTTATTTATATCCCTTTATGATTGCAATGTTGAGAGTGTCCACTAGTGAAAGTATGATCCCTAGGCCTTGTTTCTAAGCATCGAAACTCCGTTTATTTACTGTTCTGTTGCATGTTTACTCGCTGCCATATTTTATTCAGATTGCTATTACCACTCATATACATCCATACTACTTGTATTTCACTATCTCTTCGCCGAACTAGTGCACCTATACATCCGACAAGTGTATTAGGTGTGTTGGGGACACAAGAGACTTCTTGTATCGTAATTGCAGTGGTTGATTGAGAGGGATATCTTTGACCTCTTCCTCCCCGAGTTCGATAAACCTTGGGTGATCCACTTAAGGGAAACTTGCCGCTGTTCTACAAACCACTCGCTCTTGGAGGCCCAACACTGTCTACAAGAATAGAAGCACCCGTAGACATCAAGCACTTTTCTCGGCGCCGTTGCCGGGAGGAAAGGTAAAAGGCACTCATACTCCGGTCCCAGGTAACTAAGTACTTTTCTGTTGCCGTTGTGTGTGTGCTCGAAGCTATTTCCTTTAGATCCTGCAATTGCATCTTTTTGTTTCTTGTTTTACACTAGTAAGGCATAATGGAAAACATCTGTGAGCTTTTTGTACTATTTCCTGAGTCAAGACATGAATGGTTTAATGCGAAAATTAAAAAACCTATGGAACCTTATTTGCATGCTAGTAGCAATGATATTAGTATGAACGCTTTGAACACCATTGTTGCTAATGATATGGAAAATTCTAAGCTTGGGGAGGTCGGTTTTGATGAAAATGATCTCTTTAGCCCTCCGGGTATTGAGGAGAAAGTTTATGTTGATTATGATATGCCTCCTATTTATGATGATTATAATTATAGTGGTCTTTTGGTGCCGCCTACTATGGAGAGTAAATTTTATTGTGATTATACTATGCCTCCTACACTTGATGAGAATAATAATGATAGCTACTTTGTTGAATTTGCTCCCACTATTACTAATAAAATTGATTATGCTTATGTGGAGAGTAATGATACTTTTATGCATGAGACTCATGATAAGAATGTTTCATTTGATAGTTATATTGTTGAGTTTGTTCATGATGCCACCGAAAGTTATTATGAGAGAGGAAAATATGGTTGTAGAAGTTTTCATGTTACTAAAACACCTCTCTATATGCTGAAAATCTTGAAGTTACACTTGTTTTATCTTTCTATGCTTGTTGCATTATGCTTCATGAATTTGTTTATTTACAAGATTCCTATGCATAGGAAGAGGGTTAGACTTAAATTTGTTTCATATTTGCTTCTTGATGCTCTCTTTTGCTTCAACTCTTATTTCTTGCGAGTGCATCATTAAAACTGCTGAGCCCATCTTAATGGCTATAAAGAAAGCACTTCTTGGGAGATAACCCATGTGTTTATTTTACTACAGTACTTTTGTTTTATATTTGAGTCTTGGAAGTTGTTACTACTGTAGCAACCTCTCCTTATCTTTATTTTATTGCATTGTTGTGCCAAGTAAAGTCTTTGATAGTAAAGTCAATACTAGATTTGGATTACTGCGCAGAAACAGATTTCTGTCTGTCACCAATTTGGGCAGTGTTCGCTGTAGGTAACTCAGAAAAATTTGCCAGTTTACGTGTGTGATCCTCAGATATGTACGCAACTTTCATTCAATTTGGGCATTTTCATCTGAGCAAGTCTGGTGCCTCTTTAAAATTCGTCTTTACGGACTGTTCTGTTTTGACAGATTCTGCCTTTTATTTCGCATTGCCTCTTTTGCCGTGTTGGATGGATTTCTTTGTTCCATTAACTTCCAAGTAGCTTTGAGCAATGTCCATAAGTGTTAAGAATGATTGTGTCACCTCTGAACATGTGAATTTTTGATTATGCACTAACCCTCTAATGAGTTTGTTTTGAGTTTGGTGTGGAGGAAGTTTTCAAGGGTCAAGAGAGGAGGATGATACAATATGATCAAGAAGAGTGAAAAGTCTAAGCTTTGGGATGCCCTCGTGGTTCATCCCTGCATATTTTAAGAAGACTCAAGCGTCTAAGCTTGGGGATGCCCAAGGCATTCCCTTCTTCATCGACAAATTATCAGGTTTCTTCTCTTGAAACTATATTTTTATTCCGTCACATCTTATGTGCTTTACTTGGAGCGTCTTTATGTTCTTGTTTTTGTTTTGTTTGAATAAAATTGGATCCTAGCATTCATTGTGTGGGAGAGAGACACGCTCCGCTGTTGCATATGAACACTTGTGTTCTTCGCTTTATCTTTTAGTGTTCATGGCGAAGGTTGAAACTGCTTCGTTCATTATTATTTGGTTGGAAACAGAAAATGTTGCATGTGGTAATTGGTATAATGTCTTGAATAACTTGATACTTGGCAATTGTTGTGCTCATATAGATCATGTTTAAGCTCTTAAATCATGTACTTGTACCCATTAATGAAGAACTACATACAGCTTGTTAAAATTTGGTTTGCATGATTAGTTTCTCTAGAGTCTAGATATTTTTTGGTTAAGGTGTTTGAACAACAAGGAGACGATGTAAAGTCTTATAATGTTTGCAATATATTCATATGTGAGTCTTGCTGCACCGTTTCATACTTGAGTTTGCTTCAAACAACCTTGCTAGCCTAGCCTTGTATTGAGAGGAATTCTTCTCGTGCATCCAAAATCCTTGAGCCAAATACTATGCCATTTGTGTCCACCATACCTACCTACCACATGGTATTTCTCTGCCATTCCAAAGTAAATTACTTCATGTGCTACCTTTAAACAATTCAAAACTTTATTACTTCTTATTTGTGTCAATGTTTTATAGCTCATGAGGAAGTATGTGGTGTTTTATCTTTCAATCTTATTGGGCAGCTTTCACCAATGGACTAGTGGCTTCATCCGCTTATCCAATAATTTTGCAAAAAGAGCTGGCGCGGGGTTCCCAGCCCCCAATTAATCAACCTTCATTAATAATTCTCTTCACATGTTTTGCTCTGATTCATCAGTAAGCAACTTAATTTTGCAAATAGACACTCCTTCATGGTATGTGAATGTTGGAAGGCACCCGAGGATTCGGTTAGCCATGGCTTGTGTAAGCAAAAGGTTGGGAGGAGTGTCAACCTAAAATAAAACTAAAATACATGTGTAAACAAAAGAGAAGAGGGATGATCTACCTTGCTGGTAGAGATAACGTCCTTCATGGGAGCCGCTCTTTGAAAGTCTGTTTGGCAAGGGGGTTAGAGTGCCCACTACCATTCGTTGACAACAACAAACACCTCTCAAAACTTTACTTTTATGCTCTCTATATGATTTCAAAACTTAAAAAGCTCTAGCACATGATTTAATCCCTGCTTCCCTCTGCGAAGGGCCTATCTTCTACTTTATTGTTGAGTCAGTTTGCCTATTCTTTCTATCTCAGAAGCAAACACTTGTGTCAACTGTGTGCATTGATTCTTACATGTTTACCTATTGCACTTGTTATATTACTTTGTGTTGACAATTATCCATGAGATATACATGTTACAAGTTGAAAGCAATTGCTGAAACTTAATCTTCCTTTATGTTGCTTCAATGCCTTTACTTTGAATCTATTGCTTTATGAGTAACTCTTATGCAAGTCTTATTGATGCTTGTCTTGAAAGTATTATTCATGAAAAGTATTTGCTATATGATTCATTTGTTTACTCATTGTCTTTACCATTGCTTCGAATCGATGCATTCATCTCATATGCTTACAATAAGTATGATCAAGATTATGATAGCATGTCACTTAAGAAATTATCTTTGTTATCGTTTACCTACTCGAGGGCGAGTAGGAACTAAGCTTGGGGATGCTTGATACGCAAACGTATCTATAATTTCTTATGTTCCATGCTACTTTTATGATGATACTCACATGTTTTATACACATTATATGTCTGTTATCACCAGAATTTGACCGAGTCAGAGGTGGGCTGCGATCAAGATGGACTTGAAGATTATATATAGAAGAAATACGTGAATCGGCCGCGTATGCAACGTTTGGGCTAGTTTGCCCTTGTATCATGTAACATATTAAGATTACGTGTCGGTTAGGAGTTAGAGTTTTACCCGTGCACGGTTAGGTGCACACCTAAATTAGAAAGTCCCCGGGACTATAAATATGTATCTAGGGTTTATGGAATAAACAACAACCAACGTTCACCACAAACAAATCTCGGCGCATCGCCAACTCCTTCGTCTCGAGGGTTTCTCCGGTAAGCACCATGCTGCCTAGATCGGCAGCACAAGCCTATCTACGTTGTTCATGCGTTGCTCGTGCTGAAGCCTTTTTGATGGCGAGCAACGTAGTTATCTTAGATGTGTTAGGGTTAGCATTGTTCTTCGTGTCATATGCTCGTCGTAGTGCAACCCTTATACATCTAGCCGCCCTTACACCTATCTTAGGTGTAGGGGCGGCACCCCGCTTGATCATAGTTTAGTAGATCCGATCCGTTACGGTTGCTCCTTGCTTTGCAAGGATTAGTTTAATATCTGCAATAGTTAGGCCCTACAAAGGGTTCGAGGATCCAGCGGCGTGTAGGGTGTAATTCGCTAGCCCTAGACAGGATGTTCCGGGGATCAACCTCGTGTTGGTTTTTAGGCCCTGTCTAGGATCGGCTTATGATCACCGTACGCGAGCGCGAGGCCCAATCGTGAGTAGGATGATCCGATTATGCGGTGAAAACCCTAAATCGTCGTAGATCTCATTAGCTTTATCTTGATCAAGCAGGACCACCATATATTCGGACACCTTGTTCGAATCATGGGTGGATCGGTTCTTTGAGCCGATTCACAGGATAACCTGAGAGCCGATCGAGTCTCGTATTTAATGGTTACGTGTATGCCATGCAGGAAACTAAGCGAGGCATCATCCAACACCTTCCTGACCAAGTATGGGTCAGGTGGCACGCCCTTGCGATAGCATCGGACGTGTGACCAGGAGGCTTTGCGGGCCGTCGCTCTGAGGGACTGGGGCCAGCTGCAGCCCTAGTTGTTCCCGGCTCTACTGTGTTGCCCGTCGCTGCCCGCCGGTGGGTTTCCGACCGCAACACATTCCGGCACGCCCGGTGGGACAATCTTCGACATCCACCGCATCGCCATCTACATCCGAGATGGCGGAAAGCACTCCGGTCAAGTACGAGGATCCGCTCGATGAGCTCAAGAAGAAGCATGACGAGATCAAGGCAGCCCTCGAAGCCGAACTCATCGGCTCTTTCCACGTAACCCGCTCCCATGGCGTCGGGTGGAAGGGGTTCTCACCGAAGGCGCACTCGATGGAGTGGACCTGTCCGCCTCGTAGAAGAACGCACCAGGTCGCTGCGTCAGGAGATCAACTACATGGTGGCTCATTCGCTGCACCGCCACTCTGAGAGCCTGGTAAACACTTTAGAGCGTGTCGCTCTGCGTGTGGTCCAGGAAATCATGAGCCATCGGTATTCTCCGTCGGGACCAGCTCTGGGGACTTACAAAGGAGAGATGCCACTCCAGTCCCATCCTCCGCTGCCGTTCGCATGGGCAGCACCAGAAGTGCCGAACTCATCGGCATACGCCGTCTACAAAATTGGTGGTGATCCTAGTGACTACCAATTCCTACCTGAGGCACCCAAGGAGATCCCGCACGGATACGCGTGCGCATACGTACTGCGATCGCAATACCTGGGCACTCTCGAACCAGGTTGCAACAGCAGGGGCCTCTGGAACAGCAGGAGGAGCGTCGGGAGCAGATCTTGAGAAGCAAACGTGGTTAGCTAAATACGCCACTCCGACAAACCTCCAGAGCCCAACTCCTGCAGTTGGCTTAGAACCGGAAAAGCAAGCATGGCTGGCTAAGTATGCCACCCCGGCGAATCTTCAGGGTTCGACACCTTCAGCCATCACCGCGGATCAGATTTGTACAATTCGAAGATCGGTTCGGCATGATGCCGAAAAGGAAGACGTTCGGCTACACCAAGCCGTACCCCAACGATTACGAATTGATCCCGCTACCACCCAAATATCGGCTCCCGGACTTCACAAAGTTTAGTGGATCGGATGGTTCCGGCTCCATCGAGCATGTGAGCCGATATTTGGCACAGTCGGGCACGATCTCAGCATCGGACGAGTTGCGTGTGAGGTTCTTCGCACGGTCCCTCACAGGATCGGCTTTCGGGTGGTACACATCGCTGCCACCGAACTCCATCCGGACTTGGAAGCAGTTGGAAGAGCAGTTCCATGAGCAGTATCACTCAGAGGCTTCCGAGGCTGGCATTGCCGATCTACCTCAAGTACGACAGAAGCGCGGGGAGACAGTGTCAGAATTCATCCAGCGCTTCAGGACCGTGAGGAACCGATGCTATTCGGTTCACGTAAGTGAAAAAGAAGCAGTCGAGTTGGCCGTGGTGGGTCTCCCAAGCAGACTACCCTTCATTGGCGCACATGGTGCAGAAACTGTCAGCATATGAACAGCGCCACCCAGATGTTTACCAGGATAAATTCAAGCGTGCGGTGACCCTGGTTGAGGCAGACGAGGATGAAGGTGCTGCGGGAGATCGAGAGGTAGCGGTGGCTGAATGGACTCGAGCGGCGGGCCCCGTGTCCCGCAAATGGGTGAAGCCACAAGGCCCTCCAAAAGGGTTCGACTTCGACGTGACCAAAACCGAGCAGATTTTCGATCTCTTACTCACGGAGAAGCATATAAAGGTACCCGAAGGCCACAAGATCCCCACGGTGCAGGAGCTGAACGGAAAGCCATACTGCAAGTGGCATAACACGTTCACCCACACCACCAACGACTGCAGGGTGTGGCGACAGCAGATCCAAATGGCGATAGAAAATGGACGGTTAATTTTCAACCAGTACGCCATGAAGGTCGACACACACCCCTTCCCCTCCATTAACATGGTGGAGTATACTTACCATGGAGGGTGCCAGCCAGATTTCTCGTGCAATATCAACATGGTGGGCCCTGGGCACCACTCTGGTAAGAACGGAGATGAGGGCAGCTGCTCTCATAGAAAAGACACAGAGGAAGCCGCTCCACGCGATCGGCTCCGCCAAGACGGCAAGCGCTACGTCACAGAGGGAGAAGTGAAGAACATAAGATATCAGCGACCTCTCTCTCGATCACCTCCTCAACAAGTATGTGAGTCAGTATGACCAACGCCGACGATCCAGCGATGATGATGAAAGAAATCGTCTGGCTAGAGAAGCCAGAAGACATCGTCGGCACGATCGCGATGAGGAGGAGCACGAGCGCCATGCCAAGGAAAAATCAGGGAAGAGAGACGACGAGGACAAGCACTGGGACTGTCCCTTCTTCAGACACTGCTGGGATTCAGGAATGAGCCGATTGCCCACAATCGGCAATTGCCCAGAATGCAACCAGAAGAAGAAGGAGACAGCCAACGTGTCCGTGTTCAAGCGCCTAGGGCATCTCCCGCCACAAAGCAAACGCGCTGAGTCCCCTCGGTTGGAAGATCTCGAGGATTCAGAAGACGAGGGAGAAGAAGAAGACAAGTACCACCGGCCAAGGTGGTGCCCTGATGGACTCAGCCGTTCCCAAAAGCGCAGGGTTCAGCGATTGCGCGGCCTGGAGGAAGCCGAAAGGTTATACTTGCATACGCTAAGGAAGGCACGACCTGATCTGGCTGCGAAAGTTCAGCGAACCCCGGATGAAGAGGGTCGTCCACGGAAAATGGAGTGACGCCCCAAGCAAAGGAAAGCCGATGATGATACATCGGCTGGCACAAACATGGTGCTCGTCCTTCCGACGAAGCTTAGTGCTCCACGATTACACGATGCACTCGAGGTGGACGACAGCAAGCGCACCAACATGATAAAGTTAGAGATTGGGCTGGTTTTATCCACTGGCCTAACCATGTAGCTGGAGAAAATCAATGAGCAAACGTGGCGAGGCTGATCCTTGTGATCGGCCCCAAAAAATTTATGGAGGAACATTACAAAACCTTCATCGAGCAAGCAACGTGGAGGCCGATTCCAGCAATCGGCCAAAATTATCCTCACCATCCATTACTGCCTGGGTTCAGCATTTAATCCAACATGGGATACCTAAAAGAGCCGATACCATCAACTCTCTTGACAGAATCGGCTCGGGGGGCACCTAGGTGGAGAATAAACACGAGGATATGAAGTAGGAGTATCTTTCAAACGCCCAGCAGCCCAAGATATTCTTTGATGATGGGTATTGAAGTATGGGGGCCGAAGATATTCTTTGATGATGGGTATTGAAGTATGGGGGGCGATACATGAATCGGCCGTAAAAAATTCGAAATTTTTTAGCACAGCCGATGCAGCAGACATCGACTTAAGGATATAATCCGCCAAAGGAAGGAGCCGATCTACCCTGCAAGGCGCGAGAAGTGGACTGAAGAAGCTCGGGGGGCAGCTCACCCTGAAGGCTCTCTGCTCTGGGAAGCCGATTTTTGTTGAAATCGGCTGGCTCTGCGTTATGATTTGAGGCCAATGGCGGCACATTGGGCTGACTCACTACCTTTCCCGCCTTAACTGAGGCGCGGGGGGCAGATTGTCCTGAAGGATCCTTTGCTATAAGGAGCCGATTTCGTTGAAATCGGCTGACTCTACGTCTCAGCTTTTGAGGAATAGTTGCTGTGGGAAGAACGGAGCAAGAGCCTGTCCCGCAGAAGTACCATCTCCAGCCTCTGGGTTGAGTTAGCAATGGCCTCAGAGAACCCCTGAAAGCAAAGGGGATTTGGAAGAGAAGGGTCTGGCAGGAAAATGTCTGAAAACCTGAGATTGATGACAAGGCCAGGCGTTATTTCAGGGGTTTTGCCGTTTAGTCCAACATTACGCTCAGTGACTACGGATTGGGCCTGTTCGGTTGGAAGTTTGGGGATCTGAATTCGAGCAAGGTTCGCAGGTTACCGGTGCGTTGCCATCGGCTTTTGGAGCGGTGATCAAGTTAACAATCGGCCAAATCAGTACGATAAGAAATCGGCTAGATCAAGTTAAGGGAAATTCTTCATTAACATTGGGATTTCTTACAATAAAGGGCCGACTACTCAAAGAAGAACAAAAGAAGAGCCAATTGCTCAGGGGACTACTGATCCTACATAACTACTCCTCGCTAGCGTCGTTGTCGGCGTCGCCATCGGCGCTACTGCCGGAGAAGTCCTCGCTGCTGCTGCCCCAGCCGTCGGCTGGAGCTTCCTCCTCCTCCTCGTCATTATCATCATCCTCGCTATCCGCCCAACTGCGGAAGCGCTTCGTCGGCGGATACCCAGCGAAGGAGGAGGAATCATCTTCCTCATCCTCCTCTTCTCCTTCCTCGTCATCATCGTCGTCCTCGCTGTCCGCCCACATGCGGGAGCGCTTCTTCGATGGGAGCCTGGCGGAGGGGGAGGCCTTGGTCTTCTCTGCTTCTCCTTCTCTCTTCTCCTTGTCAGAGGAGATGGGGTTCGCCCCGGAGTGGAGGTCGTCCTCTTTCTTGTTCTCCGGCGACGATTGGAGGGGGAGGCCTGAGGCAGAGGAGGAAGAGGAAGACATGGCTGCAGGGGAAGAGGGTTTTTTGGCGCTGGTGGACAGAGCAGAGCAAGGGGATGGAGTGGTGAACCGTTTGGCACAGATAAATAAAGGGAGTGTAGTGGAGATTTAATGCCATGACGGTTCTCGAGGACGTGATGCCGAAATTGTCAATTCGTACAGAGAAGCCCAGGAGGCGAGGCGTAATGATGGAAGATTCTGCGGCAGTTCTGCTCTGCCATGACATGACCCGACGAAAGAGAGCATAATGATTTTGGAAATGACATTTCCAAAACCAGGGGGCATGTGTTATCACCAGAATTTGACCGAGTCAGAGGTGGGCCGCGATCAAGATGGACTTGAAGATTATATATAGAAGAAATACGTGAATCGGCCTCGTATGCAACGTTTGGGCTAGTTTTGCCTTGTATCATGTAACATATTAAGATTACGTGTCGGTTAGGAGTTAGAGTTTTACCCGTGCACGGTTAGGTGCACACCTAAATTAGAAAGTCCCCGGGACTATAAATATGTATCTAGGGTTTATGGAATAAACAACAACCAACGTTCACCACAAACAAATCTCGGCGCATCGCCAACTCCTTCGTCTCGAGGGTTTCTCCGGTAAGCACCATGCTGCCTAGATCGCATCTTGCGATCTAGGCAGCACAAGCCTATCTACGTTGTTCATGCGTTGCTCGTGCTGAAGCCTTTTTGATGGCGAGCAACGTAGTTATCTTAGATGTGTTAGGGTTAGCATTGTTCTTCATGTCATATGCTGTCGTAGTGCAACCCTTATACATCTAGCCGCCCTTACACCTATCTTAGGTGTAGGGGCGGCACCCCGCTTGATCATAGTTTAGTAGATCCGATCCGTTACGGTTGCTCCTTGCTTTGCAAGGATTAGTTTAATATCTGCAATAGTTAGGCCCTACAAAGGGTTGGAGGATCCAGCGGCGTGTAGGGTGTAATTCGCTAGCCCTAGACAGGATGTTCCGGGGATCAACCTCGTGTTGATTTTTAGGCCCTGTCTAGGATCGGCTTATGATCACCGTACGCGAGCACGAGGCCCAATCGTGAGTAGGATGATCCGATTATGCGGTGAAAACCCTAAATCGTCGTAGATCTCATTAGCTTTATCTTGATCAAGCAGGACCACCATATATTCGGACACCTTGTTCGAATCATGGGTGGATCGGTTCTTTGAGCCGATTCACGGGATAACTCGAGAGCCGATCGAGGCTCGTATTTAATGTTTACGTGTATGCCATGCAGGAAACTAAGCGAGGCATCATCCAACACCTTCCCGACCGGGTATAGGTCGGGTGGCACGCCCTTGCGATAGCATCGGACGTGTGACCAGGAGGCTTTGCGGGCCGTCGCTCTGAGGGACTGGGGCCAGCCGCAGCCCTAGTTGTTCCCGGCTCTACTGTGTTGCCCGTCGCTGCCCGCCGGTGGGTTTCTGACCGCAACAATGTCATATTTATGCGTTTTCCGGAACTAACCAATTGACGAGATGCCGAAGTGCCAGTTGCTGTTTTCTGCTGTTTTTGGTTCCAGAAATCCTAGTAAGGAAATATTCTCGGAATTGGACGAAATCAATGCCCAGCATCTTAGAATCACACGAAGCTTCCAGAACACCCGAGAGCCACCAGAGGAGGGCCCTGTGGGCCCCAGATGATAGGCTGGCGCGGCCAGGGGGTGGGCCGCGCCCCCCTATTGTGTCACCGCCTCGTCAGCCTTCCGACTCTGCCTCTTCGCCTATTTAAAGGTCCCTGACCTAAAACCTCGATACGGAAAAGCCACGGTACGAGAAACCTTCCAGAGCCACCGCCATCGCGAAGCCAAGATCCGGGGGACAAGAGTCTCCGTTCCGGCACGCCGCCGGGACGGGGAAGTGCCCCGGAAGGCATCTCCATCGACACCACCGCCATCTTCATCAACGCTGCTCGTCTCCCATGAGGAGGGAGTAGTTCTCCATCGAGGCTAAGGGCTGTACCGGTAGCTATGTGGTTAATCTCTCTCCTATGTACTTCAATACAATGATCTCATGAGCTGCCTTACATGATTGAGATCCATATGACGAGTTTGTAATCTAGATGTCATTATGCTATTCAAGTGGATTTTACTTATGTGATCTCCGGAGACTCCTTGTCCCACGTGTGTAAAGGTGACAGTGTGTGCACCGTGTGGGTCTCTTAGGCTATATTTCACGGAATACTTATTCACCGAGTTATGATTTGAGTTGGATGTCTCTATGAAATTGTGGTGTGTTAGTACCTCCTATGAATGCTCAAAGTGACAGCGTGGGGTGTTCATTAGTACTTGGGAATGCATCTTTAAGGTTTGCCTACATGATGAATTAGTGTTCGTTATCTTGCTAGAGAGTAATTCAGAGTAGCGTAGTGAAGTGCTTATTTATATCCCTTTATGATTGCAATGTTGAGAGTGTCCACTAGTGAAAGTATGATCCCTAGGCCTTGTTTCTAAGCATCGAAACTCCGTTTATTTATCGTTCGTTGCATGTTTACTCGCTGCCATATTTTATTCAGATTGCTATTACCACTCATATACATCCATACTACTTGTATTTCACTATCTCTTCGCCGAACTAGTGCACCTATACATCTGACAAGTGTATTAGGTGTGTTGGGGACACAAGAGACTTCTTGTATCGTAATTGCAGGGTTGCTTGAGAGGGATATCTTTGACCTCTTCCTCCCTGAGTTCGATAAACCTTGGGTGATCCACTTAAGGGAAACTTGCCGCTGTTCTACAAACCTCTTTCTCTTGGAGGCCCAACACTGTCTACAAGAATAGAAGCACCCGTAGACATCACATGGCCATGCCCACGGGCACGCCAGTGCACGATATCGCCCCGTCGCCTAAGACCTCTCTTCGCCCTCTCCTCTCTCCCATGCACTCACCCACGACCCAGCTCCCTCCCAGACATGACCGTTTGGTACGGAGAGCCCTGTAGTCGATGCCATCATCGACGATCTCCGCCGGACCCGTGACAGACACAGATGTCGCCCGCACGCTCCCGTCCACCTCTTGATGCGCCATGACGCTCACGAGAACCGCCAGATGACGCAGCACCATCCTAGCACCTCGCCCATGCCTCTCCGCCGATGTAGCCTCGCCTCCATCATCGACCTGCCCGTGAGCCTCGACACCTCTCGCCCGCTATAAATAGAGGACTCCCCTGCTCGATCTCTTCACAACATCTTGCTCCCCTCCTTCCTCTCGCTCTCCTCGACCACTTCCTCGTCCACATTGTCGCCGGAGCCGCCCCAATTTCGCCGGAGTTCGCCGCGGCAATAGCCAGAAGGAGGCGACGACTTCGACCACCTCAGCCTCTCCCACGACCCTCGTTCGCCTCGCCGTTGTCTTCCATGCCGATTGCCCGCCTCGCCGAGCCTCGCCGGAGCGCCGGTAAGCCCCCAGCAACCCACCTCGCCGCAGCCAGGGTTTGCGCCCATCGTTGACGACGACGAGCCTCGGCCGTCCGATCGTCATTTAATCCTACGGCCTCCCCTCGCGCGTACCGATTCGGGTTTTAACACCCGCTGACAGGTGGAGCCCCCTGTCAGGCGGCCTGCTGTGCGCTAGAGCGTAGCTGGGCCGGCCCATTTTCGTTTCCCGCCGAAGCCCACGCGTTTGAATTCTGTTATTTCGTTTAAATCAAATTTGGAAAACTGGTGCTATGTTTGAAATTGAATAAAAACAAATCTACCCATCCAATTTGAATGATTCAAATTTTGTGTGAAAGTAGATGAAATTCTCTATCCAACCCCACTGGTCTCAACCCTTAATTCATTATAGAGCAATTGCAACCAAAAATAACAAGGCAATACCTTTTCAAAATTCAAACATTTATTAAAAATCAACCATAATGAATTTTGAGGTGATTCCAATTCTCATAATTCACATTCCAAAACTCTATTTGATTATGCAAAAATATGACATAGTTTTTTCATATGATCATGGGCTAGAATCAAATAATGGCTATGTAGTCATTTCTAGGTCATTTAAATTATTTCAAAAATAGTATTTGAAATCTATGAGATGTAGCATCTCATTTAAATCACTTTCCCAAGTAATTCAATGTGAGGTGATGAAATTAGTCTTCATGACCTCATATGTTATTACTTGAGAATATTAAATCATTTCCAAAGTAGTATTTAAATTGTATGAGATGTAGTATCTCATTTAAATCATTTTCCCAAATGGATAAATATGAAGTGGTGACTTTGGTCAACATGATCTCATACTTTATTATTTGAGGAAATTAAATCTTAGTAATGTTCAATGGGAGGAAATTACTTTCAAAGGAAATAAATGGAAACCCTAGTAGGTGTTAAATCTTAGTATTTGTTTTTCAATGAGAAGAAATTATTTTTCCAAAACTAAATAAAGAAAACCCTAGTATGATGTTGAGTGATGATTGTGATGATGATAGATCATCTTGTGTGAGCCATTAAGGCTAAATAGTCTCATTAAGTATTGTTTGGTGATTGTTACCTCGTATCCGTTTATAGACGCTAGTACCGAAGGCTACGAGGAGGAGGAGGTCTTCTACGAAGAAGAGGAGGAACACTTTGACCACTATACCACTCAAGGCAAGCTATTACCAATACAAGATATTAAAATGAGCAAGCTCTACTAGTGCAAGATACCATGGCACTAGTATTTTTGTTTAAAAGCCTTTATTTTGGTTACCAAGGCTTACTTGTTGTAGTTAATTTGTGTCTAAGTGTAGAGTACCACAAGAGCTTCAAACTTAGCCTAGAAAGCTAAACTTTAGTTAGCACCCCTCATGATTAGTTGCTAGTGCTAAATCTAAAATTGAATACTCTAGATGGAACTTGTGAATCAAGTAACTTTGAAAACCTTAGGATGATGAGTCATTCTATTGAAAGTGTTGAAGGTGAATATGAACTTGGAGTGACTTTGTGAATTTGATAAAAACTGGCAGTTGGGTTCGGATGCGATACCATTCCAATTTTAGAGTACCCCCACAATACATGATTATGGGTAAGGCTTTAGCTGGAAATTTATGTACGTTAGTATGGGTTCCCTCTGAATAAGCATCATAGAGGTTATGCCGAGGCTGCCTCCGTTGAAAGTGAAATGACGTGAAAAATAGATGAATGTCCTACCCAAGCCCTATGCAGTTCTTAGGATGGCAGAATGCCATCACTAGGAGGCCAAACTCATAGGGGAGGTGCCTATACTAGAGTATGTAAGTGAAAGGTTACTGGTTGATGATCCGCATGCATACCGAGTATGATGATTCAGGGCTATCCCTGACGGATGTAATCAAAAGTTGTGGCACAAGAGTACGACCTCTGCAGAGTGTTAAACTATTCGAATAGTCGTGTCCGCGGTCATGGACAGTTGGATGGCCATACTGTTCCGTTGTCAGAGGTTTTTCTAAAAATGAATGGTGACTTGAAATGTGTCTTTGACTTGAATCACAACAGAGTTGTGGGAATGACACTAATGTTCCCACTTGAGTAGTTATAGGCAAATAAAGAGTCTTTGACTCATAAGTGTTTATGAAATAAAACCAGCTTTGTGCAGATAAACCTAGAAGCATAGAACCCATAATTGAGCTATTAGTACTTCTATTAGTATTAGTTTGCGAGTACTTTAAAAGTACTCATGGCTTTGTCCCTCGCCATTCAAATGGTCAGACTATGAAGAGGAGCACCAACACCAGGAAGATGGACAGTAGGACGTCTATGATAACTAGGATCACCTCCCAACGTCAAGCGTTGCCTGTGGAACAGATGGACCGCTACTACGTTTCTTCCGCTATGTGTTTTGTAATGGATCCTTAGATCAACTGTTGTTTTAAGACTTGGATCATGAGATCCTTTGTTGTAAGACGATTATGGTTTGTAATGAATAATGTTCTGTGATATCAACTATTATGTCTCGCAAAAACAATATTCCTGGGATTGCGATGTATGGCATAATAGGAATCTGGAATTAAAAATGCGGGTGTTGACAGCGGCAGGCCATGTTTATCGGCTGGACGCGCCCCAAATGCCTTTGGAGATCCTTTGTGAGACGCGGTGATGCTCTGAGGCCCCATTTTAACATGGACTTGTATAAAATAGACATTCACGCTCGACTAAAATGAACCATCCGGTGCCGGACCGTCACTATGTGTAACACCCCAGGTTCTAGGACATGCAAGGGTAGATTCAAGATTCGTGCATTCATCTTAAAAAGTGGTGGAATTTTTTCCGCTTTGATCGAAAACTCAAAGTGATCGAGAACCTGATACGATTCTTTATGAATTAGGGTTATCATCTCGACAAATGTGTGGTTTTGACATAATTTTTATCGATATTTAGCAGAAAAGGGAAACATGGAAAAGATAACATCGAGTCATTTGAATTGATAAACTAGAATTTGAATTCCATATTCAAAATTGAATTTAAATTATCGTATAACTCAAATATCAAAGTAAATAACATGTAGAATAAAGTAAACACACATTTTTTCATAACCAAGACATTACAATGTATTTGCACAGAAATTGAATAAAAAGACGATTACACATTCGAATCTTTACAAATTTCAATATGGTGAATAGTAAACCTAGACTAAAGAGTCTTGATTCTCAAGTCTTCAAACCCGCACATATACACAACTAAAAAATAATGTTTAATGTTTAAATGTTGCCAACACCATAATTGTGAGGCATGTTAGTTTTTGAGCTTGACTAGTAAACTCTAGGAATAATCCTAGAGTCTAGTTTTGGAAAAAGAAAGCCAAGTGAGAAAGAAACACAAGGTACCGGGGTAACCAAGTGTGTCTAGTGACAAATGACAAGCAATAGTATGAGTGACATTGTTTAACATCCAATCTTACTGAACCATGAAGAAAGGCGAAGAAACTTGACAACACCATGAACACCATGATAGTAAACCAAATCTAGAGAATTCTGCTAAGCTCATTTGGAATTCAACAAAGGGAAAAGAGAGCATTGGAAAGGATCTTGAAACTAACAATCAAGATCATTACCAAATCATCAACTAATACAACAACAATGTACAAGTGAATTATCAGTAACAATCAGCAAAATTAAAAGCTTCAATAAAGTAAACTGTAAATATGGAAAATGGATAGCAGTAATAAAATAAATATCTCTAGTAAAAACAAGATATACTAGAGTGCAAGAAATGTAACCAACTGAGCTCATCCTCAAGGGGTAATGAACAAGTTCTGATTAAAATTTGAACCAGTGAGAGGACCCACATGGAAGCAGGTTAATCACATGAATGCATGCAAAGATGTGTCAAGCTTTTGACAGCAGCCACGACTTGATAAAAGGGAGCCGTCAACCAAGGAGGCCAAATCCAGATCAATCACACCCCCATTTGGTTGTTGAACAAGACAAAGGCATTGACACAAAACACCTCACACTAGTCAAGATTATCGAGAATAATCTCAAGCATATTGTAAGGGTACATCGCACCTAAGTGTGTTTTTAGTAATTAATGATAATACCTATGGACTAATATTTTCATTGATTTTATATGTATGGATACTGCATAGGTATTTCTTATAGTACATATGTTGGATTCCAGTGTGGATGCCATGCAGATAAAGATATACCTCGGGGTATTGACATCAAGATCATCGATTCCAAGATAAGAATATTATACTCCCTACGATTCGTATTACTTGATGCTAATATGGATGTATCCAGACACATTTTAGTTTTAGATGCATCTATTTTAGCATCAAGTAATCTGGATCGAAGGGAGTATCATGAAAATCTTCAGCGTTTGATTTCAAGAGAAGAATTCAAGATATGGCTCTAAGTCGGTGTCATGATAGTCTCATGAGGTTAGCTATGGTTGACTAAGATTTAGAGCATGCAATCAAATGAAGAGTTCTTTATGTGCGTAAAGATATTATGATATAGCATGAGGAGATACAAGGTTTACTAAGCCTAAGGTGAATATTGAATTCAAGTTGGTCAACACATGAAGCATAATGATTGTACCACTTTGGATCATGTGATCTTGTGGTTGGGTAAGCCTTTGTCAATTATGCTTCATGAGCTAATCCATCGCATATGTGTGTTTGTGTTGTAGATATGGGTTAGGTATATCGAGAACTTATGATTTAAGCTTGTCATCCATTCGATGATAATGGACGTCTGAACATGTGCTCAAGGAAGCTTTCCCATAGTGGTGTATGGGGGAGCACTCATGAGTCTTCACGAAGCAACAATAATCAAGTGAGCCATTTCGAGTTGAATGAAGATTGAAGAGTTGTCATCAAGATCAAGAGGGATGCGCAAGGCAAAGGTATGGCCTTGCAAGGTTTTTCTTTTACCGGTCTCAAGGTGGTTGTTGTGAGACCAGGTTATAGGATAGATAGCCGCACTATCAAGAGGGGATTTTGGTTGGGTAACTTGATTGCATCATCTTAGGGAGCTCAATCCTTTGCATACTTTGATTCCCTATATTCTTGTTGATTCTTGGTGTTTCTCTGTGTGAGGTTATTGAGCTTGTTGCCAGCTTTTCAACAAGCTCAAGTTTACCGAAAACAGATTTCGTATGCATCTTCTATTGCATTTTCGAGTTTGGAAGTCTTTACCGTGTCTTGATGTTGGGAGGCTCCCTATCTAAAATCATATAAAGCTTCCTATGAGGAGTCTTATTATTTCTGACCAAATTGGTTTCATCTTAATCGAAGTTCAGAAACTTTGCCAAAGTTAATTTCTTTCAGGAAATCTGCATTTGAGAGGTTTCTGGCGAAACCGGCGGCCAACCCGGTTGGGCCGGACCCTATGCCGGTCTGATCTACGGGTGCTTCTATTCTTGTAGACAGTGTTGGGCCTCCAAGAGCAGAGGTTTGTAGAACAGCAGCAAGTTTCCCTTAAGTGGATCACCCAAGGTTTATCGAACTCGAGGAGGAAGAGGTCAAAGATATTCCTCTCAAGCAACCACCGCAATCACGATACAAGAAGTCTCTTGTGTCCCCAACACACCTAATACACTTGTCGGATGTATAGGTGCACTAGTTCGGCGAAGAGATAGTGAAATACAAGTAGTATGGATGTATATGAGTGGTAATAGCAATCTGAATAAAATATGGCAGCGAGTAAACATGCAACAGAACAGTAAATAAACGGAGTTTCAGTGTTCGGAAACAAGGCCTAGGGATCATACTTTCACTAGTGGACACTCTCAACATTGCAATCATAATTGAATATAAATATAAGCACATCACTATGCTACTCTGAGTTACTCTTTGGCAAGATAACGAACACTAATTCATCATGTAGGTAAACCTTAAAGATGTATTCCCAAGTACTAATGAACACCCCACGCTGTCACTTTGAGCATTCACGGAGGTACTAACACACCACAATTTCATAGAGACATCCAACTCAAATCATAACTCAGTGAATAAGTATTCTGTGAAATATAGCCTAAGAGACCCACACGGTGCACACACTGTCACCTTTACACACGTGGGACAAGGAGTCTCCGGAGATCACATAAGTAGAATCCACTTGAATAGCATAACGACATCTAGATTACAAACTCATCATATGGATCTCAATCATGTAAGGCAGCTCATGAGATCATTGTATTGAAGTACATGGAAGAGAGATTAACCACATAGCTACCGGTACAGCCCTTAGACTCGATGGAGAACTACTGCCTCCTCATGGGAGACAACAGCGGTGATGAAGATGGCGGTGGTGTCGATGGAGGAGCCTTCCGGGGGCACTTCCCCGTCCCGGCGGCGTGCCGAAACAGAGACTCCTGTCCCCCAGATCTTGGCTTCGCGATGGCGGCGGCTCTGGAAGGTTTTTCGTACCGTGGCTTTTCCGTGTCGAGATTTTAGGTCAGGGACCTTTAAATAGGCGAAGAGGCGGAGTCGGAAGGCTGACGAGGCGGTGACACAATAGGGGGGCGCGGCCCAGGCCCTGGCCGCGCCACCCTATCATCTGGTGGCCCTGTGGCCACCCTCTGGTTGCTCTCGGGTGTTCTGGAAGCTTCGTGGAAAAATAGGATGTTGGGCGTTGATTTCGTCCGATTCCGAGAATATTTCCTTACTAGGATTTCGAAACCAAAAACAGCAGAAAACGACAGCTGGCCCTTCGGCATCTCGTCAATAGGTTAGTTCCGGAAAACGCATAAATATGACATATAATGTGTATAAAACATGTGAGTATCATCATAAAAGTAGCATGGAACATAAGAAATTATAGATACGTTTGAGACGTATCACCAGGCTCCACGCCGGTGACCGCCGGATGCCTATACTGCACGGCTTTTCGGCTGCGGGTCAGCAGCCTTCCGGTTCGTTAGGCGCATGGTCCAGCCCGCTGGTCGTCATACCGGTTTGTCCGGTGCTTGGCTCGACCTGCCGGTCCTGCCACCGGTCCGTCCGTCCTATGGTCCGGTGCTGCCGATTTGCTGTTGGTTTGCCTCGTAGGAAACCCCCCAAATGGCTAGTTTCCTCCCTTGGACTATAAATTGCCTTTCTTCCTCCTTGAGGAGATAAGGTCAACCATCCTATTTGATCTCTCTCTCTCATACACCATTGTTGAACCTCAAAAAACTTGCTTCCTCTCTATCCCTTCCATGATTCTTGCATATTCTTGAGGGATTTAAAGATGAGATCTATATCTACAACTTTACCAATCAAGTTCTCCTCTAAGTGAGGGGAACTCTTGGGATCTAGATCTTGGAGTCATTTGTTGATTTCCTCCATTATCCCCCCTCTCTAATTTCTCCACAACATTTGTTGCTTTGTGAGGATTTGAGTGTGAAGGATTTGAGCACCCTTGGTGTTCTTGCTTTTGAATCCTTGCATAAGTGTTGAGCTCTCCATTACGATTAGTTCGAGTGAGATATCGTGAGCTTGTTACTCATTGAGGGGTTACCTCCTAGTTGGCTTGACGGTTGGTGCTCCGGTGACCACTTCGTGGAAGATTGTGAAGAGGCACGGGCTTTTCCTTCGTGGAGGTTGTGAAGTGGTTGTGGATCTTGCCATCTCCGAAGTGGAGGAAAAGCTAATCATAAGGGAAAGGCCTTCGTCCTTATTGGCTTGGAGAAGAAGGTGAGCCTTTGTGGCGTTCGGTAGACCTTCATGGTAGCCCGCATCTCTCCAACATGACATACCTCACTTCGTCTGAGGGAACACGTGAATACATCTTCGTCCCCGTGTGCCTCAGTTATTTCTATACTCGTCTTTACTTTCCTTGTAATAGCCTTCGAGTTTGAAGTACTTATATCTTGCTATCACTTGTCTTCATATATCTTGTGCCTGTCTTGCTTAGCTTGAGTTGTTGTTGTTGTTGTTGCACTTAGTCGAGAGCCTAGTTTAATAATGGTGGTGCTGGTGGCCACATACATGCCAACCGTAGAATCAGAATTAGTGGCGTGCACGCGTGCCATGCCACGACAAGTTGTCTACCGGTGGCGTCATGAGGTGTACAATGAAACTATCAAAGTGTGCACATACACATGCGTAGGACTCACTTAATAGTGTCTTCGCATATCGAGTTGCACACCATTGGTTGTCACTTAATGGTGGCTGATGTGGGCATTACCCTTCGGGTACTCAACATTAGACTAACTTCTCCGGCCCAACTAGGGACCCATGAAGATTGCCCACAGCAAAGGTGGGCCTATACGTTGGTTCGAGCGAAGGAGACCTACTCGAAGAGGGATTCTTGACGAACAAGGCAGGAAGACGATGTACAAGGAAAGATTAGAATAGATCTCATTGTAACCTAGTCGAGTCCGGACAGAACTCTCGGGACCTGGCCTGCTATATAAAGGCCAGGAGAGGTCCTGTCGAGATACAACTTCCATACGTAGATCCACCACAAGTTATAGCTAGAAACCTAGAATCCTTGCCTCCCGGCGGGACAACCACCACAACCTATCGGCTACCCCATTGTAACCCGATAAATTCGATAATCAAGATCAGACAAGCAGGAAGTAAGAGTTTTACCTCATCGAGGGCCCCGAACCTGGGTAAATCGCTTTCCCCGTTTGTTTGGTATCCGATGTCTCGTGCTAGCCTACAGGATTCCGTCAACACTAAGCTCCTCATGGTGGGCATTGCCGGGGAGCACCCTCGTCAATTGGCGTCATCTATGGGAAACCTGTTGGTACAAGGAACTTCATCAGTTTCTCCAGGCATATCGGCTGCGTTCTCGCCGATGTCACCGATATCATCTGCTCCAACATCCTTGAGGTCAAGAGATTTGATCCGCTGCAAATCTTTTGAGTTCACCCCACGCGATGACGCGTCGCGTTCGGCTCCTTCGGAGATACGCGGTGGCATGGTCACAACGTTCGGCAGCATCCACTTCATCATCGATTCCGGAGGTTTTCTTCGACTTCCAGGCTCGACCATTCCTGGCTTGGAGAGGACTGCGACTCCACCAACGATCGCCGTTCCACCACTAACCACGGTAGATTCGTCATATTCATTCAGCAACAACGACGAAAGCGTCCAAAGGAATCCTAGTAGCATCGGGAGCAGGCAAGAGCGCCAGAAGAGGAGAAGGGATATTCACTACGAGGCAATTGACCTTCTGCAAGCTGTCCTTATCAGTATGGCGATCAGGACGAAGGATGTTACAACGAGCGATTAACTAGAAGTCGCAGCCGACAAGTTCACCACCCTCGGATGCCTCAACCTGCCGTACTGCAGAACAACTAGTTGCCCCATGTTACTTGCATGTTTATATCGACCCAAAGGACAACATTGAGAAGTCATCGCATCTTCTCAAAGATTTTCGGCAGTTCCTCGATATTCAGAAGTTGTGCCAAGAATTGAGATCGAACTCGGAAGCAGTGGCGCACCCGATAAAAGAGGGTATAGTTGCCTCCGCCCAATCACATGAACATTCATACGTGCCAGCCGAAGTTTACCCTGTATCTCGAGGACATGTGAACATGATTCACACGGCCAGTGTTTGAAAAAGAGAATCCAAGAATTTTTCACGGGAGTTAAAGCTTGCAGAGGTGGACATCACAAGTGTGCCCGAATATATCGACTGGTCAGGTCAAAGCATCCTGTTTAGCAGGGAAGATCATCCAACAGTTGTACCAAGGCCTGGTCACGCTACCCTAGTACTTGAAGCACAGATCAGAGGATACAACATGAGCAAGGTATTCATGGATGGAGGAAGTGGTCTAAATCTCCTGTTCGCAAGCACGATGAAGGCGATGGGTATAACAGTTGATATATTAAAGAAATCCGACACTTGTTTCCGCGACATCATCCCGACCCGACCCGCATATCCTCTTGGCAAGATCTCACTGGACATCGTCTTTGGTACACCCGACAATTTCAGGAAGGAAAGACTCGAGTTCGAGGTAGTAGATTGGGAATCACAGTACCACGCCATACTCGGCCGACCAACATTCCAGTTCCTCATTACGCGAACTTAAAACTCAAGATTCCAGGCAATAACGGGACTACAATAACTGTTCATGGAATTTTTCTCGTTCTGATAATTGTGACAAGGATTTCCAGAAGATCGCCTCCAAATTCGAAGTCAGGGAAGAGCTCAATGCACTAGACGTAGTCACCGACCATACGCAGCCACCTGCCAATAATCGGAATACAAAGTCCGACGAGTTTGACGCTGCCATAGAAGCAAAGAAGCATCAAGTTCATCCCTCTGATCCAAAGAAAACAATCAATGCATCAGCCGATCTTACTATCGCATAGGAAGGCGTGCCCATCGAGTTCTTCCGTGAGCGCTGGGAAATATTTGCATGGGAGCCATCCGACATGCCAGTTATTCCCAGGGAACTCGCCGAGCACGCCCTCAATGTTGAACCCAAAGCCAAACCTGTACAACAGACACTATGTCGTTTTTTGGAACCAAAAATAAAAGCCGTCGGAGAAGAAGTTAATCGGCTCCGTAAAGCCGGGTTTACTCGAGAGCTCAAAGAAGCCTAGTGGGTAGCTAATCCAGTCATGGTGCCGAAGAAAGATACAATAGCTCTTCGTATGTGCATCGACTTCACGAGCATCAACAAGCATTGCCCGAAGGATCATTTCCCGTTGCCTCGTATCGATCAAATAATCGACTCCACGGCAGGGTGCGATCGCCTCTCCTTTCTAGATGCTTACTCTGGATATAATCAAATCAAGGTCAAAGAAGAAGACCAGGAGTTAACGGCATTTATTAAACCGCGTGGTGTTTATTGCTACAGCGTCATGACTTTCGGGTTAAAAAACGTGGGCCCATCCTATCAACAGTGCATGCAAGCCTGCCTCGGGGAGCAGATTGGCCGGAATATCGAGGTTTATATTGATGACATCATTGTCAAGACCAGAAACGCCGCCACGCTAATCGACGGCCTGCAAGAGACCTTCGACAATCTCGATCGTTACAAAATCAAGTTAAACCCAAAGAAATACTTTTTTGGGGTACCAGGAGGCCAAGTACTCGGGTACTTTATTTCAGCTAGACGAATAGAAGCTAATCCCTTGAAGATCAAGGCTGTTCTCGACATGGAGCCACCAAGGAATTTGCAGCAGGTGCAGCAGCTAGCAGGACACGTAGCAGCTCTCATCAGGTTCATTACAAAATTAGGAGACAAGGCGCTGCCCTTCTATCAATGAATGAAAAAATCAGAGAAGTTTGATTGAACAGCAGAAGCACATGACGCTTTCGACAATCTAAAGAAAGTCCTATCAACTTCCCCAGTCCTCGTTACTGCTGGTGTATGCCGTGTGGATGATAGCACGGAAATGACGGCATTATTTCACTGAGCATCCGATTAACATTGTCACTGAAGCTCCACTGGAGAATATACTCACCAATCTTCATGCCACTGGTCGAGTATCTCAGTGGGCCATCGAGTTAGCACCACATGATATCTCCTATGTTAATCAAACATGTATCAAATCCCAGGTCCTCCCAGACTTCTTTGTCGATTGGATTCAGTCACAAACTCCGGCTGCACCCGATATGTCAGGTTCATGGACCATTTACTTTGATGGTTCCAAGAGAAACACGGGTGCAGGAGCAGGAGTAGTGTTAATCTCACCACAAGGTGACAAGATGAAGTACATGCTAAGGATGAACTTCTTGCTACCGACAAACAATGAAGTAGAATACGAGGCATTATTACACGGCATGCGTATGGCCAAAGCATGTGGCGCTACCCGTTTGGATATTTATGGAGATTCAAACCTCGTGGTTCAGCAGTCGATGAATTGTGTGATGCCATCAGCGATAACATGATTGCTTATCGTTAAATGTATCAATCGATGGAAGCGAAGTTTTAAGGTTGCGAGTTAAAACATATCGACAGAGCCAGCAATGAAGAAGCAGATGACTTGGCAAACATTGGTTCCACATGCTCCGCAATTCTAGATGGAGTTTTTTATGAAGTAATTAATAAACGGTCTATCAAAGTCAAGACTTCGACACCTCCTGAAAAGTCGACTACTGACTCGGGGGCTACGCCCCAAGACGCCGCCAAAGACACTATTGTTGGACCTGAACAACAAGTTCTACTCCTCGAGCTCGTGTGGGTAAGCCTTTCCTGGCATATTACTTCGACAGAAGCTACCAGATGATCCAGCAGAAGCTACGCGCATTGCGCGTCGCTCTAAGGCATTCACAGTAGTAGCTGGCGAACTTTACAAACGAAGTATTAGATGGAAAGGCCCTGTTGCGGGAGATACACGAAGGCACATGTGGTCATCATGCAAGCAGTCGAGCACTTGTGGCTAAAGCTTTCAGAGCTGGGTTTTATTGGCCAACAGCAGCAGCCGATGCAAGATACTTGGTCAGGAATTTCAACCTTTGTCAGCGTTTCGCACCAAAGCCACACGCCCCTCCTATGGACCTCATGACAATACCCTTGGCATGGCCTTTTGCGCAGTGGGGACTCGACCAAGTAGGGCCAATGCCAAAGTCATCGCCAGGTGGTCATACATACCTATTAGTAGCAGTTGATAAATTCACTAACTGGATTGAGGCCATACCAGTCACCAATCAAACAACCACAACAGCTGTCAAGTTTTTCAAATAAATCACGTGTCGTTTTGGTGTACCTCACAGTATCATCACAGACAAGGAACCAACTTTGCGTCCAAGGAATTCCACGAATTCTGTGAAGATAACGGCATCAAGCTTAGTTTTGCTTCGGTTTCACACCTCAAACCAATGGGCAAGTGGAAAGGATCAATGGTCTAATCTGCGACGACTTTAAAAAACATCTCACGAAAGCAGCTGGAGCTTGGGTTGAAGAGTTGCCGTTAGTACTTTGGAGCCTGCGGACTACGACGAATAGATCAACGCAGTATACTCCCTTCTTCCTTGTGCACGGAGCCGAGGCTGTTTTGCCTGCCGACATTCGCTTCGAAGCATCGAAGGTCGTCGTATATAATGAAAAAGCCTCTGTTCAAGCATTTCAGGATGTTGTGAACCTCGTTGACGAAGTTCGAGATATTTCTTTGGCTAGAACAGTAGTATATCAGCAGGCGATACGAAATTATCACAGTCGAAGTTTGCGCACTCGAAGTTTTGATGTAGGCGACCTAGTACTATGCTTAAAGCAAAAAAGTGACATTTGAAGCTCGAATCTCCATGGAAAGGACCTTACATCGTTACCGAAGTCATCCCAGGAGGAGCCTATCGCATCAAGAATACTATAACAGGACAGGTGGAAGGCAACCCATGGAAGGTTGCACAATTGCGACAATTTTATGCTTAAATCTTGTCTTTTTATCTTTTTTTACAATAAGGCTTCTTAGCCAATTTTGGAATAATGTATACCCCAGTTGCATATTATGAATAAAACTTCTAGCTCGGTCTATATAATTGTTATTTCACCCGAGCAAATGTTCGGGAGCCCTTCAAAGCTGTCGAATACTATTACTCCCATCGGGAGCTCTGGTTTATTGACATGTCATAGCTTACCCGACAATACTCGGGGGCCGCAAGGTCTTTTGTGGTTTTCGTCAAGAGCCTCAGGGAACATGCGAGTACTATAATTGACGAGAATATTTATACAAAAATAAAAACTAGTATACTTCCACCATGCCTCAGGGAACATGCGAGTGCTGCAATTAGTGGAAATTATATAACTAGAAGGCTCACGCCGGTGCACCGTGATACGTCTCCAACGTACCTATAATTTCTGATGTTCCATGCTTGTTTTATGACAATACTTACATGTTTTGCTTGCACTTTATAATGTTTTTATGCGTTTTCCGGAACTAACCTATTAACAAGATGCCACAGTGCCAGTTCCTCGTTTTCTCGCTGTTTTGGTTCCAGAAAGGCTGTTCGGGCAATATTCTCGGAATTCGACGAAACGAAGACCAAACATCCTATTTTTCCCGGAAGGCTCCAGAACACCGAAGGGGAGTCGGAGGAGGGCCAGAGGGCCACCACACCATAAGGCGGCGCGGCCAGGCCTGGGCCCGCGCCAGCCTATGGTGAGGAGCCCCCAGGCGCGCCCTTGCGCCGCCTCTTCGCCTATTTAACCCCTTTCGACCTAAAAACGTAGTACCAATTGACGAAACTCCAGAAAGACTCCAGGGGCGCCGCCACCATCGCGAAACTCCAATTCGGGGGATAGAAGTCTCTGTTCCGGCACCCTGCCGGGACGGGGAAGTGCCCCCGGAAGCCATCTCCATCGACGCCATCGCCTCCATCATGCTCCGTGAGTAGTTCCCCCACGGACTACGGGTTCTAGCTGTAGCTAGTTGGTATTCTCTCCCCCATGTACTTCAATACAATGATCTCATGAGCTGCCTTACATGATTGAGATTCATCTGATGTAATCGGTGTTGTGTTTGTCGGGATCCAATGGATTGTTACGTTATGATTGTCTATCTACAAAGTTTATGAAGTTATTGTTGCTGCAATCTTGTTATGCTTAATGCTTGTCACTAGGGTCCGAGTGGCATGATCTTAGATTTAAGCTCTATACTTATTGCTTAGATTGTATCTACAAGTTGTATGCACATGTCTATGTCCGGAACCAAAGGCCCCAAAGTGACAGAAATTGGGACAACTGGAGGGAAAGGCTTAGATATGAGGATCACATGTTTTCACCGAGTGTTAATGCTTTGCTCCGGTGCCCTACTAAAAGGAGTACCTTAATTTCCAATAGATTCCCTAGAGGCCCGGCTGCCACCGGCTGGTAGGACAAAAGATGTTATACAAGTTTCTCATTGCGAGCACGTATGACTATATATGGAAAACATGCCTACATGATTAATGATCTTGATATTCTGTCTTAATGCTATTTCAATCCTATCAATTGCCCGACTGTAATTTGTTCACCCAACACTTGTTATTCGAGAGTTACCGCTAGTGCAGATAGCTGGGAATCCCGGTCCATCTTTCATCATCATATACTTGTTCTACATGTCATTGGAAGTAGTATCAACTATCTTCTGGTGCCATTGCTCCTGTGTTACTATTACTGTTGCCGTATTCTTGTTACTCATCGCTCTCATATCACTCGCTACTTTCACATCACCCCTGTTACTAGTGCTTTTCCAGTGTGCAGCTGAATTGACAACTCAGTTGTTAAGGCTTATAAGTATTCTTTACCTCCCCTTGTGTCGAATCAATAAATTGGGTTTTACTACCCGCGAAGACTGCTGCGATCCCCTATACTTGTGGGTTATCACACCGCGTTACGAAGCCGAATAGGTGCATGGTTCCCTCGTTTACTCGGGGGCTATCGCCAATACAAAAATACGCATGGCCCAACAAATATATTTGCGATTACTACAGGGTCGTCGAATGAGCACAATGACCTAATCCCTCAGTTGCCTTCGACAAACGAAATATGCAGCTGGGCTTACGATCCCTTCAAATATAAATGAAATTATCGATTCAATACGATGCTATAAAAGAACATCGTCGGCATGAGATGTTTAAAAAGAACATCGTCATTGCAATACAAGGTTCTCTTCAAAATGGAAGAGTGATTCAATGACAATAATTACAAAGCACATTATGTGCGAGGATATTCAAAAGTCTTTGTCATGATGAGGTTCCTTGACCCGTCTGATTCTTCAAATCTCTCTCAGTACCTGCTTCCATCCTAGAGATAACAATATAAGCACGATGCCTGGCTACGGGGTAGTACTGATCGAGTTTTGCATTGGCATTGGAAATAGACACTAAATCAAGGGTTGGATGGCAAGCCAGTACGGAAGAAAACTCCAGTTCAGCTCCAGCAACAAGTTCTTTGCGTACCAAGGATTGAATTCTGGCATGATTCTTGAATCGAGTCATTAAAGCTGATAGAGTTTCGGGAGCCGAATCAAGAGGGAACATGGTCTTCCACACCATGGTCAGATGAGCATGGTACTTGTAGAAGTAATAACGTACCTTCTCTACCCGATACTCGAACTTTGCCACATCTACGGCCTTCAATCTATTTGACCATAATGAGCACTTTGGGTGTGACATATCGGTCATGGCTTCAATCTTCTCGTGGACTCTGATTCGTTGAAAGAAACTACTTTCGAAGATGAAGGATAATCAAGTCAAGAGAAGGTTTTTACTAAAAAAAGTATGAGGAAAAAAGCGTTGATTGCTTACAACTTAAGCTCTTAGTAGCTACACGCAGACGATCCAGAGCATGTTGTTCGACTACTGTGGCGAGCTCGCTCTTCTTCTTCACCAATGCTGCCATGGCATGGATTCCAGCCATGTGTTTCTCCAATTGGGATATTCGATTCCGCAGTCGATGCAAAAGTTCAGATTCATCGACAGTTGCAGAATCCAAAGAACTTTCGGCACGAAAAGAAGTCGAAGGCATCGGCAACAAGTTGTTTAATATGCATCCTCAGAAAATCAACAAGGGGACATTATCAAATTCAAGGAACTCCCATCGGGAGCCATCAAAAGCTTTTCACTCAAAGAAGGGCAATGATAAAAGTTGATTGCTGCCAACAAAGCCAGCATAATTCATTACATAGCAAAAGGATGATATAAATGTGTTGAAGTTACAACTAAAAGAGTTAATAGACTCAAAGCGCCTCAGTTTGCGCAAATGAGCTTGGAGCAGTTTCGGATGGAAATTTCTTCTTATCGTCGTCGACTAACTTGAGGAGTTGGCTTGCGCATATACGTGTCGATTCATTGAAGGGGCCAAGATCGACAGGAGAGCCATCCGCGTCTTCTGGTAACGCTTTGGATAATTGCTCCAAATCAGATTTAAATCCATGCTCCATCAAGAGCTGAAAACCTAGAACCGCTCTGTAAAGGTGAGAGTGACACTTCAATACCTCGATGGCGCCACTGGAGTCGACGAAGAAACTACTTGCAAGCTCTCCAAGAGTCTTGTTCTGGTCCAGCTTGGGGAACATCAGCGAGAATAGCTTTCATAAAGCTCCCTTGGCCTTCTTCAGAAGCTCCTGGATCTGTTTGCTGGACTCCGCGGCAAACAAAAGAGCATCCGACATGGAATCCACTCTGAGCTTGTTGGTACGGTCGACAGGCATGTCGGCAATACCTAAAAATATTACGGAAAGCAATTCATTACAAAGATAAACTATCACAAGGGAAGAAGAAATAAACGGGGCGAAGGAGTTTTACCTAGCAAGCTCTCGATGGATTTGCGAAGAGCGCCCTCCTTCTTGCATGCTTGGGCCTGAGCTTTAAGCTTTGACTGCTCCTCCTCCTTCATCTTCTTCTTCAACTGCTTCAGCTCCTCCTTTAGGCTCGCATTCTCTTTCTGAGCATCGGCTGCCAGCTTGTTTGCTTCCTCCAATTGATCAGTTGAAGACTTGGAAGCTTCGCAGAGTTGAGCATTCTCTGCCTCCATACGAACGAACTGATCAACAAAATTGACCACAATATCGACTGCAGCGTGAATTGGCTGCAACAAAGGAATCGAAGGAGTATGTCTGAATAGGCTACAAAACTATAATAACCTATACTCAGCTTCGACCAGCCAACTATCGGCTCGGGGGCTGCTGGGTGCGGATTATTAAAAGGAAAAAAACACTTACATGATCGTTTGATCGTGGAGGAATGGAAGCACTTGCTGAAGGAGCAACCGGAGAAGCTTTGACCTTGGCCACGACTTTCCTTGGAAGAAGGGGAGCGACTGGTTCATCTACGGAGATAGGGGCATTGATTCCTTCGTCGATTCTGGCTTTCAGAGCTAATCTTCGTCTTCTTCAGAGGAGGAGTGTCTGTGTCTTCATCAGAACTATTTGAAGAAACGTGGACCATGATAAGGTGAATATTACCAAAAATTATTAAGGAAGAAACATAAGGAAAATGAACTTGCGAAATTGACATCAAATCATCTTCGTCGGCTAAGAAACCCAATGATTTCTTTGGAGCTGGGGGAGCCGAAGCTTCACGAGAAGGTGCGTCAGGAGGACTTACATTACCATCATCGTCATTGCGTCCGTGATACTATCTATATTTTTTTATGCTCCCTGCTTGTTTTACACCAATTTATATATATTTTGCTCACACTTCGTTGCACTTTTATACACTTTCCGGCACTACCCTATTAACAAGATGCCACAGTGCCAGTTTCCTATTTTCTGTTGTTTTGTATTTCAGGAAAGTTGTACAGGAAATATTCTTGGAATTGGACGAAATAAAAGACGAAGTCAATATTTTACCGTAAGGAAGACAAAGTCTAGAGGGGGGAGGAGGAGGCGCCACTGGGCAGCCAGACCACCCCATGGCGCGGCCAAGGGTGGGCCCGCGCCAATGGGTGGTGTGGGCCCCCCAGGCGGCCACCAACCTCGCCCTTTCGCCTATTTATTCACGATCTCGGGAAAAACATAAACACCTGAGCCTCCATCCACAAAAAGTTCCATTGCGGCCGCCATTACAGAACCTAGCTCGGGGGGTTCTGAAGCTCTTCCCGGCACCCTGCTGGAGGGGGAGATCATCACCGGAGGCCTCTACATCGCCATGTACGCCTCCGAAGTGATGCGTGAGTAGTTCATCCATGGAATATGGGTCCATAGCAGTATCTAGATGGTTGTCTTCTCCAATTTGTGCCTCATGTTTAGATCTTGTGAGCTGCCCTACATGATCACGATCATGTTTTATGTAATGCTACATGTTGTGTTTGCTGGGATCCGATGAATATTGAATACTATGTTGAGATCGATTATATATACTTGTCATATGTTATTTGTGATCTTGCATGCTCTCCGTTGCTAGTAGAAACTCTGGCCAAGTGGATGCTTGTGACTCCAAGAGGGAGTATTTATGCTCGATAGTAGGTTTATGCCTCTAGTTTTCTGGAAGATTGACAATAACTTCTAAGATTGTAGATGTGCTGTTGCTACTAGGGAGAAAACAACAATGTTTTATCCAAGGGTAATTCTATTTTTTAATTTACACACATTGCTTAATGTGATAATCTGTTGCTTGCAACTTAATACTGGAAGGGGTTCGGACGATAACCGTAAGGTGGATTATTAGTCATAGACGCAGTTGGATTACGGTCTATGTATTATGTTGTAATACCCAAACGAATCTCATAGTAATCATCTTGTCATGTATGGTCGGTATTCTGTCAATTGCCCAGCTGTAATTTGTTGTGCCAACATGTTATTAATCTTTATGGAGAGACACCTCTAATGAACTGTGGACCCCGGTCCTTTCTTTTATACCGATAAATTCATCCACTGCAATCCTGTTTTGTTTACTTACTGCAAGCACTGTTCTCTTTAATTACTGCAAACATCTCTTTCCACTCGATATGTTGAATCCTTTGTGTTCAACAAAACCGGTGAGATTGACAACCTCACTGTAGGTTGGGGCAAAGTATTTTGGTTGTGTTGTGTGTAGGTTCCACGTTGTTGCTGACGCCGGTAGTTTGCCCTGCCACTAGTTAGCTAGCAACACCTTCTGAAGTCACGCATTTCTCCTACTGGTCAATTAAACCTTGGTTTCTTACTGAGGGAAAACTTGCTACTGTGCTCATCATACCTTCCTCTTGAGGTTCCCCAACGGTGCGCAATCTGCGGTCATCTGTCCGCTAGGACTCGACTCCGCTGTTTCAATAAATTCTTCATCAACTCTCCTGCGACGCTTGGAAGCAAGAAGTGTAACATATTCGTGAGCTACATCACCCGAAGCATCACTGTCTTCGATCACATCGAGGTTATCCTCGGTTTCTTCAGACATGTCATCATCTTCAGGAGCTGCTCCACTCTCGGGTGCTGGAGGATAGCACTATGCGAGGGTAGAAGGCTGTCAAGACAAAGAAAAAAGTGTTAGTTTCGAGTGCAAAGAGTGAAATCGATTGCAAGATAATTAATTAATTACCACGGAAGGAAGATGACGAAGGCCATAAGGAGATTGAGCCTACGTCATGGCTGTGGTGCCTTCCTGGCTGAAGCGAGTCAAGCGTCCCACTTCATCCTGAAGCTCGTTCTCCGTAAAGTCGGCCGAGTTGATCCGCGTCTTGTCATTGGGGCCAGTGTACACCCAAAGTTGAGGACTCCTCGACATCACTGGTTGCACCCGATGCTTCAAAAACAGGGCAACAACTTCGGTTCCACACATTTTTTGACCTCCTGCACTCTTCAGATCTAAGATCTTCTCGTACAGTTGGTCGGCCACCTCGCTCTCTTTGGCAGTCGAAGTGTTTTGCCAAGATTTTTTCGAGACTTCCTCGAGAACATCTTCGAATGGCGGCAGATTGGAGCGGCTTGTCACTGGGCGGTCTCTAAGATAAAACCACTTCTGTCGCCAGCCCTGGACAGATTCCTTCATCGGAAAGCTGAAGTACTTGACTTCTTTCCAGACGATGAAACCGACTCCACCGACAATATGAGGACCTTTGCCTCCGCTGTAGCGCTTGACATAGAAAATCTTCCACCAAAGACTATAGTGGGGGTCAATGCCGAGGAAAGTATCGCAGACGGTGATGAAAATGGCGAGGTGGAGGATGGAGTTTGGGGTCAGCTGCCAAAGCTGAATCCCATAGGAGAAAAGAAGGCAGCAGAGGAACTCGTGGGCTGGGAGAAATAGCCCACGGTGCAAAAAAAGGCAGAAAACATGATGGTAAATCCCTTGGGAGGCTTTGGGCGAGAGGCAGAACCTGGATGAACGAAATCTGACTCATCAGAAGAGATGAGCCCCATCATCCTCAGCTTGTTCTCATCACGTTTCGAGATGGAGGAGGCCATCTAGTTGAGATTGGCGGCGGTGCCTGCTTTGCGCGATGCAGAGGACGCTTTAGCCCTGGCAGTGCTTGAAGTTGCACCGGAGCTAGCGGTCATCTTCTTCTTGGCCATGGCAGTAGGGGAGCTTTTGGATGCATAGGCAATGGTGAGACAAAGGCAAGGGAGAAGATGAGCAGTGCAGCGGGGGTGAAAAGTTAAAACTAAACGCCCCCTTTTTTATAATAAAGAGTTATTGTGGATCGTGGCCGTTGAATCCGCATTGAGGAGAGGTGGACGAGAGTATAGCTGCACACGTGTCAAGAAGGGAGAGAAACCGGCGGCCCATTACCTCCACTATGCACGAGAATCAAGGAAACTCCTCGATCAACACGTAACGATCGGTCATTTCCTAACTGACCGCGCAAATATAGGGTGGGCCCGTTAGGTCATGTCCTGTCAATCGAGCCGCCGCAGAGGCCACATCATTGATGATGTCATCAAAATTATCGGCTCCTCATTTGGAAAGCATCTGAAGGAATCAACAGCATTGGATTGCTCGGCTTGAGTCTACGCACGGTCGCAAGCATCCGTCCCTAGACTCGGGGGCTACTCCCATCGGGAGCGCAGGTCGCGCACCTGATTAAAAACTACTGAATAAGAAGAAAAATGAACCCAAAGGTTCCAGAAGATCAAGGATCGAGCCCGGGGACTTGATCTTGAGTAGAATAACGTTGTTTTGCCATCGGCAGTTAACTAGCATCAATTTATTGAGTAAGACTGGGCTCGTTGCTTCTATCCCTCCGTATTACCATACTAAACGACTTCACTCGAAGTTTTTGAAGACATGATATATAAGAAGATATCGGAAGATGAAGGAAATCCGGAAAGCATCGGCATCAGAATTTTCGAGTAGTACAACTTGAGTCTACGCAAGGTTGCAAGCATCTGTCCCTAGACTCGGGGGCTACTTCCATTGGGAGCGCTGGACGCGCACCCAATATCAAGCAATTTTGACTTAAAAATGATAAAGAAGGACCAAATCTTTTCAACGATTATGGACATTCAGATGAAGACAATTATAGTCCCTGCCCGAAGCTTTACTTCGATCAGTCACTCGGGGGCTACTGATGTGGGCATTACCCTTCGGGTACTCAACACTAGACTATCTCCTCCGGCCCAACTAGGGGACCATGAAGATTGCCCAACAGCCAAGGTGGGCCTATACGCCGGTTCCAGCAAAGGAGACCTACTAGAAGAGGGATTCTTGACAAACAAGGTAGGAAGACGTTGTACAAGGAAAGACTGGAATAGATCTAATTGTAACCGAGTCCGGACAGAACTCTCGGGACCTGGCCTGCTATATAAAGGCCAGGAGAGGGCCTATCGAGATACAACTTCAATACGTAGACCCACCGCAAGTTAGAGCTAGAAACCTAGAATCCTTGCCCCCGGCAGGACAAACACCACAACCTATCGGCTACCCCATTGTAACCCGATAAATTCGATAATCAAGATCAGACAAGCAGGAAGTAAGGGTTTTACCTCATCGAGGACCCCGAACCTGGGTAAATCTCTCTCCCCGTTTCTTTGGCATCCGATGTCTCGTGCTAGCCTGCAGGATTCCGTCAACTCTAAGCCCCTCATGGTGGGCATTGCGGGGAGCACCACCGTCATTGGCGTTCTAGTTTTTGCCACGCCGCTGATATTACCATTGAAGCGGTAAAAAGTTGGCACTACCTATGGAGTGACCCATATTTGCATATATCTACTAGTGTCTTCACCAACATCTCCACCAATCCTATGATATTCATGACCATGTGTGAGTAAACCCGTTGTAGATGTGAGGTGTAAGGGAATGGGATGAGAGATCAATTACGTAATGATGAATATCCGTCTTTATTTGAGTTGCCTATCTTAAGATTTTTGTGTATGATTCTTAATGCAAAGTTGCTATGTGTAATGTTTGTCGCTAGAACCGAGTAACATTTAATGAACGGTATTGCTCATAGGTGGAGCCAGATCAGTACATGGGTGTACAAATCTACACCCATTATTTTTTGGCAGCACCTTGTATACCTATGTCTAACTTAAATACAGATCAATATACATCAAATAAATATAAGAAATATGAGTAAAAATGTAACTTCAGGTGTACTATGTACACTCATTATTAGTATGTTGGTTCCGCCCCTGGTATGGCCCCATCATATATATTAGTTTGGTTGTATTACCTTCTGTAGTATGGAACCTGCGAACCCAATGGTGAATGTCTAGAAAAAATAATGGGATGTGCTGTAATTTGAGAAGTTCATGTGTTCATGAAGTGTTAATCCGTTGTTCCCGATGACTTAGAAATGTCATCCTTAATTATCGTAAATATATTAAGCATGCACAACTGCATATGTAACACATGCCTCCAATTCTACCTTACAGGAGTTAGGCACAATGGCAATGATTTTATTATTATATCAATGATCTCATGCACGCGACATCGCGTTGGTCACCCAATGTTTGCGTTTTGATCTCAACAGCAACAAAGCTCTCATGAATTGTCAACACTTCACATTTCTATTTTGTTCTTCTGTTTTTTTACTTTCAATTCTAAGCCTCGCCAAAGGAATCACCTTAGTTTATTTAACTTGTTTAATATGTCTGAGTGCCACACACACCGCCACGATGCTTCTCAGGTCATCAAATCTCGGCCAGAAAATCCCTAGCACGCTACATCGCTCCTCCACATGCTCTCCCTTGCGAGCCATTGATGGCCCCAATGGAAGACGACGAGTGTTGCTTGGGACGAGGAGCTGCAACCGGACTACTGCAACCACTAGCTTGATGGTGGCGACAAGATTGTCGATGGTTCAAGCTCGAATGGTTACCTCCATGATGTTGGTGCCTTCATGGTTTGACATGGAGGTGAGTGATTTTGTTCTAGGAATTTTGGATGTTTCCTAGACTACTGCCATTTTTCTACAAACTTGCATTTTGTTGTTATTGTTGTGTATCCAAATGTAAAATGCTACAATGTTTATTCTAGATATACGCTACAAACAATTTTCTCGAACACTTCAAACATGTGTTCACTAATGGTGAAACTTTGGACTCATATATTTGATGCATTGTTTTGTTTTCTTTTTTTATTACAAATGTGACATGGTTGTACTGATATTTTGCTATAAATTAATGATGATTTGTTGAGGAAATACTTTTGTACTTGCGCGCATGGGTGTGGGTGCTTTTATCACCATCCATTTTTCTTTGAGATTCGGATAAAAGAAGAAGAGAGAAATGAATCTTTCCATCTACCAAAATGAGCGGGAATCTCGAGGAATAAATCAACGGTCCAGAACACACCCACACCCACGCATGTACAAAATCTACTCTCGGATTTGTTGCATACACTATTACGGTTTTACTACAATTACGTGTTTAAAATGTTACAACACTTTTTGCCACACTTCGCAAGTTTGTATAGATTCACGGAAAAAAGTTTACGCAACGCTGTTGCATTCCTAAAAATGCCGCATATATATTTGATTTTTTAAAGCAATTACTAAATGTTTGCAGCAATTATCGGAGGATCCACGTATGCATAGGCAATCAAACCTTGTTTCTGAAAACGTTACCTACATAAAAAAAAAGTTACTTATGGGCAGCCAAATCGGTTGATGACGCCCGCCATAATCCCGTCTACAGTTACTCGCAAAAGGAAAAAACTCTGTCCACAGATAATCACCAGAGTCTTAAGAAAAGCGATCTGATTCTCATCTCGGCTTCAAACTCAAACACGGCAGATTAAGAAGAGATTCCATAGACTTTGTTGATCGATGGTTCTGCCTTTTCATCATGCAGCGCGCCTGCTACAGCATTCACATCGTGTCGTGCACCCATTGAGCTAGAATCTGACACCACATGCTCATCATGTACTTGCCCACAGAAATTGATTTTCTGTTTCTTCAGACATGCACTACACCACTGTATCTAACCACAGACGTGCACCCATTGAGCTAGAATCTGTTATTTCATTTGATCTAACTACTTTACTACAGACGTCACATGATCTAACTACTTACTACACCATTGTATACAAAACAAACAATGCTGTTTTACAAATTTGACCGGTGATATGGTGATGTCTAGCCGTTGGGAAGGCTTACCTCAGGCCATGACAATGGCTTTTCCATGGAGTTTGTTGGAGTTCATTGAATGTTAATGCCGTGTCAGTGCAAGGCATCTGCAGAGTAGTAGACGAGGCCCCATAAATACTACCGATGCTACTAGCTGATGCCCCGTTCCGAGATGGGTTTTTGGTACGAGTGTCCAGGTTAGCCTCTTCTGGCGAAGCATTACTGACATATGGGACCGAGATGGAGGATACGACGACAGGGACCACCGGTCGGCTAGTGTCAACTGCAGCGGTGCCTGTTTTGTGTTCCTCAAGGGAGCGGGCTGAGAAATGAGAAGGCTACGTGGGATGTGGGAAGCGCCTAAACGGATCCAGGACGAAATGCCGTTTTGACTTTATAAAATGTCAATAAAGGCCGCCATCATGATCACCTCATCAGTAATGTGTGCAACGCTGGTTTCCGTTAAAGCACCATCAACTTTTGACTCTGAAACTCCGGAAGAAACATCATCGGTCATTACATATATTTCTTTCAACCGTCTTTGTCTGCGTTGGTTGATAAAAAATAGCCCCATCACTCATGAGATATTTGTAAGATTTTTATGAAATATGCTTTGGACATGGTTTTATTCTAATAATGCTAGTTTTATTCCGACAATATTAGAATATCTTACTATGCCCAGCCCAAGTTAATTTGCCCAGTGCCAATTAATTTGGGTTGGAGGGAGTAACATTTTAACGCAGTTCTATCCTATGAGTAGTTTGCAGGTTTTGCCAAGAAAACAGTCTGCTATATACTTTTTCAGAACCCTAGAGCATCTCTACCTAATTCTCAAAAACCGACTCCCATAATCCAAGTTTGGAAAGAAAAGAATCTAGGAAGGAAAAAAAAACGCCCTTCTATAGCAGCAAGGATGATGTCTTCGACGGCCTCACACAACCGATTAAGGTCACCACACCTTGTGTTGTCCCGAGACAATTGCACAGATGGGCCTTAGGAGGTGTGTCGTGTGCTCAGAAGTGGCGGGAACGAGCGGTGAAGATTTAGCTCGTGGGGTGACCTAAATCGGTCAGATGACCTCGAGGGTGGTGCTAGTGCGGGGTGTGGATGGATGGGGGCGTTACACTCCTCTACGGACGAGTTCGGGTCGAACACAAGGACAAAGAGGGTTTGGGGCGACGGCGGGAGAGTGGATCTTTGAAATTTGAAGATGTTATCATAGACTGCCATAACTTTACGGTGAGCATCTTGAAGCTAATCTTTTAGGTTAACAGTAGCTTAACCTCAGAACACGCATATATGGATTTATTGTAATTCTGGTTAATCATTAGAACACCGAGCATCATCCACATGCTTGGACTCTGAAGCATGGACTGACGTGCACGCTGCCTTTATCATGGCAACCCAAAGGCTCCAAACCCTAAAAGAGCATATAATCTAGTGATGGTGATGGGCTGGCTATGGCATCACCAATATCATTTGCTATTAGCCCCAACTCTACTTGTACACTAAGACTCCGTAGCTAGCAAATCATTCTAGTTATCTAGAGCGGTGTCAGAAGGTGCCTTTCAGGAAAAAAAAAAATCTTTTTGCGTGCTTGTATATATAGTTCGACCAGTAGCGTATACAATTTCGAGCTGGGGGGCATACAAAAAAAATGAGGACCATTATATGCTATGATTATCTTTGAATCTATACGTGCTGTGTTGTGAAATCATATATGCAGCATGGTTTCGTAGAGCGACTGGCAGTATGGTCCACGCAACTCAAATATCTTGTCCTAGCACTCTTTCTGTAGCTGTTACGTATTTTCAGGGTCATGTAAATGCGTAGGTTTTCTCTATTTAGTTTTCGTGCACATCTACTTGAGTGTTACGTGTGCAAGATGTTGGGAGGAAAGGGATGGTGGGATATATCAATATACTAGGCGAGGGATGAACTCAATAAAAATGGTTAAGACCTAATATTCAAGATAAAACGAACTATCTCACACCAAAGTAAATTCAAGATAAAATGACAGAGTGTGTTTTTTTAAAGAAATACACAATAATATTTCAAAATTACAAATAATAGGATTCATTAGACTATTAAATTTTGAAAAGAAAGTGCAACTAGCTGCTACTTTTTTTAATCATTTTAAGATCATTTACTTTCCTGTCAACATGAACAAAGTGTAAGGATTTTAGCGATCAGTTCGTTGACAATTTTTGATCGAGTTCAGCAAAGCCTACATCAGTGGAAGCCTTTTCTCGGGTATTGCCCCCCCCCCCCCCCCCCAGCCCCCGTTCATCGACATAATGCAACCCATCACAAAGCCCATCGATGCTTTTAGTGTAGCATTTCTAATAACCCTATAGGGAAACGATCTAGCCACCCTTGCCTTGAGCGCCAGGAAGACCACCGCCTAAAGCAACAACGACAACTACACGGGGCCAGTGTCGTTGCTGCCCACATGGTCGGTGCCGGTTCCTTTGCCTTCATTGGCTACACCTCTGTCACATTGCACCATGCGCTCTAGGACGACACTTCACCACCCCTGCATCGAGTGCAACATCTCACTTCGGCAGTTATAGCCTAAGCCATCTATGTTAGTTGATCATGCTTCCGCTAATGCGAGGTGCTCGAATGCTTAGTTTATAACCCAATTATGTTAATTAAACCCAAATACAAAAGTCTAACAATTCCGACATAATTTTTTTGACGCGTGATCTTAATTTTGACCTAACACTTAAACCTTTTTTTATTTAATTTATCTCACACAACAGCTTGCCTAATTAAGGTCCTAGTAAGAGAGGCGCTTCCTTTAAAATGACCAATATTACTGGACTTGCAACTCTATCCTGTGTAGTGATAGTTAACATCAGTGTTCCGAATCAGGAAAATTAGCTAAGGAACATCAGAAAGTTATTGTAAAGTAATACTGGTATTCAGGGCTGGACACATGTTCCTTGCCTATGGCCATAACTGGTCTAAGTTTGTGACCACCCAATAATCCACTCATTTTTGACACACAATAGCCACTGATTTCCGGTTATTGGAAAATGATGTTAACATCCAGACTCTTGGACCTCAGCAAATGGAGATAAGCCTAACTTTTCTTTCTTTGCATCAAAGCATAAGCAGAAGTGCCGCTCTCGCTGCGGTAATTGTCCTAATCCTTAGCTGGATGGTCCCATTTAACATTTTGGAATCTTGACATACACATACAGTTAACAAAGACTTTAGGAAAAGTAGTTCTGGCAACTACTTGCCACCACCCATATCCATTCTCTTAATTTTTTTACTTGTTCATGTTCAAAAGATTCTGTAGTAACCCATGGATGTAAGTTCAGGCTATATCATGTGCACATCTGCAAAATAAATTTAAAAGTAGAACCATATGTGAACCAGAAAAAAAATAACAAGAGAAAATGATTAGTGGGACTTATGGCTATTTTTTATTTAGTTTCCTGTACATGTCACAAGGAGCCATTTCATATGAATTTCGTATGAACACATATACAGAATGAACTACATCCACAAATTATTTTAGTTTTTTCAGAAACTTGGAATCTAATTTTTCGACAATAAGGCACAGTGGCAACTAGCTAGTTGCACAAAATTATTAGAGCATGTCTAGCAGGCCCCTCAAAACGCTGGTACCCCGTATTATTCCGGCGGGATAGGGGGTGAGGGCGAAATGGGCCGTCTAGCAGGCCCCGTATTCGGGCCGGCTCGTATCGGCAGAATACAGAGCCCGTCAAACCCACCCCGCCGCCCCCTACAAATAGAGGGTGAAGGTGCGAGTGGGGGTCCAACCCCTCACTCGCAACCCTAGCCCCGCCGTGCGCCGCCGCCAGCCATAACCACTCCGGCGAGCAATTACCCACGGGCACGCCGCCGCATTTGCACCGCCGCCAGCCATGAGCGCACATTGTAGGAGCAGCATGTCGCCCGCCGCCGGATCGAAGCCGGCCACGTTGGAGGAGGCGTGGCACTGCCACTGCAAATTCTCCACCGCCGGGAGTCAGCGTGCGGCGTGCAAGTACGTCGGCTCCGAGTGGATGCCGCCGACGCTCCGGGACTTCGCAAAGGGCGGCCGCTACCACAAGGTCGACCCGCCGTTGAAGCCGATGAGCAGCCGATGAGCGGAGGCGATTTCGAGAAGTGGCGGTGCGCGTGGGACCAGGTGTGCGCATGGAAGGCCGCATGGGAGGGGAGCTCCAGCGGCAGAGCGCCGCGAGCCAGCGACGAGGAAGAGGAGGCGGAGGGGGGGGAGGACTCCCTCTTCTTGGAGGCGATGGCCGCGCCCAAGAAGGAGGCCGCCGACAAGGCTCGGGCGGACGCGGAGGAGGCGGCGCAGGCCATCGCCGCCGTCAAGGAGCTGATGGCTCGGGAGGCCGCCGCCACCACTCCGCTCATCATCCTCGACGACTAGGCTAGCATTGTAGAAGTCGCGATCTAGTAGGATCACGCAATTTTGTAAATCCCCTATCTATGATCAATGTGAAGAACTATCTATGAATTCTCCCGGGTTTTACATTTTAAAAATACGGGGTAAAATAAGGGGTCTGTTAGACGGAATGGTTCGGGCGTTGCAATTTTTTTGATACATGCCCTGTATTCGCTCGATACGGGGCGAGCAAATACATGGTCTGTTAGACATGCTCTTAGTTCCTTTGATGGTCTTCTTAGAAGCATTGGTTACTTGCCTGCATTCTATATCAGCCTTGAATATTTAAGGTTACCTTCAATCACATATTGACCATCATCTTCTTTTCTATACAACACTACCTCCGATTCAAGGAATAAGGCGCCCTCGTTTTACGTGCTTTTTGTTTGACCAAGAATTACTTCAAATATATAAAGATTGTTTATATAAAATTAGCATCATTAGAAAGTGCTTTTCAATACGAATCCAACGATACTAATTACATATAATATAATCAAGATTGTGTTGCTTAATTTTTATGGTCAAAGTTCGTTTTGAAATACGCGTGCGCCTTATTCCTTGGGATGGAGGTTTAATAGAATGACTTAGAAGAGCATACAGAGGATATATACATCAAAAAAATTATTTTCAAAATTCTGCGACAAAAATTTGACACCGATGTTAATTAAAAACATATCAGTAAAATTACACATGCTCCAATGATGTGAAAGTTAGGATATTCTGTATATTACATATTCCGTATTGACAACCGCACAAGGATATTTTTTTGAAGGGCGCTGAAGGAATTGGTTAAGCTTCTCACATGATGCTCATAGGTCTGTGCAAGTGTGCATGTCACACCCCTACCCTAGTAACTCCTAAAACGGGTACATGATACGTCCCCTGATGCCAGCTGGTTAATGCCCCTGCTGCATCCACATGCAGCATCAGCCTCTTCCATTAGATGCAAGGTGGGAAAGAAATGGTATCTTGCTGTCAATGGCACCAAAATCAGCATGATTCCATTTATTGAGTGCATCTTCCATTGGCAATAATAGTGCAAATGGAGTAAAGGTGTCTACGGGAGGGGACGAGTCTGGTGAAAGTTGGGAGTGGGGGAAGAAGAAGAATGATGCTGCTGCCCTTGAGCTAATTTTGTGCAGAATCGCCCTCCCAATATGCAATCAACTAATTCCATGCCCATGACTCCACCAAACTGGGCTGTGCAGAAACAACCTTGCAAGATATAAGCATTCCATGTCCATCCCTCACTGTCACTGGGCAGGGCATCCAAGGCTGGGAGTGGAGGGAAACCACCATCATTGATGCCTCTGTTTGTGTGATTGACAGCATGCATGGGTGGCACTCATACCATATCTTTGTTCAATTGGGGCTTTGATGTCCTCCACAAAGATTCCCTGTGGATGGATAAAATGGAGATGGGTAGCATAATTGACACTACTGCTACTACTACTTGTGTGTGTTTGTGTGTGAGCCTCAGGTGTTGATGGACCATGTCCACTGGATTATGTAGTATATAGCAACAGTTTCCTAGTAGCTGAGAGTAAATCGCATCAACTACGTGTGGGCTCAAAACCAAGATATCTAACTGTCAGATACTTCAATTGGTTCATGATGCATGTGACATGTGGGCTGTTAATTTCCTACTAGATTTTTGGGTTCACCATGACAGTAACAGTTGATGCATCGGGTCCACTGGAGGTTTGTTGTATCTCCATAATTGAGAGGAGTAGAATGGATGGCAAGAGGATGGATGGGGATCTTATCTCTGAAAACCACAACAAAGTTAGCCGAAAGTGTCAAAGATAGCCTTTTCCATCATTTTCCATCTTTATTCCGTAGACGATAATTAAGCCGTCGCTTAACATTCTGGAGCTAGACTCGTCGGAAACAGCAAGCTAGCTAGGATAGATTACTACCCGATCCAATACTAGTCCAATAATGCAACCCTTGTTTCTAGTTCAAACCTGACAGAACAGGCTGTGATGGGATCGATTTGTAACCTCAGTTTTGTGCATCTTCCAGTTGGTCAAATGGGGTGCGCCGTTTGCCGTGGTGCTATGGAATCATGGACTGAGACGGAACAATCCATAATTAATTGATTTTGCAATCAGCTGATAAGTTTGCTTTTATTCCATCAAACGTAACCAATTATGTCAATCCCTTTCGTGAGACGATATTAGCAATGATCCGTTCCGATTGCTTGGCACTGTCGACAAGTCATGGATTACTGGCACGGCACCATTAGTAGGGGATCACAGAGTAACGGGTTAGTGGACTGCGACTTACACTGGCAATTTTTTCTGGGCAAACTAGACTGGCAATTAGAGTTGGGAAGATATATTTTTAGTTTTCAGAGAGAGCAGTTGGGAAGAGTTAGTCGCTGTGTCAAAAACTGCTCATATAGCAACATAGCTGGGGGCTACGTTTTTGTTTTTGTTTTTATTTTTGGTGAGAACCTGGGGGCTCCGTGCGTAATGTGTTGTGTGGACTAGGCCGGCCCATGCTACACTGAACCATTTTGCACTGCATATTTAGTAGTCCCGCTAACTGGCTCTTGGCCGTAGGCTGTATCTCTGCTTCGGGCTTCAATGTCCAAGGTAGTAGGTGTGTTCGGCCGGAAATCCTATACGTCGACCAGATCGGTGCCTACCAGGTCGGGTATTGGGCCTGGCCCATTTTCACCTTCTTTTTCGTTTTCTGTTTCTGTTGTCCTTTTTATTTCTTTTTTTTGTTTATTTTTCTTTTTGTTCAAAATCGAAAAATTTCAGAATTGAAAATAGTTCAAATTCGAAAAACTTTAAATTTTGAAAATTGTTCAAAGCTAAAAATTGTTCACATCCGAAAAATATTCGTAATCGAAAAAATTTCAAATTTAAAATATGTTTATTTTTGAAAAATGTTCAAATTGTGGGAAAAATCGAATTTTTGAATAAATATTCGTTCGAAAAAATGTTCAAATTTTTTTCCAATTTAAAATTTGTTCCAATTTGAAAATTGTTCCAATCTGAAAAATGTTCAAATTTTGAAAAAATCAGATTTGAAAAAGTTCAGAATTTTAAAATATTTCAAAACTTAAAAACACAAAAAACAGAAAAAAAAACAGTAGAAAAAAACGAAAATTCGAAATAGGCAAAAAAATATTGGGCCAACCCAATACCTACCAAAGGGTGTGCGGCAACCGGTATCCACCGATCGGGTCGGTCTACAGCATCACCCGTGTTCGGCATGCCCTGAAGTGGACAAGAAAGAACATACGCTGATGCACCCACTGCCTAAAATTATGTTTTAAATATTTAAAAAGTTTAGGAAGAATATCCACATGTACATCTGGATTTAGTGTTTGCATACGAAGTTTGGCGAAAAAACATTTTTGTTGGGTAAAAAGAAAACCATATGTCTTGTGAAAAACTATTTTAGAACACCAAAAATTATCCTCCAAAATAAAGTGCTACAAAAAATATCATTTTTCTATAAAATTTGTTTGCGGATATAGAATGCCCGGATATATACCTAGGATTTTCCCCTGAATTTTTATAATATTTTAAAATACATCTAATTTTTTTTATCATGAATATATCTAGAATAAAAAACGAGACCAACCCAAGCACAAGCATCCGTTGACTTTTTTTATAGAGGAAAACTCCATGAGCACCCCGAATTCAAACCTAAACAGGATGCGTGCGCTCCCACACCTCAAGCCAGCAGAGCGACGCTCTGTTCTCAATATATCTAGAATTACAAGTCAAAACACCATGTCAATGGAACGTGCACTTTTCCGACTATGGTGGCCACGTGGGCATGGTCACCTAGACACCTACTCGTTAACTAGCCCTGTCCGTTAGTGATGCTGGTTACCACTAAATTGTTTCACAAACCGGTGAAAAGTGTTTTTGGCTCCCGAGCTTTAGTGCTTCTCCATTTAAAAAAATCAAAAAATTATTTATAAGTTATCAAAATATATGAAAACTAATTCTGGAGATTGTTAGTGATATATCTCACAATCATGCAAAATCTCAACACAAAATTCTTTTTTTACTTTGTGTAGATAAAAATAATAAAATCTGACATGTTTTTGGAGATATAAAAATGACTACTCAGATATGCACTTTTGTCATTTCTCTGTAGCTTAAAATATAAAGTATTTGAAATTTATATTTTACATGTTTGTGGGAGACATTATTGACTATATGCAAATTTTTTGTTCAGAATTTTTCAAAATCTAAAAATATGATTTTTGATTTATTTGAAAACTGAGATCACTAGTGCCCATGTGCACCAAATCTCTGACCCAGAAACTGGCTCCTATCTACGAGCTCATGGCTACCTAGGCCCAATAAGATATGTCGCCATAACTTGATAAGATACAAATGCAAATTAGTTTCAATTTCAACGAAATCTACGCAAATTTGATTTGGCTGTCAGTGCATATGGTCCTTTCGTCTAAAAAAATATATTTTCAATTGTAAAAAAGTCTAATATTTTTTTAGCATGTATATCTCAACAATATATGTGCGCTCGTACAGTTTCGCGAAACAACCCATATTTCTTATGGTCAGACAACCCAATATGTGTGCTCCTGAAAGCAATTCACTAATGTAGCAAAATAAAAGTAGTTTCCTAATACCTTTATCAGTACAAAGAAGAATAATTTCAGTAGAGGAACGATAAATACTCGTTGAACTTCGTTTTCACTATTTGTCGGACAACTAAAGTTACTGCTCTAATGGAGTATATGCAAGAAAAAACATTTGCATTGTAGAAAGAACCAATGCATGAACAACTTAAGATGCATTGCCTAGAGCAAGAGACACTGCAATAATGATCAAAATAGTTCCATGCTCCAACTACACAAACAACCCTGAATGCATTGTGGGTCTGAACTCCAGGATGCATCTCATGCATGAACTCAAATAACTTGTCGACCATTATCTTACAAAACATCCAATGAACCCTGAGAAATCTTCGATACTAAATCTTGGTGGACAGGGGCGCAGGTCACAGCGCAGGAGGGTTCGTGTGCAGGGCGGCGGCGGCAGACAGGCTCTAACAGACCTCTAAATTTTTCAAAATGAGGCAAAATATACACATGCTTAAAATCAAACAGGCTCATTAAAAATAACTAAGGTGAAGAGAACTTTGTCTCCCTTTCTCTGAACCTTGGTTGACATCTATAAATAACTTAGGTAAAGACCATTTTGTCTCTCTTTTTTATGCATCTATATTAACCAAATTCTGTTGTTGATAACCATCTATTACTAGGTTCATAACTTAAAATAGTTTTGATCTCAGGTCTTGAACACCCAAGTTTATCTCGTTTGGTTCAGTATCCTAAAGTTGGAACTTTTGTAGAGCAGAAAGTGCTCCTTCCCGGTCATAATTACAGAAACTTTTGTGCACACCTTATATCCTAAAAATCAAAATTGAGCTAAACACTATGATTCTTGTAAATGATATTTAAACACATTCATCTTCTGAAAGGAAAAACGATGTCATATAGCAAGTAATCAAAATAAAGTATGTTCGTAAAATAACAAGAAATTATTTTCAATCTGCAACTGAGCTTATAGCAAGTACTAGTAATTTCTTATAAAACTCTACAAGATAAATAATTAACAACATCAACGTACAAAAGAAGAAAAAAAGACATTTGAAATTACTCGTGGGTGCTCTGTATGAATCAACAACAATGGAATGCGAAGCGAGGTAATTATCAAATAAAATGAGAAGGGGTGTCTATTCACATTCCTCAAAATCAAGCAACTGGAAATCTATTTCAAATGAAGATGCACGCAATATTTATGTGTTTCTACTGCTGCATCCAATTTTCTTGATTCAGAACTATCAATGTATAGAGTTGATTTGGATTTTCACTTTTCATACATAGACCAAGTCTAGAGGAGGCTGAATTAGTTACAGCTTGGACTATCCATGCAAGTAAGTTGATTTCTATCCTAATGAAATGCAGTACTGCTGCAAATTCAATTGGAAATAAAATGTCTCTTTACCTATATGAAATGTGAGTGAACGGATAGTAGCGTATTATTGTGATTCGCGCATATACCTCATATATCTCTGCATCAATAAAGTTTGAGAGTAGAAGCTTACAATATTATTTGGTCTTGAAACAGTTGCATTATATCGATCTGGAAATTACGAATATATAAATTCAATTATTTTTTCACTTTATATTTGATAGCATTCACAAGTAACAAAAATACATGGATTTGTAATTAGCAGAGAATTCCAAATAATAGTCTAAATAAGGTAATCCAACTTTCCTATCTTAATGGGTTGCAAGAGTCTGCGTATGAGATTTGTTAGTTCTATTTGTGGCAACTACCTTGGACCTCCCATATTTTTATAATAAACACATTCAGGTAAGCACTACACCAAGGGGGTAGAATGTATGCGCAACATCAGTGTTACTTCTAGGTGCTCCTTCTCATCTTCTCGCAAAATAACAAAACTATTGATTATGCGATATAAGAAAAGCAGCCAATTATTAACATAGATTGGTGTAGTCAGCTTCTTGTCAAAGAAAATTATCATGCAGACTCAATATACTAACATACATATACTGACTCATTTATTAAAAAACAAAAGTAGCAATTAGTTCCTTCTTCATGCACAACAAAACCCAGATTAACATATATGATCATCTCCGAAGTTGAATATATACCTGTCTCAGTGTACAATAAAGCATTTTACTTGCAACATTACATATTAAATCAAGCACTATCCGGTTTTGTACCAACAATTGAGGTTGAGATGGGATTGCACACCACACGCTTAAATCTGTTGACAAAAACAGCCTAATTTATCTGTCAGTACCGAGCAAAACAGTCTTTTTGCTAGATTGTCTACATATTTTTTGTGGTAACAGTTTCATATAATATGCAGACGAGACTAATAACTTTATCAAACTGAGGTGATTCTGGGAAAATTCACGATAGATCAATGCAATTTCGCAAAACAGATTTAACTAGGCGGTGAACAATCACATCTCAATCTTAACCATTTGTACAATCGGACATTTGGCATGAGCTCAAGCAAGATCATCGACACCAACAGGTGTTTTGTAGGAATAAAGATAGACCAATGAAAATAAGACCCTCTCCTTTTGGTGCTTGGATATATGCAGAATTGAGGCGTCCATAACCTCCACAGTACACGAATCATTCATGCCTAGCAAAAAAAAAAGCAGCATGCAGAAAAGTAGATGTCAGACCAGTGAGCAGACCAACTGAATTAAACTGATCAAATAAAAAATCAAAGAAAAGTAATGCTAAATAAAATACCAAGACACAGAATTAATCAGCTCCTAAATGTGCCAAGTTAGCTTTTTTAGGTTCATGACTCGACTTTTTTTATCAGGAGTAATAAACTGAGAAACAAATCTGCAAATGAGAAATCAGAGGGAAAAGGTGGACCAATTCGATTGAAAGAACACATTTTTAGATACTGCCAATGTGCCTTGCAATGCTAGTTAAAAAAACCATGCTACTCTTTACAAGACAATTTATTTTATATAATAAGGTGTTGCTTGGTGCATCGGAAGAACTAATGTTTGAGCGATGTGCTACTGGCTTACTGCAAAACAAAGTTAAATGTGTAGTGGGATATTCCGCTTAAATTTCAGTTGTTGGCAGCAGAAGAGGCAGTTCGTGAACAAACCAGCATAAAGTGGTTTGTTTGTAGAATTTATACGATTTTGAGATATCCATGGATTTCATATCTAAAGAAAAGTCAAAGCTAGAACTTTGTCATACTGATTCAAGACCAGGCGCATAACTAGCAAGGTATATAAGGACGTGTAGTTGACTATGAGCAAAAGAAGGAGCATCCAGAATTAAAAATGCATGCTCTACAAGAGAATCAAGGCACTGCAGGCGAGACTAACCCCGTATCGCCACTTCCTCTTCACATTCCACGAACGATTACCCTTAACCTGAAAAGAGATTGCTCCTTTGTTCCTGCAGACATAGGTCGGAAAACAACAAGGTACGGAGTAAGAAAGTAGAACAAAAGGCTGCAATCAAGGAAGAACTAAGTTAGGGAGAAGAACTGGCTCACCAAAGACCACGATAGCAACATGTGAAGATATGATGAATGAGGCTACACGGCCCAGGTAGAAAGTTCGATATAGATCCATCAGCTGCCGGGCACCACGTGGAAGTACTCAGTTGGTATTGACCAAGATACACTTTTCCGCCACAAGGTACCATCACAAGAGAGTTGCCCTCAACATTGGGTAGCACCTTACTGCTGACACTTAAAATCCTTCCGGATATGAAGAGAACATTATCCCCGATGCTTGTTACAGGGACAAACCTGCCTAGTATAAGGTCAGCAAGTCTGTAAACTGTAATGCGCGAAAAAATGGGATGACCCAAGCAAATCAGGAGGATCTCCGAGTCACATTCTGCCAGGTAGGAGGAGATGCGATGTTCGCTTGGCGGACCTGTGGCAATCAACTCTGGTGGTGGTGGCAGTGAAGATGAAGCTGAGGGCTTGGCATCATACTGGGGCGGTAGAATCTGGAAAATCCGTGTTGTGGTGGAAACATGATCCAAAATGTATATCCTGCCTTGGAGCGACACTGGATTCAGAGAGAAGGAGAGGTTCCTGCGGGCGACGCTCCATTGCTGGTCCCCGACGGTAGCGATGGCTAAACATTTGATACCAGAGATGATGATCATGACGGTGATGGCTCCATCTGCGCTCACGCTGACGGAGGTAGAGCCGATCTTTCTGAATTTACTCCAGATGCGTCTAGTCTGAGGGCTGTCCTCCGTGGGCGAAAATTGGAACTCAAACTGCCTCAAGAGGGTGATGAGCGGCGGGAGCTCTGCGATGTCACCCGTGAACGGATGGAGGAGGCGGATGGCTGTGTCCTGGTCGCGTTGCAGGAGCAAGAGGCCGTCGACCGAATCGAGGACGCAGTGGTGGCTGAAAAGCGGGAGCTTTGAGCGGACGATGGCACCGGTGGAGAGGTTGATGAAGTGTATGTACTTGCGTAGCTTGCCGTGGCCAGGGTGCAGGCCGTGACCCTCGGGCAGCATCATCCACCGGCGCGGGTGGAAGCGCGGGTCGGGGACGCCGCGGCCGCGTGGGCAGACGGTGCTGCAGCGCCAGTGGTGGCAGACGGCACGGAAGCGGACGTGGTCTAGCAAGTCGCCGGTCTCCAGCAGCCGCCACCCGATCAGGCGGACTAAATCCGGTTGCATAGACGCCCAGGACGATGACGCGTCCGAGGAGGAGACGGCGGCGGGGGTAGTGCGACCGCGACGCTTGCTGCTGCAACCCATGGTGGGCAAATATCGCTTCCGATGCACCCGTGATGAGCAGCCGCTCATGCTAGTAGTAGCAGATCTGGTTGGCAAAAGCAATACAGATTGAAGTGATACAGGTGTAGGTATTACCCTTGCGGAACGACCCAAATAAACGATAATCGCCTGGCAAAGAAGAAGAAGGTAGCCCGGCGGGCCAGAGAACGGCGACGCGGATCGCCGCAGATCCAGACGACGCACTAGCTTAGTTGGATTGCCTTACTCCCGCTATATTAATACAGTGGCAAAGAACGCGTCCCGTCCCGAGGCGCGAGGATACGGAGTATCGCGTCCGCCAAACACGCGAACAAACAGTACGCAGTGGACTCGTTGGGAAAATCGAGCTTTCTTTTCGACCGAGTCAAAGGAGCGCGTGTCATTCACGTGCGCGGGCGGGCGCGTAACGAGAGGACACTTGCTTGGTCCACACCCAAAGGAAAACAAAGCCTCCTGCGTTTCGATCGGCCGAGTGAAAACAAGAGCCTCCTGCGTGCGTTTCGTCCGGCTCTAATCGCCAACAATTCGCTGCTTGCTCTCTTCTCGCATCGCACGCTGCGCCAACCTAATCGCGCCTAATTACCGGCTCGAATTGGCTGGCTACCTATTGTGCACTTAGCCAGTCGCGCGTGCACTCCATTCGCACACCAGCCAGCTTTTGATCCATTCTTACGGTTCAACCACTTCAACGTTCATTCTCGTCCCGCTCGATTAAAACTATTTGATTCATTCAAACTTAGTATATCCATCTACCTCCTCATTCAAACTTCATTAAAACTGTTTGATTCATTCAAAATTGAGCAAAATGACAAGACGAATACATATACTACTAGATGATGATCAAATGTATACACAAAGACTAGCTAATCACAGCAACGAGAAACAATCAGCTTCCCTATATATACGCATGTAGTCCAACTTCAAAACCACCGCTGCCGCTCTTTAGTCCTCCTCGATATCCTCGAACAAGAACAAAGCATCTTCAGGTCAGCAAATAATCATATTTACAAACCAGACTCGAAATAACAGCCGCAAATAAAGACACTTCATTCACTCATTACCCACTACCCAGCAAGAAAAACGCCATGTATGTACTACTTAAACCAAATCACATATCTATGACTCCAAAACATCACAGTAGATGAGAAAGAAGTCTAGATAACCCCCCTAGGTTTCACGTTTGGGACGAAGACCCCCCTCAGGTTTCAAGTGGAGCACTTAACCTCCTCAGGTTTGCATTACCGGATACATTACCCCCTCTAAGCGGTTTGTGAGGCCGATGGTTGTTTTGGAGGCGGTATTGGCCCACGCGGAGGCTGTGCGGTGAGGAGGTGGCACCTGGCCGTGGTCGTTTCCTGGTCGAGCATGACTGCACGAGCTCGTCTCCGCTCTGCTCCTCTCCTCTGCTGGTCTCTCCCGTCGCCACTTCGCTCGACTCTCACTCTCCGATGATAAGCGGCTGAATCTGGCGATTCAAGGGGTCTTCGAATCAGTGCTGGTTCGTGCTCCTTCTTCCCCAAATTAGCTACCTCTTTCCCTCTTTCGTGCAGGACTCAGAGGATGGACGAACTGGAAGAGGACAGATCGAATTGGAGATTCAAATCGGAGAATTGGATTTTTATCATCAGCAATGAACTTGGAGGTTGGGATATATGTACGCTGTGACGAGCTTCCGGTGGAGTATTCCTGCAACGCAGACGTACATGACCTTCATCGGGATTGGCGCCACTCCCAAATCGCGAAGACCCTCAACCGCGAGCTGCATCGCCTCCGCGTCCGCCGCCCTATACACTTGCATCGGCATCGAGCCCATGGCCCCGTGGATTTCTGCGCCTGTGCACTTGCATCGCCATCGACCGAATCGTTGTCGAGCTCGACCCCCACGGCAGCGCAGCGGCGAATCGCACCGGGCGATGGGGAAGAGCATGGGCGGGCGGTGGGGAAGAGTTGCCGGCCCGACGGGAGTGCATGAGAGTAGGAAGCGACAACGTGGACTTTTCTCATTCCCCATCTCTTAACCGTGACTCAGTCCACATGACCCAATACCGCTCACGGAACAGCTAATACAATCACAAACCGCCTGGAGGGGGTAATGTATCTGGTAATGCAAACCTGAGGGGGTTAAGTACTCCACTTGAAACCTGAGGGGGTTCTCCGTCCCAAACGTGAAACCTGAGGGGGTTATCTAGACTTCTTTCCAGTAGATGAGCTGCTACCAACAACTCTTCTTATCAGATTGATAGCACCTTCAGTGAGAAAACGACTTTCTAACAAGTCCAAACAGCAGTGTTCTTTAAACACCCAAAAGTAGCATGTATTCTTCTTCTAAGCTGGCTGGGAATGTGCAAGTGTGTTTAGTGGCTGACAAACAAACTTCTTGGATTAGAAAAGACGACTAGAGAGTTAAACCAAGCAACTACAGACTGATGCTTTGGCAAATGAAAACCAACAACGCCTGGACGTCGCTGCATCATCAACATACTCAAGGCCAAAACAACATCTGGCAGCAGTCAACCATACATTTCACAGCAACTTAAACAACATGTACTTGAAAAATAGGCAGCTCCCATGGGCAGTGCCTCAATCAATATATGTCTATCTCAATTAAGAACATATAGGACGTAATAACCAATTGGTCTATCAGTAGAGCACGACCAAATGCATGCTCAAGAACAACTGTAATCAGTACAGTAGGGAATCAATTCATGCTCAAGATTGATTTTTTTTTTCACTAGCGCAGAGTCCTGCTTCAGTCGATGAGGGGTTGAGAGAGAACGAGATGTCTCACCGGCCCGGGGCGAAGGCCGGGACTCGCAGGCCGGCCGCACCTGCCCCCGCGCGGAGCAGCCGGTCGCCGAGCCGGGTAACCACCACCAGCTGCCGGGGCGCCGCCTTTCCATGGACCTGCTGCTCCTCCACCCGTGACGCCCCGTCTCCTCTCCGCCTCACCACCATCCGCAACAGCGCCGCCGCCCGCCATGGGAGGAAAAAGGCCGACGCTTTCGATCTCCAGGGGATCCTAGTCTAGGGTTTCTGTTGGGGAGGGATTTGGTGGTTCCACGCGGTGGGATAGAGTGTGAGGGGGTTTCGGGGTGGTGGTCGGCAGGGCAGGGCAGGGAGTGGCCGGAGTTGGCCCGGATCAATCCGGCGGCGGAGGTGGAGGAAAGGGGTTGGGTGGCTGGTCACGATGGAGTGGTTGTGGTCGATGGTGTGGGGTTCTGGACGCTGGGATGGGCTCGACTTTTTGTTGCTTGATTTGGGCCCAAGTTCAAAATTGGCTGGGCCTGGGCGCGTGAGCCAAATTCCTGCGTGTGCCTAATTTCAAATTCCTGCGCGGGATTAGCGCGACGATGGGAATTTTGGAGGTACACAGTGAGGTAGCCATTTCCTCTGTTTTGATTGGCTGGAAGCACAAAAATGAATGCATGTGATTACATGTAATATTAGGGAGTGATTCCAAGAGATAGTTTCTAAAAAGGTCCATCGAGGCACCACAAGTTTGGGGACAACACATACTACATATTTGGCGCGGACACCTCGAGGGAAGCATATGTGTCCTCATGATAGCGAAAGACCTATGGAGTTGAGACCATGCTAGATTCATCGACTTGACGTCTGCATCATCGAATTGAGATGGCGCATCGAGCCAAAGTGCTAGACTTTCGAATATCTAGAAGAACCAAGGGGATTATGAAACCAGTGGGCACAAAAGCATCGAAGAGCTTCATTGGCGCTATTTCGTGCATCCCTCTATCTAGTGGGCCCTTGTGATGTCTAAACCCTATCTTTTTTGGAAGTGGTGATTTCCTGTGACTTTAATCTTTTTTCTATGTTATCATGACCAAAGCAACAAAAGAGGAAACTTCTTACAAGAGTTGCGTCAAAATCCTAGAAGCATGAGTTTTGCTTTTGAAGTTCAGAATCTTCCTACAGGGTTGAAGGAAGTGCCACTTCAATTCAACTCTTCAAACAAACCTTATATGTCCATTTTAAGATCACATGCAAAAAATGAAGGATTTTGACCATTAATCGCGACATTACCCATGAGAAACCCCGACTTGTAGGCCCCGCGAAGTCTACCCCTAGTTTTTCCTCGGAACTGGCTATTTGCGGGGCTTTACTCTTTTATATTAGAATGGGTCATGTGAACTAGACCAAACCACAAAGAGGTGCGACTATTATGATAGTTTGGGTCGGTTGTTTCAAAGTGGGAGTTTTCACTACAAGTCTAGAATATTCATGCGGTATGGACATGTTTATGAAGCGAGTGCCATTTCAAAGTGGTGTATTATATTTTCCTCTTTACCCCACATTTATATACCCATATTATGACCCATTGCAAACTAGTAAGGATTTTCGACCATTCCTCGCATGATTTCATGCGTCCCTTATCCATCAAGCCCCGCAATGTTCACCCCCTGGCTTCAAGCCCAAAGTAGTGATTCAATGTCACTTTCCACTTTGCGTGTTCTCACATAGGTCATGGAAACTTGAAACCCCAAAATAGGCCGTTTGTGTTAGTGGCCTCGAATTGGAAATTTTGCATTATAAGTGTCGACATACGTTATTGTCATGTGTGTGGAGGTGGAAGGAAGATACGCGCATTATCTAGCGGGAGAGAGGAGGGACATGAGGAGGAACCGGATGAAGACCATGGCCTTCGTGATGATGCTCATCGTGACCATGTTGGTCATGTTCTATGTGATTGTAGTTTAGGTTAGTAGCTACATTGTGAGGTGTATGACGACACTTGTGACGACTATGTACCGAGACTTGTAACTTTGTGAAGCTTCGTCGTTCGATGTTGCATATGCACATGTGTTGTATGGATCAACATTTCGAAACGAGACTTGCGTATTTGTGTATTGATACCGAAATGAGACTTGGCTCTCTATGTGCTTCTCATATTGCATGTACTGCTGTATAAATATGAACTGTTGCATAAATTTGCAAATATGCATTGTAATACGTTGGAAAAAAGCTATAAAATTGTATTTTCGAGTACTACCGCCGGCGCACCTACATGCCCTACTGCCGGCGCACAAGGTACGCGCCAGTGCTGGCATCCCTACTTTGCGTGTTCTCACATAGGTCATGGAAACTTGAAACCCCCAAAATAGGTTGTTTGTGTTAGTGGCCTCGAAGTGGAAATTTTGAATTATAAGTGTCAACATACGTTATTGTCATGTGTGTGAAGCAATCTACACGAGAACTCATTGACGTTTGTTGTTTGGTGTTGCGGAAGTTCTTACCACCTTTGTTGTTTGGTGTGATGGAAGTTCTCGTGCCAAAAGTGTGAATGCCCTTGCTAATTAAGTTTGACTAATTGACTACCTTAACTACTAGTTGTAATTTTTAGTGAAAAATCTGCTGACCACGTAAAGAAATAGAAAGAAGAAACAATTCTAATTATAGACAGCTAGGTTTTTTTTTTGAGCAAACGCCAGGAGCTCTGGCTATTCATTAAGAAGAAAGGAAAATGATCCAGTTTATAAGAAATACCGGATCGAAAACCATACAAACTTGAGTAACTCCGACATGCGCACTACTCCCAAAGTTTAAAACAACAACACAACAAGGCTCGGCCTGGGCAACGACCCACTTGCTGCCAGCACTCCTCTTCACGCGGGCGCGCGTCAGCAGCAAGCCGGGGGCGCATGGGGCGAGGCACAAGGAAGCTCCGGCAGCTGCGTGTTCGCCGCTGGAGCAGGCGGGCTTCGGGATCAGGAGAGGAGCAGCCTCTGCTCGGAGGAGAAGACCGTCGGCCTGAACGGGGAGGGCGGAAGGGCGCCTGGCGGTGGCGGCGGATGAAGAGGAGCAGGGGGCGCGGCAGCCATAGCGCTAGACTTCGAGGACGGCGACCGTCGCGAGGCCCAGCCTGGCAGGGGGAGGCGAAGGTGGCCGAGCGACGAGGGCGAGGGCGGAGTGGCGGCCTCGCCGAGCTCGGCTGAAGAGGCGGCGGATCCCGCCCAGGCACCGGCAAGAAGGAGCACGGCTCCCGCAACATCGGCAACAGCAGCGCAGGCTAGCAGGAGGGACGGAGAGAGAGCGGAGCGGGGATCCTCGATGCATATCAATTCATGGTCGCAAAAGCGCTACGCTCTAAGCCCTAGCGTGTAGTTTTCCATAGACAGCTAGTTTGGCACGTGATACCTACACTGTTTTCTTTGGCTTTTTTAGTGACGTAATTGGTATCTACATTAGGCCAAGTTTGAGTGATCAATGGAAGGAAAAACAGGAAAATCATAGTTGAGCATAGGATTACCCAACTAGCTCAGCTACATTACTTGATTTTTTTTCGAGGCCGCTGCTACGTACGTCACATCTATCATATTGTGCCACCTTTATTCCACAGAGGAATCTATAGCCCAACACCACGAAGGCAACTGGAAGGCATCTCCGTAAACGCGCTAGCATATTCTTCCTGGATGCTTATCAATTCATGTGTTGTTAAAAGTAAAAACGGCTTTGGATAACTGCCATAAAATAACGGCGTCCTGAAGTTTGGGCGGGAAAATAGCGTGTCCAAAAGTTTGGCCAGGAGGGCAACTGAAGCGGGAGCGGTGCCGGTTGGGCGGGGGTACACATGAAAGGCATCTTGTTAAACACTCTAGCATATTCTCCTTGGATGTTTATCAATTTCAAGTGTTGTTAAAGTAAAAATGGTCTCGGATAACTACCAATAAAATAATAGTGCCCCAAAGTTTGGGCGGGAAAACACGTGTCCCAAAGTTTAGGCGGGAGGGAAGCCGAAGCGGGAGCGGTGCCAGTCGGGCCGAAGTATGCATGAAATATGTCTCGTTAAATGCCCTAGCATATTCTCCTTGGACAACTATCAATTCATGTGTTGTTAAAAGTAAAATTGGCCTAAGGGAACTGCCAATAAAATAATGGTGTCCCGAAGTTTGGACGGGAAAATACCATGTCCAAAAGTTTGTGCGGGAGGGGCATCCGAAGCAGGAGTGTTGCCAGTTGGGCAGGAGTAGGCATGAAATGCGTCTCGTTAAACACAACAACATATTCTCCCTCGATGCATATCAATTCATGTCTTGTTAAAAGCAAAATTGGCCTCGAAGAACCACCAATAAAATAATGACATCCTGAAGTTTGGGCGGGAAAACGCCATGTCCAAACGTTTGGGCGGGAGGGCATCCAAAGAGGGAGCGGTGCCATTTGCGCGGGACTACGCATGATATGCGTCTCGTTAAACATGTTAAACATATTCTCCCCGTATGCCTATCGATTCATGTGTTAAAATTTAAATTGGCCTCGGAGAACTGTCAATAAAATAATAGCGTCCCGATGTTTGTACAGCAAAAGGCCATGTTCATGTGTTGTTAAAAGTAAAATTGGCTTCAAATAACCGTCAATAAAATAATGGCGTCCCGAAGTTTGGGAGGGAAAACAAAGTGTCCAAAAGTTTGGGCGGGAGGACAGTCGAAGCGGGAGTGGTGAAAGTTGGATGGGAGTACTTATGCCAGGCATCTCACTAAACGCGCTAGCATGTTCTCCCTAGAGGCATATCAATTTATGTGTTGGCTCGGTGTCTTCAAACTGGGACTTTCTCACTATAAGTCTAGAACTTCCGACAAGATAGTATAGTGTGCGAGGGTAAGTGTATTTTACCCTTCCTCACGCGATTTCATGTGAAACCCTAATATTGAGCACGTCGATGTCGCTACCACTAACTTATAATTGAACTTATGGCTCCATGTAACTTTACTCTTTGTTTAAGTTAGAGTATTTCTCTTGTTCTTCAATCTCTGATTCTTGGAACTGAGAAAAGCATCGGCGGATCTCATGCTACCACCTTGCTGCCGCGTCCATGACGAGATCTGTTCTTGGCTGGTCTTGCTCTTGTTTTCCCCACCCCTTCTTGCTGCAATAAAATGCCTCTGTGGTGCTATTTGGAAGCTTTGGTTGATCTTGGCATGCTGTTGCGCTGCCGTGCTGTCTGGCGAGTTCTTCCTTGGGGGACATTTGCTGGCTTCGCTGCCTCGCCCCCTTGTTCGGTGGCCGAAGGGCGGAGCTCGACCAGAAGCCCTACCTCCTCTGGAGGCCCTCTGCTACACATCATCGGAGCTCGCCGTGGCTACACCCCCAAGTGGTTCGTCCCCGGTGGTGTTGACATGGCCGTCGCTGGTAGATCTTCGTCGGATTGGAGAGCGCCCCGAGCTACCTCCTCTCTGACCTCGGCGTTCTGGACCTCGAGGTCGCCGGTGACCGGTGGAGAAGGAGACCGAGCACCTGATTGCTTTTCCAGATTTCTTGCTAGGGTCCTTTCTGTAAAGTGCAATGTCTTTTCTTCAAATTTCAGGTTTTTTAGGGCTAGAGATGCAAAGGGGCATTGCTGTAATTCCTGTACCCACCGCTTTTAATTAATGCTTCCAGGCCTTTCGGGGCCGTTCTTGTTCAAAAAAAAAGTTAGAGTATGTCATAATAACTAGACACAATGAAAATGAGGCCAAGTTATTAGAATAGTTGGGTTGGTGGCCTCGAAGTGGGTGTGGGACCGCACACAAAAGGGAAAGAGTTTTTTTTACCCTTTCTCGCGCACTTTCATCCATCCATCTATGTGGTGGCGTCTACCTCTAACTTCCCAAAAAGGTCATGATTCCACGTGATTTAAGTGTTTGCTTGTGTTATAGTAGGTCATAGGAACATGAACAATCCAAAAACAGTTCCTTTCTTGGTGTGCCACTAGTAGTTTGTTATTATGGTGCACCAATAAAGTGGCACGCCACTTGTAAGTAGCCACCACCTATTGGTGGCGTACCAATTTCTTGGTACACCACTAGTAAGTTAGGTCAATGGTGGCCACAATAGACATGGTACAATTGTCCATGCCTGCGGACCCTAGTCTTGTACGCCACCACTAGTGCGTGGTGTATCTGATATTTTGAAGGGCCTACCCATGTGATACTGGTCGCACCGCCTGCCTCGCAACCACGCACACACCAACCACATACACAAAAATAAATAAAATAGAATGTGGACGCTAGGAGCCTAGGACACATCACCAGGCACACACTGCACATTACACACACAAACACACCCTATCTACCTTAATTCTCTCCTTATGCTCCCAATCAATGATAGCAGCCCCACCCTCTCCCTATCCCCCAAGTCCCTCTCCTCGTTGAAGCCCCTCTCTGCAGGTCACGTCACCCCAACCCTCTCTCTCTCCCCCTCTCCATGTCGACGCCCCTCTCCGCCAGTCGTGCCACCCCAACCTCTTCCTCTTCCTGCAGAATACGGGCGGCGGCACGCTTGGGGGCTGAAGCGCCCATTGCCGCATACTCGTACAAGCCCGTGTCCTCTCTTTGCCTCGTGGACTCACCGCCCACGTGCCATCGACCATGTTCCCCTAGACAGGGAGGACGTGCCCCCTCCCATCTGTCGCCGTTTTCGTGGCGCTCCGGCTGGTCATCAACGTCCACCACCAGTAGCTCGACCATGAGGCTCCAGGAGGAGGCAGTGGCACTTTCGGTTGCTTATTGACCTCCACCGCTAGGAGCTCAACCGCGGAGTGTGTTTGGAAGAGGATTGCCGACAGGAGAAGGTAGCGAGCGCCGACATGACCAGGCGGCGATACAGAGCTCTGGCCGGGCGGTGGAGGAAGATGTAGTGGACCCGATTGTTTTCTATTTTCATTTTAGGTTGTTCGCTATAATTTGCCTGCCCAATGATTATATTTTGTTTACTGCTCTAGAGCAAGGAAAAAAATCCTAGCATCAAATGTGATGCCCGGGAAAAACCTACGGAGGGCTATACAAAACTGAATGTGGATGCGTCATTTTATGTGGAGTCATTCACTAGGGCGACGAGAATTGTGATCCGTGCTGAGAGGGGAGGGTTTATCGTTGGGTGCTGCTCCACGATACCCTCCATCGCTGATGCCTCTTTTGTTGAGGCTAGGGCACTTAGTGATGTGCTCCTGGTCGCTGGCCAGGTAGGATGTACCAGAATGATCGTTATTAGTGATTGCATCGAAGTTATCGAAACAAAGCAAGATGATGCATTTTCTTTCCAGAGGTTTCGCCCATGTTATTTTTTCTTATTGTGCTAGGAAAGGCAGCAAAGTAGCCCATACTTTGGCTTGCGCGGTGGAGGGACCCTAGTCAATTTGTTTGGAGGATCCTCTAGATTTTATTTCTAGGATTCTTGCAAATGATGTAACTATTTTCATTAATCAATAAATTTTCGGTGGTGGCTTTCCCTAAAAAAAGTATGGCCCAAACCTACCCGTTGTCCACAATTCAAACTTGATTTTGGTCCCATGGCCACCATCACTTGGGGATCAAGAACACGGGAGAGAAGGAAGATCGCATGGCCTCCATTGCTCCATCATGCTTCCAACGACGCAGGTGCCAATTGCAGCTCAAGGACAATTCACCAACCAGTTCACCTTCTTCTGTGGACTCCCCCTGGCCAACCCACCGTCCCACCATGTCGCCTTCATGAAGTTGCCGCCCAAATCGTCGATTTCCGCAGACACGACGTCGACAAGGTACACGTCATGGAGCTGCAAAATTGGATAGGATGCACCATAGGATGTCAACAGTTGCTTGCTTCGGCTGCAGATGCGCAATAGCTACTTGTGAGATGAACGTGGCTCGCACAGCTGTGCTGCCACATAGGATGGTACATGAATCAAATGGAAATTGTCGTACATATAGCAGCGCCGTTCGTGATGTTTTCAGTTCCCGCGCTGCGGATACACACACAAATCTTGGAATGCCGCGATAGTATGAGAAATTTGGGATCCCGCGCGACTGGCGTACGGAAATCGCGCCAAAACTTGGAAAATTTCGGGAGGAAGAGGTGAGTTGCGGGCCAAAAGATTCGAGTTGGCCCGAGCGGGAGTATTTTGGGTCAAAATTTTGGGGTCAAAGGAAACGCTAGACGCAAACCCTACCTACCCAGGCGGATCCCCTTTCTCCCCGCGACCTCCTTCCCGCGCCGCCGGCTCCTTCCCGCCGGCCGCCTCGCCGTCTGCGCCGCCCCTCCTCCTACCACACCACCCCTGCCCCCCGCGCCTCCGCAAAGCCTCAGAGTAGCGGCTGTGGGTCCGGCGTCGAGAAGTCTGCCCGGTGCTGGCACTCGCCGCCGCCGCCGACCGGAGCAAGTAGAGGCCCTCGTCCGGATGGAGCTGCACAAGCCGTAGACGGCCATGGCGACGGCAGTGCCCAAGAAGCGGCATACCCCCTTCACAACGTCCTCGTTGAGCTCGCCAGCCATGGTAAGCTCACGATCTCCAAGTACCCTCTCCGCCTCCATACCTCGATTCCATCTTGCATTCTTGCTGAAGCTCGTTCCTGCGCAGAAAAGGAGGAGGTGATGGCCGGCCTACTCAGCTCCTGCTGGTTTGTGGTCGCCGGCACGGCCAACGACAGCCCGCACGCCGGAGCTGCTGCAGCTGGGCCTCTGGACGGCGACGAGGACGCGCAAGGTGACGACGTCCGGGACATGCCCGACTAGGAGGAGGAGCTCGCCCCAGCCATGGGCGGCTTCTACTACCACCCCGTTGACTCACCTCCAGTTCTCCGGTCAGTCCCTCATCTTCCTTCACCTCCTATGCGTCGTCTTCCTCGCTACTACTGTTGCTGCTCCTGCTATTGGTGCTCTGCTAACGCAAATGCCTTGTTGAGGTCCGAAGACTAGCTGCTCTGCTCGGAGGGAGGAGAAGGAGACCAAGGCCGGACTAACTCAGCTCCTGCTTCTGTGTGGAGCTGCAGCTGGGCCTGGACCTGGCGGCGACGACCTGAAGGAGGAGCTCTCTCAGCCTGACCCTGAACATGACGACGCTCACAAAGCCATCCTGCTGGCTCCCGAGAGCTATGCAGCCATGTGTTACACCGGTGGTGTCGGTGATGGCGTGGGCACTACCGCAACCCCAAGTGGTAGGTCGCTGTCTTGTGACGTTGGTGCTGGGCACAACCATGGAACCATGGCGGTGTTCCTGCTTCGGCATGCTCCTTCTGTCCTGCCAAGGTTAAGTTGTTAATTTTATTGCTAGTTGATTTGCTCTTTGAAACAAAAGTATTTCTTAATGTGATTGCTAGTTGTTTTGGTCTTTAATGCTTAACACGTTGAAAAAACTGAAACCTCTACTTGAACTACAGGGTAGTGTCTATAAGCATGTCTTTTTGTTTTAACTATCTGTTGGGATTTTTTTTTTTGGATGAACCTGAACTAAAAAAGTATACTTGGGCACCTTGTGTGTATGCTTTTCTAGATATATTGCACTTTCATGTTCTTGTAAAAATTCAGAGAGAGTGGTTCAGTTAATGCTTCATGCTAGTTTAATTGCTCAGGTTGGACTCCAGTAAAGGCAAATGAACTGGTTCACCAATTGCTGGTTTTCACATGTTGAGTTCAAACCGTTGAACACCTTACCAGGAAACAACACCTTTCCTAACTGCTAGTAGGAGACAGTGGCAAGAAATAAAATAGGCTAAACCTACGTAAGTGCTTGATTCTGCTAGAATAGATTACTGTAGCAAAACCATTGTGATGTTACTGTAGTTCTGGAATTGACGGATGCTTTATCACCTCGTGGAGATGGTAATATGTCTATTTCCAGTATGCCCTGTTGTTTTCTCTACGCTTGACAACGGAGTATGGATGCTGACTGTTATGTACTCAAATTCTCACCCTATCTTTCAATATAAAAAACAAATCATCTAGGGGTTGTTTGGCAGCGGTGTGAGGGAAGGAGATATCCAATTTAGCTTGTATCTCTTAAAAATACCTGGAGCATGTTGTATCATTTTTATGCCGATACAACAGCTGGTCCTGAGTTCTTTCTTCTCATGTAGCCAGTTATTGAGCTTGTTAATCTTCTGCATAATCTGCTAATTCTTCAGACAAATTTGTTTGGATTATAGCCTTTTGGCATTGCTTGTTTGTAGAGTGTCTGCTATGTGAAGCCATCACTGCTCCCAAATGTAAAGCCTTTTGGGTTTGCTTGCTTGTATATTGTCTGCTATGTTTGTATAGTGTCTGTTTTCATGAACATATTGTATACTTGAATATTCCTTTTGCCATGTGTACATGTACTGTCAAGTGTGAATTTCTGTACATGATGTGTAAAATGTCATGTCAATTGCGTGCCTACCTGATGGTGCAAGTTGTACTAAGTTTCTGTTGACAGCAGAAAGCAATTACATATTTGAAAATCACATGATGCACTGCTGTTGTAAAATCTTGATGATTTTGTTATGCAATCGCACATGGAAGCATAACTGTTCAAATCCACATATGCATCTCTTGGTTTATGCTTTGCTATTTTACCAGCATATTTAGTCCTATGAGTAGAATCTTGCTCCGCTGATATCTATTTCCTGAAAAACATTATGTTGTAATTCCGCATAGGTGCCTGCTGCAATTTCGAGAAAACAAACATGCTAGCTAGCCTGTTGTAGATGCTCTAGAGCTGATCATATTGTTTATCTTTTTTGCTCTAGAGCTGACCATCTTGATTTGTTATTGTTGTTGGAGGATACTGAGGATAACTATATGACTGGAGAAGTAGCAGCAGACGTGACACATCACTTGGAAGGCTCGAAGGCCTGGTGCTTCCTTTATGGAACAACAACCTTGATTAATAACTCTCTGCTATGGTTCAATGCATGAGCAGCCAAGGTTTAATATTCGGAAGTGTGTCGCAATGCAGCATGTGGTGTTGTGTTGTATGTAATCGTCCAAGGCTGGGCTGGGATGGGACTGCGGAGACCTTGATGTTGGGAAAGTTCTGTGATGTTGATTGAAGTATATATTGTTTATCTTGCAGGTTTGGATGTCCAACAGACATGCCAATTTTTTTAGCACTCCGTGGCATTTTCTTTAGTAGGTTTTTTCTCTAGTTGATTAATTCCTTGGCGCCCTGATACTTGGAAGTTGACATTGATGTACTTGTATTGTGTGTTTGCCAAGCCTGATCTGATGGCATTCTAGCTAAGCATTCGTTGCGTACTTCACTATCGTCATTTGCATGTACATTTTGCTTATAAAATATTTTTCGAACTTGAGTGATGTGATCATTTGGTGCAATCTTATATCTTATTAGATGACCCAACAATAGGATGAATCAGCATTTTGGCAGCACTAGTAACTACGCAAATATTTTTCTTTCTTTTGTGTTGCACTCGCATCATATGGCAGAACCCCTCAATACATATTTCTTACAAAACCAGCCTCTGGTCACTTCGTATGAGATTGTAGGGAGCTAATAATCTTGTGGAGGATTAATTAGGACTTCAGGGATTTTTGCTGGCCACATGTTGAACGAGATAAAGTAGGTGTGGGTCCTATCGCATCAGGAGAGAAAGATGCAAACAAAATCTAGCATTTATTTTTGAGATGTCTATAACGTCAAAAATAATCCTATAGAATTCAATGAACACGCTTTGGTCCCAACAAAATGTCCCTCTGGGCCCATAAAACTGTGCAAATCCTGAGAAGCAGGTGCGTGTGTGCATACCCACCATATGATTGCTTAGACTTACAATGTGCATGCATACCCATCACATGATTTCTTAGGCCCCACAATTCCAGGATACCATCCTCCACGTCACCGATCCATGGCAATACGCATCCCAGCCGCTCAACTGCCCATCGCTCTCATCAAGCATGAAGGAGAGTTGAGCATCAGTTCTTCCAGCCCTCCCTCACTTTCCTGAAAGCTCACCCTGCCCCTGTCTCTATATATACTAGTCCACCATCACCAACCGCGTGCGGGAAGCGCGTGCGACTTAGACTTTGATCTTTGTCGAGGAGAGGAGAGGAGAGGAGAGGAGAGCAAGGCGTGGATACGGAGCCATTGATTCGATTTACAACCGGCGGCGAGCTAGCTCTTCTCCCCATCGATCCATTTGGCAGGATGGTTTCTTCTCTTTTTCTTGTTTGGATCCATATTGCTGCTGCCTCAACCCATTTTTTTTTTTACTTTGTGCTAGACAAAAATAACAAAATCTAACATGTTTTTGGAGATATGAAAATGACTAGTCACATTTATCATTTGTGTGTAGCTTAAAATATAAAGTATTTTAAATTAACATTTTACACGTTTGTGGGATACATTATTGGCTATTTTAACCAGAGAGCATACCCCCTCCACCGCGTCTGTGTCGAGCTCGAAATCCATGGTAAGCTCAGTATCTCCTACCCTCTCCGTCTCCATACATCGATTCCATCTTGCTAAATCTCGTTCTTGCGCAGAAATGGAGGAGGTGATAGCCTGCCTACTCAGCCCCGGTTGGTGTGTGACAGTCAGCACGCCAAGGACGGCCGCGCTTCGGAGCTGCTGCAGTTGGGCGTTTGGGCGGCGACGAGGACGTGCAAGGTGAAGACATCCTGGACATGCATGCTAGACCAGGAGTAGGAGCTCGCTCTTATAGGCATGCGTGGAGCTCACTCGCATAGCTAGCGACGAGCACCAACAAATCATTTCCATCATGTACGAAAACAGGCTGAAACCGGATTCAAATGTCCGACGGGCATGGCAAAATGCCGCCAGCTCGAGCGGGGATTACCCGATCATGCCGGCTGTAGGAATGGAAGCTTCTTCGTTATCGTCCGTGGCAAGGCACGCTGTGGCAGGCGAGTGGGCACCCAGTGGCAGGTGGCAGGCTCGGTGTAGTAGCAGCCATGGAAGCGAGGAGGAGAACATCCACAACAGTCATATCGATCGAGGATGAGAAGAGTAGGATGAACGCCATGCCAAGCGTGCCCGAGAGAAGGTTGATCACCATGGCAAACACGTATTTAGACCTTTAAACATATGGTTGCTTGCTTTTCATTAATTTCACCGTGGCCACCAGAAGTACGTACACGTGTAGTGAAAACACGAGCAAACATTTCATACTACACAGATAGTTTCTCTGGGCATGCAGCTCACTCGCGTGGCTAGAAATAAATGCCAAACAACTAGTTTCAAAATAGTGAAAGCAGGAAAAAAACTGGTGGCCACGCCGGAGAACCGGAAGAAACTAGCCTAACTCTGGTTTCCTATCAGGCAAACCGGGAGAACCTGCCAAATTCTTGCCAAGACTGGGGCGGACCGTTGAGAATCGTCCTAAATATTGCCTATTCTGGGCTGAACCGGAAAATTTCTCGATTTCGCGGAGACAAGACGAAAAACGGGTGTTTTCTACCCAAATCTGGGCCAGATTCCGGTTTTTTCTGGGAATCTGCCTCTTTCTTGCTTAGACGCAGGCGTGCCTTGCCCTCTTGCCTCGTTTCTAGATGGGCCTTCATTTGAGTGGGCTGGCCAGACGAATGCATGGGCCGTTTCTATGGACTCTCGTGAGCTAACCATTATGTTTCATGTAAATGATATTCAAGACACATTTTACTTGTAACGGTACATATTACATCAAAAAATATCCGGTTCTGTACCAACTAGCCCTGTCCGTTAGTGATGCTGGTTACCACTAAATTGTTTCACAAACCGGTGAAAAGTGTTTTTGGCTCCCGAGCTTTAGTGCTTCTCCATTTAAAAAAATCAAAAAATTATTTATAAGTTATCAAAATATATGAAAACTAATTCTGGAGATTGTTAGTGATATATCTCACAATCATGCAAAATCTCAACACAAAATTCTTTTTTTACTTTGTGTAGATAAAAATAATAAAATCTGACATGTTTTTGGAGATATAAAAATGACTACTCAGATATGCACTTTTGTCATTTCTCTGTAGCTTAAAATATAAAGTATTTGAAATTTATATTTTACATGTTTGTGGGAGACATTATTGACTATATGCAAATTTTTTGTTCAGAATTTTTCAAAATCTAAAAATATGATTTTTGATTTATTTGAAAACTGAGATCACTAGTGCCCATGTGCACCAAATCTCCGACCAGAAACTGGCTCCTATCTACGAGCTCATGGCTACCTAGGCCCAATAAGATATGTCGCCATAACTTGATAAGATACAAATGCAAATTAGTTTCAATTTCAACGAAATCTACGCAAATTTGATTTGGCTGTCAGGTGCATATGGTCCTTTCGTCTAAAAAAATATATTTTCAATTGTAAAAAAGTCTAATATTTTTTTAGCATGTATATCTCAACAATATATGTGCGCTCGTACAGTTTCGCGAAACAACCCATATTTCTTATGGTCAGACAACCCAATATGTGTGCTCCTGAAAGCAATTCACTAATGTAGCAAAATAAAAGTAGTTTCCTAATACCTTTATCAGTACAAAGAAGAATAATTTCAGTAGAGGAACGATAAATACTCTGTTGAACTTCGTTTTCACTATTTGTCAGACAACTAAAGTTACTGCTCTAATGGAGTATATGCAAGAAAAAACATTTGCATTGTAGAAAGAACCAATGCATGAACAACTTAAGATGCATTGCCTAGAGCAAGAGACACTGCAATAATGATCAAAATAGTTCCATGCTCCAACTACACAAACAACCCTGAATGCATTGTGGGTCTGAACTCCAGGATGCATCTCATGCATGAACTCAAATAACTTGTCGACCATTATCTTACAAAACATCCAATGAACCCTGAGAAATCTTCGATACTAAATCTTGGTGGACAGGGGCGCAGGTCACAGCGCAGGAGGGTTCGTGTGCAGGGCGGCGGCGGCAGACAGGCTCTAACAGACCTCTAAATTTTTCAAAATGAGGCAAAATATACACATGCTTAAAATCAAACAGGCTCATTAAAAATAACTAAGGTGAAGAGAACTTTGTCTCCCTTTCTCTGAACCTTGGTTGACATCTATAAATAACTTAGGTAAAGACCATTTTGTCTCTCTTTTTTATGCATCTATATTAACCAAATTCTGTTGTTGATAACCATCTATTACTAGGTTCATAACTTAAAATAGTTTTGATCTCAGGTCTTGAACACCCAAGTTTATCTCGTTTGGTTCAGTATCCTAAAGTTGGAACTTTTGTAGAGCAGAAAGTGCTCCTTCCCGGTCATAATTACAGAAACTTTTGTGCACACCTTATATCCTAAAAATCAAAATTGAGCTAAACACTATGATTCTTGTAAATGATATTTAAACACATTCATCTTCTGAAAGGAAAAACGATGTCATATAGCAAGTAATCAAAATAAAGTATGTTCGTAAAATAACAAGAAATTATTTTCAATCTGCAACTGAGCTTATAGCAAGTACTAGTAATTTCTTATAAAACTCTACAAGATAAATAATTAACAACATCAACGTACAAAAGAAGAAAAAAGACATTTGAAATTACTCGTGGGTGCTCTGTATGAATCAACAACAATGGAATGCGAAGCGAGGTAATTATCAAATAAAATGAGAAGGGGTGTCTATTCACATTCCTCAAAATCAAGCAACTGGAAATCTATTTCAAATGAAGATGCACGCAATATTTATGTGTTTCTACTGCTGCATCCAATTTTCTTGATTCAGAACTATCAATGTATAGAGTTGATTTGGATTTTCACTTTTCATACATAGACCAAGTCTAGAGGAGGCTGAATTAGTTACAGCTTGGACTATCCATGCAAGTAAGTTGATTTCTATCCTAATGAAATGCAGTACTGCTGCAAATTCAATTGGAAATAAAATGTCTCTTTACCTATATGAAATGTGAGTGAACGGATAGTAGCGTATTATTGTGATTCGCGCATATACCTCATATATCTCTGCATCAATAAAGTTTGAGAGTAGAAGCTTACAATATTATTTGGTCTTGAAACAGTTGCATTATATCGATCTGGAAATTACGAATATATAAATTCAATTATTTTTTCACTTTATATTTGATAGCATTCACAAGTAACAAAAAATACATGGATTTGTAATTAGCAGAGAATTCCAAATAATAGTCTAAATAAGGTAATCCAACTTTCCTATCTTAATGGGTTGCAAGAGTCTGCGTATGAGATTTGTTAGTTCTATTTGTGGCAACTACCTTGGACCTCCCATATTTTTATAATAAACACATTCAGGTAAGCACTACACCAAGGGGGTAGAATGTATGCGCAACATCAGTGTTACTTCTAGGTGCTCCTTCTCATCTTCTCGCAAAATAACAAAACTATTGATTATGCGATATAAGAAAAGCAGCCAATTATTAACATAGATTGGTGTAGTCAGCTTCTTGTCAAAGAAAATTATCATGCAGACTCAATATACTAACATACATATACTGACTCATTTATTAAAAAACAAAAGTAGCAATTAGTTCCTTCTTCATGCACAACAAAACCCAGATTAACATATATGATCATCTCCGAAGTTGAATATATACCTGTCTCAGTGTACAATAAAGCATTTTACTTGCAACATTACATATTAAATCAAGCACTATCCGGTTTTGTACCAACAATTGAGGTTGAGATGGGATTGCACACCACACGCTTAAATCTGTTGACAAAAACAGCCTAATTTATCTGTCAGTACCGAGCAAAACAGTCTTTTTGCTAGATTGTCTACATATTTTTTGTGGTAACAGTTTCATATAATATGCAGACGAGACTAATAACTTTATCAAACTGAGGTGATTCTGGGAAAATTCACGATAGATCAATGCAATTTCGCAAAACAGATTTAACTAGGCGGTGAACAATCACATCTCAATCTTAACCATTTGTACAATCGGACATTTGGCATGAGCTCAAGCAAGATCATCGACACCAACAGGTGTTTTGTAGGAATAAAGATAGACCAATGAAAATAAGACCCTCTCCTTTTGGTGCTTGGATATATGCAGAATTGAGGCGTCCATAACCTCCACAGTACACGAATCATTCATGCCTAGCAAAAAAAAAAGCAGCATGCAGAAAAGTAGATGTCAGACCAGTGAGCAGACCAACTGAATTAAACTGATCAAATAAAAAATCAAAGAAAAGTAATGCTAAATAAAATACCAAGACACAGAATTAATCAGCTCCTAAATGTGCCAAGTTAGCTTTTTTAGGTTCATGACTCGACTTTTTTATCAGGAGTAATAAACTGAGAAACAAATCTGCAAATGAGAAATCAGAGGGAAAAGGTGGACCAATTCGATTGAAAGAACACATTTTTAGATACTGCCAATGTGCCTTGCAATGCTAGTTAAAAAAACCATGCTACTCTTTACAAGACAATTTATTTTATATAATAAGGTGTTGCTTAGTGCATCGGAAGAACTAATGTTTGAGCGATGTGCTACTGGCTTACTGCAAAACAAAGTTAAATGTGTAGTGGGATATTCCGCTTAAATTTCAGTTGTTGGCAGCAGAAGAGGCAGTTCGTGAACAAACCAGCATAAAGTGGTTTGTTTGTAGAATTTATACGATTTTGAGATATCCATGGATTTCATATCTAAAGAAAAGTCAAAGCTAGAACTTTGTCATACTGATTCAAGACCAGGCGCATAACTAGCAAGGTATATAAGGACGTGTAGTTGACTATGAGCAAAAGAAGGAGCATCCAGAATTAAAAATGCATGCTCTACAAGAGAATCAAGGCACTGCAGGCGAGACTAACCCCGTATCGCCACTTCCTCTTCACATTCCACGAACGATTACCCTTAACCTGAAAAGAGATTGCTCCTTTGTTCCTGCAGACATAGGTCGGAAAACAACAAGGTACGGAGTAAGAAAGTAGAACAAAAGGCTGCAATCAAGGAAGAACTAAGTTAGGGAGAAGAACTGGCTCACCAAAGACCACGATAGCAACATGTGAAGATATGATGAATGAGGCTACACGGCCCAGGTAGAAAGTTCGATATAGATCCATCAGCTGCCGGGCACCACGTGGAAGTACTCAGTTGGTATTGACCAAGATACACTTTTCCGCCACAAGGTACCATCACAAGAGAGTTGCCCTCAACATTGGGTAGCACCTTACTGCTGACACTTAAAATCCTTCCGGATATGAAGAGAACATTATCCCCGATGCTTGTTACAGGGACAAACCTGCCTAGTATAAGGTCAGCAAGTCTGTAAACTGTAATGCGCGAAAAAATGGGATGACCCAAGCAAATCAGGAGGATCTCCGAGTCACATTCTGCCAGGTAGGAGGAGATGCGATGTTCGCTTGGCGGACCTGTGGCAATCAACTCTGGTGGTGGTGGCAGTGAAGATGAAGCTGAGGGCTTGGCATCATACTGGGGCGGTAGAATCTGGAAAATCCGTGTTGTGGTGGAAACATGATCCAATATGTATATCCTGCCTTGGAGCGACACTGGATTCAGAGAGAAGGAGAGGTTCCTGCGGGCGACGCTCCATTGCTGGTCCCCGACGGTAGCGATGGCTAAACATTTGATACCAGAGATGATGATCATCACGGTGATGGCTCCATCTGCGCTCACGCTGACGGCGGTAGAGCCGACCTTTCTGAATTTACTCCAGATGTGTCTAGTCTCAGGGCTGTCTTCTGTCGGCGAAAATTGGAACTTAAACTGCCTCAAGAGGGTGATGAGCGGCGGGAGCTCTGCGATGTCACCCGTGAACGGATGGAGGAGGCGGATGGCCGTGTCCTGGTCGCGTTGCAGGAGCAGGAGGCCGTCGACCGAGTCGAGGACGCAGTGGTCGCTGAAAAGCGGGAGCTTTGAGCGGACGATGGCGCCGGTGGAGAGGTTGATGAAGCGTATGTACTTGCGTAGCTTGCCGTGGCCAGGGTGCAGGCCGTGCCCCTCGGGCAGCATCATCCACCGGCGCGGGTGGAAGCGCGGGTCGGCGACGCCGCGGCCGCGTGGGCAGACGGTGCTGCAGCGCCAGTGGGGGCAGACGGCGCGGAAGCGGACGTAGTCCAGCAAGTCGCCGGTCTCCAGCAGCCGCCACCCGATCAGGCGGACCAAATCCGGTTGCATAGACGCCCAGGACGATGACGCGTCCGGCTCCGCCGACGAGGAGACGCCGGCGGGGGTAGTGCGACCGCGACGCTTGCTGCTGCAACCCATGGTGGGCAAAGATCGCTTCCGATGCACCCGTGATGACCAGCCGCTCATCCTAGTAGTAGCAGATCTAGTTGGGAAAAGCAATACAGAATGAAGTGAAATAGGTGTAGGTTTTACCCTTGCGGAACCACCCAAATAAACGACAATCGCCTGGCAAAGAAGAAGAAGGTAGGCGACGTGGATCGCCGCAGATCCAGCCGACGCACTAGCTTAGTTGGATTGCCTTACTCCCGGTATATTAATACAGTAATCGATCAAAAACGTTGGATTGGCTTGCGGGAGAAAGAAGGTGTTCCGGCGGGACAGAAAATCGAGCGACGTGGATCCAGCCGAGGCAAACACGCGAACAAACAGCGCCCTGCGTATCGACGTTCACGGGCGTTGGCGTGAGCTGTGTTTATTACTCAGGTTTCGACCGAGTCAAAGGCGTGGGCGTGCGTCATTCACGTGCGCGGGCGGGCGGGTCAAAAGAAGAGCCTCGTGCGATTCGTCCGGCTCCTCTCGCATCGCACGCTGCGCCAGTCGCGCATCGCATAATTCAACAATTAATTACCCGGCCAGGCGGGGCGGGGCGCGAGCGAACCTACTAGTAGTATACCACTGCACGACTTGGCTTGGCGGATTAATTATCTTCTCTTTATCGTCCCGTCGCGCGCTCGCTGCTTGGTGCATCCGTAGAATTAATGTGTGACGCCAGCATCCTCGCCCAACTTTATTATTATTGGATTGGATTGCAAAGAATCTAGCTACAGAGTAGCTCTTATCCTTGCTCTACCGCACCAAAATTGCTCACCACAAATCTTGTGCTCCCTCCATCCCACAAACTCGTTATCTAAGATTTATCAAAATTTGAATGTTTCAAAACAAATAGCATCTAAATACATCCAAGTTTTCATAAATCTCAGACAACCTTCATGCCACAATCAAAGTATTAATTTATCGCGGTCTAGGCTAACCAGACCACTGGCAACATCTTTTTTAACAACAAATATTACAGCATATTTATCGATCAACAATACAAAACCAACAAATCTGCACAAAGCTTGCACAACTACTACACCTGCCTCAACCAAGCACCTGAATCACGCATGTCAACTCCCACCACATCCTACCACAACAGCAGGAACCCAACTGGCCCATACAGCCCGCCATGCGCCGCCGGAGCCAGCCGTCGTTTCTTCCATAAGGCCCCCGCCCGAGTTCCAGGTTGGCTCGCTGTACCTGCACTGGACCGACGGACAGAAACAAGTGAATCAACCAAGGGGAGAAAACCTGGGAAATCTAGAGGATTTCTTCTTCTTCTTCTTCTTTATTATTAACATGATACCAAAAGCACTAGCTACTGACACCTTCTTCAAGTTTAACTGATCAGAAATCAATGGTACTCGATATTTCACATGCGCCTTTGCCCTTTTTTATTTGGACGGACATCCAGACCACACTTCTTGTATATATGCTCGCACAAACAGTAAAAGAGCACCGCCCCTAGATACCATTCAAACACACAATCCACCTCCACCAAGTATGTTGGTCAAATGCTGGCAAGATCAACTAACTCATGCTAGAGCCCACTTCAGGTACTGGCACAAATCACCCATTGGTAAAAAGAAAATCCTCAAGCTCAGCCTATCTGGTTGATTGGGTTGGCAGCAAAATGACTACTACTAGATGATCAAATGTATACACAATGACTAGCAAATCACAGCAACGAGAAACAATCAGCTTCCCTATATGCATGGAGTCCAACTTCAAAGCCACCGCTGCCGCTCTTTAGTCCTCCTCGATATCCTCGAACAAGAAAAAAAGCGTCTTCAGGTCAGCAAACAATCATATTTACAAACGAGACTCGAAATAACAGCCGCAAATAAAGACACTTCGTTCACTCATTACCCAGCAAGAAAACCATCTAGGACAATACATGCATCCCGATATGTATGTACTACTTAAACCAAATCAGATATCAATGACTCCAAAACATCACAGTAGATGAGCTGCTACCAACAACTCTTTTTATCAGATTGATAGCAGCAAAGTGAGAAATGAATGACTTGGGCAACTTGAATAAAAGCCATTCTAACAAGTCCAAACAGCTAGCAGTGTTCTTTAAACACCCAAAAGTAGCATGTATTCTTCTTCTAAGCTGGCTGGGAATGTGCAGGTGTGTTTAGTGCCGGACAAACAAACTTCCTACTCTTCATTAGTTCACTTACTCATGACCCAGCGACCAAAAACACTTGAATCAAACCTTGCATGCCAGCAATATGTATGCAATACTTGAACCAAATTCATGGTCAAGAACAACTGTAATCAGTACAGTAGGGAATCAATTCATGCTCAAGGTTGATTTTTTTTTCTCACTAGCGCAGAGTCCTGCTTCAGTCGATGGGTTGAGAAAGAACGAGATGTCTCACCGGGCCGGGGCGAAGGCCGGGACTCGCAGGCCGGCCGCACCTGCCCCGCGCGGAGCAGCCGGTCGCCGACCCGGGTAACCACCACCAGCTGCCGGGGCGCCGCCTTTCCATGGACCTCCTGCTCCTCCACCCATGACGCCCCGTCTCCTATCCGCCTCACCACCATCTGCAACAGCGCCGCCGCCCGCCATGGGAGGAAAAAGGCCGACGCTTTCGATCTCCAGGGGATCATAGTCTAGGGTTTCTGTTGGGGAGGGATTTGGTGGTTCCACGCGGTGGGATAGAGAGAGGGGGTTTCGTGGTGGTGGTCGGCAGGGCAGGGAGTGGCCGGAGTTGGCGGCGGAGGTGGAGGAAAGGGGTTCGGTAGTAGAGTAGTAGAGGGAGGCTGGTCACGATGGAGTGGTTCTGGTCTTCTGGTCGCTGGGATGGGCTCGACTTTCTGTTGCTAGAATTTTGGGCCCAAGTTCAAAATTCGCTGGGCCTGGGCGCGTCAGCCAAATTCCTACGGGTGCCTAATTTCAAATTCGCTGGGCGCCTGAACCAAATTCCTGCGCGGGATTAGCACGACGATGGGAATTTTGGAGGTACACAGTGAGGTAGCCATTTCCTATGTTTTGATTGGCTGGAAGCACAAAAATGAATGCATGTGATTACATGTAATATTAGGGAGTTGTTCCGAGAGATAGCTTCTAAAAAGGTCCATCGAGGCACGACGAATTTGGGGACAACACGTACTACATATTTGGCGCCCACTTGAGGGAAGCAGTCGTATCCTCACGATAGCGGAGGACCTACGGAGTTGATACCATGCTAGATTCATCGACGAGATGTCTGCATCATCAAATCGAGATGGCGCCTCGAGCTGAAGTGCTAGACATTCGAATATACGAAAGAACCGAGGGGAGTATGCAATTAGTGAGCACAAAAGCATCGAAGAGCTTCACTAGCGCTATGCCGTGCATCCCTCTATCCGGTGGGTCCCTATGATATCTAAACCCTGTGTTTTTTGGAAGTGGTGATGCTGCCACCGGTGGGATGAGCGCGACTTTTGGTCGCTCGAATTTTGGGCCCAAGTTCGAAATTCGCTAGGCGCGTGAGCCAAATTCTTGCGCGGGATTAGGATGACGATGGGAATTTTTGGGGTACACTATGTGGGCTGATCCCTGTAGCTTTTTTCTCTTCTTTGATTGTATGAAGAAGAGAAACAAAAAAATGAATGCACGTGATTACATGTAATATTAGGGAGCGATTCCAAGAGATAGTTTCTAAAAAGGTCCATCGAGGCACCACAAGTTTGGGGACAACACATACTACATATTTGGCGCGGACACCTCGAGGGAAGCATCCGTGTCCTCACTCTGGCGAAAGACCTATGGAGTTGAGACCATGCTAGATTCATCGACTTGACGTCTGCATCATCGAATCGAGATGGCACATCAAGCCAAAGTGCTAGACTTTTGAATATCTAGAAGAACCAAGGGGATTATGCAATCAGTGGGCACAAAAGCATCGAAGAGCTTCATTGGCGCTATTTCGTACATCCCTCTATCTAGTGGGCCCTTGTGATGTCTAAAGCCTATCTTTTTTGGAAGTGGTGATTTCATGTGACTTTACTCTTTTCTCTATGTTATAATATGTTGGAGGAACATGACCAAAGCAACAAAAGAGGCAACTTCTTACAGGAGTTGCGTCAAAATCCTAGAAGCGTGAGTTTTGCTTTTGAAGTTCAGAATCTTCCTACAGGGTTGAAGGAAGTGCCACTTCAATTCAACTCTTCAAACAAACCTTATAGGTCCATTTTAAGATCACATGCAAAAAAATGAAGGATTTTGACCATTAATCGCGACATTACCCATGAGAAACCCTGATTTGTATGCCCCACGAAGTCTACCCCTAGTTTTTCCTCGGAACTGGCTATTTGTGTGGCTTTACTCTTTTATATTAGAATGGGTCATGTGAACAAGACCAAACCACAAAGAGGTGCGACTATTATGATAGTTTGGGTCGGTTGTTTCAACGTGGGAGTTTTCACTACAAGTCTAGAATATTCATGTGGTATGGACATGTTTATGAAGCGAGTGCCATTTCAAAGTTGTGTATTGCATTTTCCTCTTTACCCAACATTTATATACCCATATTATGACGCACTGCAAAATAGTAAGGATTCTCGACCATTCCTCGCATGGTCATGCGTCCCTTTATCCATCAACTGCAATGTTCACTCCTTGGCTTCAAGCCGGAAGTAGTGATTCAATGTCACTTTCCACTTTGCGTGTTCTCACATAGGTCATGGAAACTTGAAACCCCCAAAATAGGCCAAGTTCTCAAAAAAATGTTGTGTCAGTGGCCTTGAAGTGGAAATTTTGAATTATAAGTGTCGACATATATACGTTATTGTCATGTGTGTGAAGCAATCTACACGAGAACTCATTGACGTTTGTTGTTTGGTGTTGCGGAAGTTATTACCACGTTTGTTGTTTGGTGTGATGCAAGTTCTCGTGCCAAAAGTGTGAATGCCCTTGCTAATTAAGTTTGACTAATTGACTACATTAACTATTAGTTGTATTTTTTAGTGAAAAATCTGCTGACCATGTAAAGAAGTAGAAAGAAGAAACAATTCTAATTATAGACAGCTAGTTCGGCACGTGATACCTACACTGTTTTCTTTGGCTTTTTTAGTGACGTAATTGGTATCTGCATTAGGCCAAGTTTGAGTGATCAATGGAAGGAAAAACAGGAAAAACATAGTTGAGCATAGGATTACCCAACTAGCTCAGCTACATCACTTGATTTTTTTTTCGAGGCTGCCGCTACGTACGTCACAGCTATCATATTGCGCCACCTTTATTCCACACAGGAATCTATAGCCCAACACCAAGAAGGCAATTGGAAGGCATCTTTGATAAACGCGCTAGCATATTGTCCCTGGATGCTTATCAATTCATGTGTTGTTAAAAGTAAAAACGGCCTTGGATAACTGCCATAAAATAACGGCGTCCTGAAGTTTGGGCGGGAAAATAGCGTGTCCAAAAGTTTGGGCAGGAGGGCAACTGAAGCGGAGCGGTGCCAGTTGGGCGGGAGTACGCATGAAAGGCATCTCGTTAAACACGCTAGCATATTCTCCTTGGACATTTATCAATTCAAGTGTTGTTAAAGTAAAAATGGTCTCGGATAACTACCAATAAAATAATAGTGCCCCAAAGTTTGGGCGGGAAAACACGTGTCCAAAAGTTTAGACGGGAGGGAAGCCGAAGCGGGAGCGGAGCCAGTCGGGCAGGAGTATGCATGAAATATGTCTCGTTAAATGCCCTAGCATATTCTCCCTGGACGACTATCAATTCATGTGTTGTTAAAAGTAAAATTGGCCTAAGAGAACTACCAATAAAATAACGGTGTCCCGAAATTTGGACGGGAAAGCACCATGTCCAAAAGTTTGTGCGGGAGGGGCATCCGAAGCAGGAGCGTTGCCAGTTGGGGCAGGAGTAGGCATGAAATGCGTCTCGTTAAACACAACAACATATTCTCCCTCGATGCATATCAATTCATGTCTTGTTAAAAGTAAAATTGGCCTCGGAGAACCACCAATAAAATAATGACATCCTGAAGTTTGGGCGGAAAAACGCCATGTCCAAAAGTGTGGGCGAGAGGGCATCCGAAGAGGGAGCGGTGCCAGTTGTGCGGGACTACACATGAAATGTGTCTCGTTAAACATATTCTGCATGTATGCCTATCAATTCATGTGTTGTTAAAATTTAAATTTGCCTCGGAGAACTGTCAATAAAATAATAGCGTCCCGATGTTTGTATGGCAAATGGCCATGTTCATGTGTTGTTAAAAGTAAAATTGGCTTCAAATAACCGTCAATAAAATAATGGCGTCCCGAAGTTTGGGAGGGAAAACAAAGTGTCCAAAAGTTTGGGCGGGAGGACAGTCGAAGCGGGAGTGGTGAAAGTTTGATGGGAGTACTTACCAGGCATCTCACTAAACGCGCTAGCATGTTCTCCCTATACGCATATCAATTCATGTGTTGGCTCGGTGTCTTCAAATTGGAACTTTCTCACTATAAGTCTAGAACATCCGACAAGATAGTATAGTGTGCGAGGGTAAGTGTATTTTACCCTTCCTCACCTGATTTCATGTGAAACCCTAATATTGAGCACGTCAACGTCGCTACCACTAACTTATAATTGAAATTATGGCTCCATGTAACTTTACTCTTTTTTTAAGTTAGAGTATGTCATAATAACTAGAGACAATGGAAAGGAGGCCAAGTTATTAGAATAGTTGGGTTGGTGGCCTCGAAGTGGGTGTGGGACCGCACACAAAAGGGGAAGAGTTTTTTTACCCTTTCTCGCGCACTTTCATCCGTCCATCTATCTGGTGGCGTCTACCTCTAACTTCCCAAAAAAGTCATGATTCCATGTGATTTTAGTGTTTGCTTGCGTTATAGTTTTTTTTCAAAATGGGGGAAATATCACCCCACCTTCTACATCCAAGGGATGCACACGGCTTTTTTATTACATTATTCACAACACATTACAAGAGCAATACAAAAGATCAAACTCGAAGACACCTCGCAAAACCTACAGAGAGATGAAGGGGGTGACAATTCACCAACTCACGTCATCCAACAAACCAAATGCCTTCCCAGGATGCCCAATAGCAGATGAGAAGCACATCCAGTCAAGCAGACTATCAGCGCACGCCAACACACATGCCATAGAAGTTGCTACCTCCGTCTTCCTCGACTCCATCTTCAAGAGAGATCATCACATTGACCATGCCAGGCCTTCCATCGATGTCGTCACGGCGCCAGACGACTCCCCCATCCTCAGCACCACCACCATCCGTTGTCTGCTCAAAAAACGATGCCCCCAACAGGTAGAACGGCGTTGCGCGCTGCCATCGTCCGATCCGGGAGACCCGGGTCTAGGGTTTCCCCTGGAGAAGCTCAGGCGAAGAACGCAGACTGTAGAGACAATGTCTTCAACAAGGTAAAAATGAACAACACCGCCATCATCTGCCATGACCGAAGTCCGAGCCGGCTTTCACCGGCATCTGCGCCTCGCCATCGGGAGCTAGGCGACGGATCGCGAGATCCGCCAAGGCTAGCCACACAACTAGCTGATCTCCTCCGGCGAAAGAGAAGACCACCACCGCGGTGCCACGGTCAGCAGCACCGAACGCTCGCCACCCGCCACCAGGTCAACACCGTCACCGCCATCCAGGGCCATAGGAACATGAACAGTCCAAAAACAGTTCATTTCTTGGTGTGCCACCAGTAGTTTATTATTGTGGTGCACCAATAAAGTGGCACGACACTTGTAAGAGCCACCACCTATTGGTGGCGTACCAATTTCTTGGTACACCACTAGTAAGTTAGGTCAATGGTGGCCACAATAGACATGGTACAATTGTCCATGCCTGCGGACCCTAGTCTTGTACGCCACCACTAGTGCGTGGTGTTCCTGATATTTTGAAGGGCCTAACCCATGTGATATCGGTCCCGCCGCCTGCCTCGCAACCACGCACACACCATTCACATACACAGAAATAAATAAAATAGAACGTGGACGCTAGGAGCTAGGACACACATCACCACGCACACACTCCACATTACACACATGATGGCAACCCCACCCTCTCCCTCTCCCCCAAGTCCCTCTCCTCGTTGAAGCCCCTCTCTAAAGGTCATGTCACCCCAACCCTCTCTATCTCCCCCTCTCCATGTTGATGCCCCTCTACGCCAGTCGTACCACCCCAACCTCTTCCTCTCCCCGCAGAATACAGGCGGCGGCACGCTTGGGGGTTGAAGCGCCCATCGCCGCATACTCGTACAAGCCTGTGTCCTCTCTTTGCCTCGTGGGACTCGCCGCCCACGCGCCATCAACCATGTTCCCCTAGGCAGGGAGGACGTGCCCCCTCCCGTCTATCGCCGTTCGTGGCGCTCTGGTTGGTCGTCAACGTCCACCACCAGTATCTCGATCCTGAGGCTCCAGAAGGATGCAGTGGCACTTTCGGTTACTTGTTGACCTCCGCCGCTAGGAGCTCAACCGTGGAGCGTGTTTGGAAGAGGATTGCCGACAGGAGAAGGTAGCGAGCGCCGACACGACCAGGCGGCGATACAGAGCTCTGGCCGGGCGGTGGAGGAAGATGCAGTGGACCCGATTGTTTTCTATTTTCATTTTAGGTTGTTCACTATAAATTTGCCTGCCCGGTTGTGATTATATTTTCTTTGCTGCTCTAGAGCAAGGAAAAAAATCCTGGCATCAAATGTGATGCCCGGGAAAAACCTATGGAGGGCTATACAATGTGGATGCGTCATTTTATGTGGAGTCATTCACTAGGGCGACGAGAGTTGTGATCCGTGATGAGAGGGGAGGGTTTATCGTTGGGTGCTGCTCCACGATACCCTCCATCGCTGCTGCCTCTTCTGTTGAGGCTAGGGCACTTAGTGATGGGCTCCTGGTCGCTGGCCAGGTAGGATGTGCCAGAATGATCGTTACTAGTGATTGCAAGCAAGATGGTGCCTTTTCTTTCCAGAGGTTTTGCCCATGTTATTTTTTCTTATTGTGCTAGGAAAGGCAGCAAAGTAGCCCATACTTTGGCTTGCGCGGCGGAGGGACCCTGGTCAATTTGTTTGGAGGATCCTCTAGATTTTATTTCTAGGATTCTTGCAAATGATGTAACTATTTTCATTAATCAATAAATTTTCCGTGGTGGCTTTCCCTAAAAAAAGTATGGCCCAAACCTACCCGTTGCCCACAATTCAAACTTGATTTTGGTCCCATGGCCACCATCACTTGGGGATCAAGAACACGGGAGAGAAGGAAGATCGCATGGCCTCCATTGCTCCATCATGCTTCCAACGACGCAGGTGCCAATTGCAGCTCAAGGACAATTCACCAACCAGCTCACCTTCTTCTTCTGTGGAGTACCCCTGGCCAACCCACCGTCCCACCATGTCGCCTTCATGAAGCCGTTGCCCAAATCGTCGATTTCCGAAGATACGACGTCGACAAGGTACACGCCATGGAGCTGCAAAATTGGATAGGATGCACCATAGGATGTCAACAGTGGCTTGCTTCGGCTGCAGACACAGTAGCTACTAAGAGCATCACTAGTAGTACCCTTAAACCCTCCAACCCTCATAAATAACCGTTTTTTCTATGGGTTGGAATGAAAAAAAAGCAAAGATTAGAACCCCTAAACCCCTAAATAATTTTGAGGGTTGGACCCCGGGTTGCCGTCCCAACCTTTAAAAGTGAGGGTTGGAGAGGGGAAACAACCCAACCCCTATTCCTCCGCTGTGGGAAATAACCGTTTTTTACGGGTTTGAGGGTTCTAGTATTTGCCCCTATTTTTCAACCCTTAGAGCATCTCCAGCCGCGTCCCCCAAACCGTCCCCCAAAGGGATTTGGGGCGTGCCGGACAGAAAATGCGTTCCAGCCGCGTCCCCCAAAGCCCATTTTTGTCCGGCGCGCCCCCATTCGGTGTCCGGCGCCCCGAGCCCGTCCCCGTCCCATAGGGGACGCACCGGGCACGCCGGACACAACGAAATGAGAGGCGGGGAGTGGCGGGGCCGACGCGTCAACGGCACGGAAGCTTAGCCGCCGCCTACGTAGCGACGGTGCAGTTCCCGGGAAGCGAAACCGTTGCATTGGTAACCGCGTCGACGACGCGGCAACCGCCGGAATGGAGTCGGGACTCCTCGGAAGAGCAACCACTGCTCTTTTCGACTTCTGCGCCGCCGTCCCGCGCTCAATAATAAGACCCGTACGTCGGCGCTTTTGGATCTTCACCGGCCGCATCCGACACCTCCAGCGACGATGAGCTACATCTCCGAGCTCCCGTCCGACACCTCCAGCGAGGGAAAGCCTGCTGGATGGCGCCATTGGTGGGACAAAGCTCCGACGCCCAGCAGCGGCGACGATTCCCTCCCGCCACTTGACAGCGCGGAGGAATGGCTGGGCGTGGAGGATGACGCGGAGGAACAAGGGTCAGAGGAGGTGGCGGTGGCCCGTGCGAAGGCGGAGGCGGACGCGAAGGCCAATACCGCCAAGGCCAAGGCGCAGCCGACGAGCACCGGCGACAACGAGGAGGACTCCGACGCGTCGGCCGACACCGCCTCTTCGGAAGAGGTGACGAGCAGGAAGCGCCACCGTGATGACGACGACGAGGCAGGGCCATCATCGAAGAAGAAGAAGAAGTAGTTTAAAATAATTTATATGTAATTTAATTATGTTTTTCGAAGTTTTATATGTATTTTGTTTATGTTGAACCGATTTAAATATTAGTAAAGAGTTTTATTCTATCTATTTAAATATTGGGGCGGCGTTTGGGGGACGCGACGTCCCCCAAACGCGGCACCAACGAAATACGTCCCCCAAAAGCTCAATCCGGCGCGCTTTGGGGGACTCTTTGGGGGACACGGCTGGAGATGCTCTTATGAGTGCTAAAAAATGTCAATTCTCGACCCTTAGACTGGTTTGAGGATTTGAGGGTTTGAGGGTACTGCTAGTGATGCTCTAACGTTGCTCGCGCAGCTGTGCTGCCACATAGGATGGTACATGAATCGAATGGAAATTGTCGTACATATAGCAGCGCCGTTGGTGATGTTTTCAGTTCCCGCGTTGCGGATATACACACAAATCTTGAAATACCGCGCTAGTCTGAGAAATTTGGGATCGCGCGCTGACTGGAGTACCGAAGTCGCGCCAAAACTTGGAAAATTTCGGGAGGAAGAGGTGAGTTGCGGGCCAAAAGATTCGAGTTCTTTTTGGGTCAAAGGAAACGCTAGACGCAAACCCTACCTACCCAGGTGGATCCCCTTTCTCCCCGCGGCCTCCCTCCCGCGCCGCCGGCTCCTTCCCGCCGGCCACCTCGCCGTCTGCGCCGCCCCTCCTCCTACCACACCACCCCTGCCCCCGCGCCTCCGCAAAACCTCAGAGTAGCGGCTGCGGGTCCGGCGTCGAGAAGTCCGCCCGGTGCTGGCACTCGCCGCCGCCGCCGACCGGAGCAAGTAGAGGCCCTCGTCCGGATGGAGCTGCACAAGCCGTAGACGGCCATGGCGACGGCAGTGCCCAAGAAGCGGCATACCCCCTTCACAACGTCCTCGTCGAGCTCGCCAGCCATGGTAAGCTCACGGTCTCCAAGTACCCTCTCCGCCTCCATACCTCGATCCCATCTTGCATTCTTGCTGAAGCTCGTTCCTGCGCAGAAAAGGAGGAGGTGAAGGCCGGCCTACTCAGCTCCTGCTGGTTTGTGGTCGCCGGCACGGCCAACGACAGCCCGCACGCCGGAGCTGCTGCAGCTGGGCCTCTGGACGGCGACGAGGACGCGCAAGGTGACGACGTCCGGGACATGCCCGACTAGGAGGAGGAGCTCGCCCCAGCCATGGACGGCTTCTACTACCACCCCGTTGACTCACCTCCAATTCTCCGGTCAGTCCCTCATCTTCCTTCGCCTCCTATGCGTCATCTTCCTCGCTACTACTGTTGCTGCTCCTGCTATTGGTGCTCTGCTAACGCAAATGCCTTGTTGAGGTCCGAAGACTAGCTGCTCTGCTCGGAGGGAGGAGAAGGAGACCAAGGCCGGACTAACTCAGCTCCTGCTTCTGTGTGGAGCTGCAGCTGGGCCTGGACCTGGCGGCGACGACCTGAAGGAGGAGCTCTCTCAGCCTGACCCTGAACATGACGACGCTCACAAAGCCATCCTGCTGGCTCCCGAGAGCTATGCAGCCATGTGTTACACCGGTGGTGTCGGCGATGGCGTGGGCACTACCGCAACCCCAAGTGGTAGGTCGCTGTCTTGTGACGTTGGTGCTGGGCACAACCATGGAAGCATGGTGGTGTTCCTGCTTCGGCATGCTCCTTCTGTCCTGCCAAGGTTAAGTTGTTAATTTTATTGCTAGTTGATTTGCTCTCTGAAACAAAAGTATTTCTTAATGTGATTGCTAGTTGTTTTGGTCTTTAATGCTTAACACGTTGAAAAAACTGAAACCTCTACTTGAACTACAGGGTAGTGTCTATAAGCATGTCTTTTTGTTTTAACTATCTGTTGGGATTTTTTTTTGGATGAACCTGGACTAAAAAAGTATACTTGGGCACCTTGTGTGTATGCTTTTCTAGATATATTGCACTCTCATGTTCTTGTTGTAAAAATTCAGAGAGTGGTTCAGTTAATGCTTCATGCTAGTTTAATTGCTCAGGTTGGACTCCAGTAAAGGCAAATGAACTGGTTCACCAATTGCTGGTTTTCACATGTTGAGTTCAAACCGTTGAACACCTTACCAGGAAACAACACCTTTCCTAACTGCTAGTAGGAGACAGTGGCAAGAAATAAAATAGGCTAAACCTACGTAAGTGCTTGATTCTGCTAGAATAGATTACTGTAGCAAAACCATTGTGATGTTACTGTAGTTCTGGAATTGACGGATGCTTTATCACCTCGTGGAGATGGTAATATGTCTATTTCCAGTATGTCCTGAGCTTGTTTTCTCTACGCTTGACAACGGAGTATGGATGCTGACTGTTATGTACTCAAATTCTCACCCTATCTTTCAATATAAAAAACAAATCATCTAGGGGTTGTTTGGCAGCGGTGTGAGGGAAGGAGATATCCAATTTAGCTTGTATCTCTTAAAAATACCTGGAGCATGTTGTATCATTTTTATGCCGATACAACAGCTGTTCCTGAGTTCTTTCTTCTCATGTAGCCAGTTATTGAGCTTGTTAATCGACAAATTTGTTTGGATTATAGCCTTTTGGCATTGCTTGTTTGTAGAGTGTCTGCTATGTGAAGCCATCACTGCTCCCAAATGTAAAGCCTTTTGGGTTTGCTTGCTTGTATAGTGTCTGCTATGTTTGTATAGTGTCTGTTTTCATGAACATATTGTATACTTGAATATTCCTTTTGCCATGTGTACATGTACTGTCAAGTGTGAATTTCTGTACATGATGTGTAAAATGTCATGTCAATTGCGTGCCTACCTGATGGTGCAAGTTGTACTAAGTTTCTGTTGACAGCAGAAAGCAATTACATATTTGAAAATGACATGATGCACTGCTGTTGTAAAATCTTGATGATTTTGTTATGCAATCGCACATGGAAGCATAACTGTTCAAATCCACATATGCATCTCTTGGTTTATGCTTTGCTATTTTACCAGCATATTTAGTCCTATGAGTAGAATCTTGCTCCGTTGATATCTATTTCCCGAAAAACATTATGTTGTAATTCTGCATAGGTGCCTGCTGCCATTTCGAGAAAACAAACATGCTAGCTAGCCTGTTGTAGATGCTCTAGAGCTGATCATATTGTTTATTTATTTATTTTTGCTCTAGAGCTGACCATCTTGATTTGTTATTGTTGTTGGAGGATACTGAGGATAACTATATGACTGGAGAGGTAGCAGCAGACGTGACGCATCATTTGGAAGGCTCGAAGGCCTGGTGCTTCCTTTATGGAACAACAGCCCTGATTAATAACTCTACGATGCTATGGTTCAATGCATGAGCAGCCAAGGTTTAATATTCGGAAGTGTGTTGCAATGCAGCATGTGGTGTTGTGTTGTATGTAATCGTCTGAGGCTGGGCTGGGATGGGACTGCGGAGACCTTGATTTGCATTTGCTTTACCTGGACATCAGTTTGTTATCCGATGTTGGGAAAGTTCTGTGATGCCTAGTTTATCTAGTTGATTAATTCCTTGGCGCCCTGATACTTGGAAGTTGAAATTGCTGTACTTGCATTGTGTGTTTGCCAAGCCAGATCTGATGGCATTCTAGCTAAGCATTCATTGTGTACTTCACTATCGTCATTTGCATGTACATTTTGCTTATAATTTTTTTTTGAAATTGAGTGATGTGATCCTTTGGTGCAATCTTGTATCTTATTAGATGACCCTGCAATAGCATGAATCAGCATTTCAGCAGCACTAGTAACTAGGCAAATATTTTTCTTTCTTTGGTGTTGCACTCGCATCATATGGCAGAACCAATCAATACATATTTTCTTACAAAAGCAGCCTCTGGTCACTTCGTATGAGGTTGTAGGGAGCTAATAATCTTGTGGAGGATTAATTAGGACTTTAGGGATTTTTGCTGCCCACATGTTGAACGAGATAAAGTAGGTGTGGGTAATGGGATTTCCTATCGCATCAAGAGAGAAAGAAGCAAACAAAATCTAGCATTTTTTTCGGGATGTCTAGAACGTCAAAAATAATCCCATAAAACTGTGCAAATCCTAAGAAGCAAGTGCTTGTGTGCATACCCACCATATGATTGCTTAGGCCCACAATGTGCATGCATACCCATCACATGATTTCTTAGGCCCCACAATTCTAGGATCTCATCCTCCACGTCACCGATCCATGGCAATACACATCCCAGCCACTCAACTGCCCTCATCAAGCATGAAGGAGAATTGAGCATCAGAATTCAGAATACCCTCTCCGCCTTATTCCCGCCCTCACTTCCCTCCCTCACTCCCCTGAAAACTCACCCTTCCCCTGTCTTTATAAATACTAGTCAGCTATCACTAACCGCGTGCGGGAAGCGCGTGCGACTTAGACTTTGATCTTTGTCGAGGAGAGGAGAGGAGAGGAGAGCAAGGCGTGGATACTGAGCAATTGATTCGATTTACAGCAGGCGGCGAGCTAGCTCTTCTCCCCATCGATCCATTTGGCAGGATGGTTTCTTCTCTTTTTCTTGTTTGGATCCATATTGTTGCTGCCTCATATTCCTGGTCTGAAGATCGTTTGACCGTGAAGACTGGCTTTTCAGTGCAAAAGCATGAATCATCAACACCAACGGGCGGGCCGGCCGGAGGCAGGCGGGCGGCGGGGCAGGCCGGCCAGGGGCGGTCAGGCGACGGGACGGGCACCGGGGCTGTCCGGCCGGGGGCGGGCGGGCGCCAAGGCTGGCCGGCCGGGGGCGGGCACGTTACATATTACATCAAGCACTATCCGGTTTTGTACCAACAGTTGAGGATGAGATGGGATTGGACACTACATGCTTAAATCTGTTGAGCTTTTTGCTAGATTGTCTACATATTTTTTGTGATAACAGTTTCATATAATATGCAGATGAGACTAATAACTTTATCAAATTGAGGTGATGCTGGGAAAATTCATGACAGATCAATGCAATTTTGCAAAACAGATTTAACTAGGCCATGAACAATCACATCTCAATCTTAACCATGTCAATCGAACGTGCTCTTTTCCGGCTATGGTGGCCGCGTGGGCATGGTTACCCAGACACCTACTCGTCAACTAGCCCTGTCCGTTAATGATGCTGGTTACCACTAAATAGTTTCACAAACCGGTGAAAAGTGCTTTTGGCTCCCGAGGTTTAGTGCTCTTCATTTTTTTTTAAGTTGTTTATAAGTTATCAATAAATCTGAAAATAAATTCTGGAGATTGTCAGTGATAATATCTCATAATCATGCAAAATCTCAACCCAAAATTCTTTTTACTTTGTGCTAGACAAAAATAACAAAATCTGACATGTTTTTGGAGATTTGAACATGACTAATCAGATCTACACTTTTGTCATTTCTGTGTAGCTTAAAATATAAAGTATTTGAAATTGATATTTTACAAGTTTGTGAAAGACATTATTCGCTATATGAAATTTTTTTGTTCAGAATTTTTCATAACTTAAAAATATGATTTTTGATTTATTTAAAAAACGAGATCACAGAAAAGTAGATGTCAGATCAGTGAGTACACCAACTGAATCAAACTGATCAAATACAAAATCAAAGAAAAGTAATGCTAAATAAAATACCAAGACACATAATTAATCAGCTCCTAAATGTGCCAATTTTAGTTAGGTTTTTTAGGTTCATGACTCGATTTTTTTTTATCAGGAGTAATAAACTGAGAAACAAATCTGCAAATGAGAAATCAGAGGTAAAAGGTGGACCAATTCGATTGAAAGAACACATTTTTATATACTATCACTGTGCCTTCCAATGCTAGAGTTTAAAAAACCATGCCACTCTTTACAAGACAATTTATTTTATATAATCAAGGTGTTGCCTTGTGCATCCGTAGAATTAATGTTAGAGCGATGTATTATTGGATTACTGCAAAACAAAGTTAAATGGGTGGTCGGATATTCCGCTTAAATTCCAGTTGTTGGCAGCAGATGAGACAATTGGTGAACAAACCAGCATAACTGAGTGGTTCGTTTGTAGAATTTATACGATTTTGAGATATCCATGGATTTCATATCTAAAGAAAAGTCAAAGCTAGAACTTTGTCATACTGATTCAAGACCAGGCGCATAACTAGTAAGGTATATACGGACGTGTAGTTGACCATGAGCAAAAGAAGGAGCATCCAGAATTATAGATGCATGCTCTACAAGAGAATCAAGGCACTGCAGGCGAGACTAACCCCGTATCGCCACTTCCTCTTCACATTCCACGAACGATTACCCTTAACCTGAAAAGAAATTGCTCCTTTGTTCCTGCAGACATAGGTCGGAAAACAACAATGTACGGAGTAAGAAAGCCGAACAAAAGGCTGCAATCAAAGAAGAATTAAGTTAGGGGGAAGAACTGGCTCACCAAAGACCACGATAGCAACATGTGAAGATATGATGAATGAGGCTACACGGACCGGGTAGGAAGTTTGATATAGATCCATCAGCTGCCGGACACCACGTGGAAGTACTAAGTTGATATTGACCAAGATACACTTTTCCACCACAAGGTACCATTACAAGAGAGTTGCCCTCAACATTCGGTAGCACCTTACTGCTGACACTCAAAATCCTTCCGGAGACGAAGAGAACATTGTCCCCAATGCTTGTTACCGGGACAAACCTGCCTAGTATAAGGTCAGCAAGTCTGTAAACTGTAATGCGCGAAAAAATGGGATGACCCAAGCAAATCAGGAGGATCTCCGAGTCACATTCCGCCAGGTAGGAGGATATGGGACGTTCGCTTGGCGGACCCGTGGCAATCAACTCTGGTGGTGGTGGCAGTGAAGATGAAGCTGGGACCTTGGCATCATGTCGGGGCGGTAGAATCTGGAAAATCTGTGTTGTGGTGGAAACATGATCCAAAATGTATATCCTGCCTCGGAGCGACACTGGATTCAGAGAGAAGGAGAGGTTCCTGCGTGCGACGCTCCATTGCTGGTCCCCGACGGTAGCGATGGCTAAACATTTGATACCAGAGATGATGATCATGACGGTGATGGCTCCGTCTGCACTCACGCTGACGGAGGTAGAGCCGACCTTTCTGAATTTACTCCAGATACGTCTAGTCTGAGGGCTGTCTTCTGCGGGCGAAAATTGGAAGTTAAACTGCCTCAAGAGGGTGATGAGCGGCGGGAGCTCTGCGATGTCACCCGTGAACGGATGGAGGAGGCGGATGGCTGTGTCCTGGTCGCGTTGCAGGAGCAGGAGGCCGTCGACCGAGTCGAGGACGCAGTGGTGGCTGAAAAGCGGGAGCTTTGAGCGGACGATGGCGCCGGTGGAGAGGTTGAGGAAGCGTATGTACTTGCGTAGCTTGCCGTGGCCAGGGTGCAGGCCGTGCCCCTCGGGCAGCATCATCCAGCGGCGCGGGTGGAAGCGCGGGTCGGCGACGCCGCGGCCGCGTGGGCAGACGGTGCTGGAGCGCCAGTGGGCGCAGACGGCGCGGAAGCGGACGTAGTCCAGCAAGTCGCCGGTCTCCAGCAGCCGCCACCCGATCAGGCGGACCAAATCCGGTTGCATAGACGGCCAGGACGATGACGCGTCCGACGAGGAGACGCCGGCGGGGGTAGTGCGACCGCGACGCTTGCTGCTGCAAGCCATGGTGGGCAAAGATCGCTTCCGATGCACCCGTGATGACCAGCCGCTCATCCTAGTAGTAGCAGATCTGGTTGGGAAAAAGCAATGCAGATTGAAGTGATACAGGTGTAGGTATTGCCCTTGCGGAACGAACCCAAATAAACGACAATCGCCTGGCAAAGAAGAAGAAGGTAGCCCGGCGGGCCAGAGAACGGCGACGCGGATCGCCGCAGATCCAGCCGACGCACTAGCTTAGTTGGATTGCCTTACGCCCGCTATATTAATACAGTGGCAAAGAACGCGTCCCGTCCCGAGGCGCGAGGATACGGAGTATCGCGTCCGCCAAACACGCGAACAAACAGTACGCAGTGGACTCGTTGGGAAAATCGAGCTTTCTTTTCGACCGAGTCAAAGGAGCGCGTGTCATTCACGTGCGCGGGCGGGCGCGTAACGAGAGGACACTTGCTTGGTCCACACCCAAAGGAAAACAAAGCCTCCTGCGTTTCGATCGGCCGAGTGAAAACAAGAGCCTCCTGCGTGCGTTTCGTCCGGCTCTAATCGCCAACAATTCGCTGCTTGCTCTCTTCTCGCATCGCACGCTGCGCCAACCTAATCGCGCCTAATTACCGGCTCGAATTGGCTGGCTACCTATTGTGCACTTAGCCAGTCGCGCGCGCACTCCATTCGCACACCAGCCAGCTTTTGATCCATTCTTACGGTTCAACCACTTCAACGTTCATTCTCGTCCCGCTCGATTAAAACTATTTGATTCATTCAAACTTAGTATATCCATCTACCTCCTCATTCAAACTTCATTAAAACTGTTTGATTCATTCAAAATTGAGCAAAATGACAAGACGAATACATATACTACTAGATGATCAAATGTATACACAAAGACTAGCTAATCACAGCAACGAGAAACAATCAGCTTCCCTATATATACGCATGTAGTCCAACTTCAAAACCACCGCTGCCGCTCTTTAGTCCTCCTCGATATCCTCGAACAAGAACAAAGCATCTTCAGGTCAGCAAATAATCATATTTACAAACCAGACTCGAAATAACAGCCGCAAATAAAGACACTTCATTCACTCATTACCCACTACCCAGCAAGAAAAACGCCATGTATGTACTACTTAAACCAAATCACATATCTATGACTCCAAAACATCACAGTAGATGAGCTGCTACCAACAACTCTTCTTATCAGATTGATAGCACCTTCAGTGAGAAAACGACTTTCTAACAAGTCCAAACAGCAGTGTTCTTTAAACACCCAAAAGTAGCATGTATTCTTCTTCTAAGCTGGCTGGGAATGTGCAAGTGTGTTTAGTGGCTGACAAACAAACTTCTTGGATTAGAAAAGACGACTAGAGAGTTAAACCAAGCAACTACAGACTGATGCTTTGGCAAATGAAAACCAACAACACCTGGACGTCGCTGCATCATCAACATACTCAAGGCCAAAACAACATCTGGCAGCAGTCAACCATACATTTCACAGCAACTTAAACATGTACTTGAAAAATAGGCAGCTCCCATGAGCAGTGCCTCAATCAATATATGTCTATCTCAATTAAGAACATATAGCACGTAATAACCAATTGGTCTATCAGTAGAGCACGACCAAATGCATGCTCAAGAACAAATGCAATCAGTACAGTAGGGAATCAATTCATGCTCAAGATTGATTTTTTTTTTTTCACTAGCGCAGAGTCCTGCTTCAGTCGATGAGGGGTTGAGAGAGAACGAGAGGTCTCACCGGGCCGGGGCGAAGGCCGGGACTCGCAGGCCGGCCGCACCTGCCCCCGCGCGGAGCAGCCGCTCGCCGAGCCGGGTAACCACCACCAGCTGCCGGGGCGCCGCCTTTCCATGGACCTCCTGCTCCTCCACCCGTGACGCCCCGTCTCCTCTCCGCCTCACCACCATCCGCAACAGCGCCGCCGCCCGCCATGGGAGGAAAAAGGCCGACGCTTTCGATCTCCAGGGGATCCTAGTCTAGGGTTTCTGTTGGGGAGGGATTTGGTGGTTCCACGCCGGTGGGATAGAGAGAGGGGGTTTCGGGGTGGTGGTCGGCAGGGCAGCGAGTGGCCGGAGTTGGCCCGGATGAATCCGGCGGCGGAGGTGGAGGAAATGGGTTCGGTGGCTGGTCACGATGGAGTGGTTGTGGTCGATGGTGTGGGGTTCTGGACGCTGGGATGGGCTCGACTTTTTGTTGCTACAATTTTGGGCCCAAGTTAAAAATTCTCTGGGCCTGAGCGCGTGTGCCAAATTCCTGCGTGTGCCTACAGGGTTGAAGGAAGTGCCACTTCAATTCAACTCTTTAAACAAACCTTATAGGTCCATTTTAAGATCACATGCAAAAAAAAAAGAGAATGATTTTGACCATTAGAAACCCCGATTTGTAGGCCCCGCGAAGTCTACCCCTAGTTTTTCCTCGGAACTGGCTATTCCGTGTGGCTTTACTCTTTTATACTAGATGATTCACCGCGCGCTGCTGCGGAACATTCAACAAAAAAGGTGTTAATTTGAAGATGCTTCCGGAAATAGGTGCATACACATTTTAAGTACAACTTGCATACAATCGATGTAGGAATAGAATTATCACAACCTAAATCATTCAGAAACATTTGATCGTGTTAAGTTTCTAGAATGAGATGATAGAGATGTCCTTTAAATTTTATGGTGCTTGCATATATGCATGAAAAACAAAAGAAAGAAGTGCTTTGTCCAGAGCAGAAAAATCATCTCTGGTGGGACGCAAGATAGCTGATGCCATGATCGATAATCATACATACTTTTGGAAGTTCTGCCCATTTTTAGCCCCTGGCTTCTGGACGGAAGCCTCTAAAGCAAACTGACAATATGTATTTCTTTACCTGATCTGTCACATTTTCTGTGAGCAAACGGGATGATTAAAGAATACAATCCTGCACCAATGATTGTTAATGCTTATTGTTCAGATCCATGAAATTAGTGGTGATGATACAATTCGTTTATCAGAATAGAGCGGCCAGGTTTAGCTTAATATGTGCTACCATTGAATAGAGTTAATATATAATACGTATTTACCTTTAGTTAATGAAGACGTGTATCTTTGCCACCGTGACAGTTAAGCAAGGAAAAAAATAGCGCGCTATAACAAAATAGTGTGGGTCTAAAAATACGCTATTAGCATGCTATAGCGTGCTATTAACGTGAATAGCGCGGTATAGCGCCGAAATAACGTAGCGTCGGCTCTCCAGATATGCTATAGCATGCTATTAACGTTGGAATAGCGCGCAATTTTTTTCCATGCAGTTAAGGCTTAGTTCAAAAAAACACGAGTTCTGCGCAGGATGCAGTAGAAGTGAAGTAACTTGTACACTTTCAAGCGGTGAAGCTTATTGTACTACAGTGAACAAATCAGGCTTATTTCATATAGCCCACATATCAGGAGGACCAACGGTTTGACAGAAAGTATTCATAAGGGGATATGTGATCCGGTAGAAGAATCCTTACCTTATATGCAGACCAGATGTAGGTACAAACTGTATATAACATTGACGAAAGAAAACTGAATCGAGGTTGCTTATCTCTGCATCAAAACTGTAGGCACCAAATATAGAGTTCAGAGAAATGTTTGCTTGCATTACTCGCTGATTACCATGGATCGCAGTACCTGTATCGTTGGCAAGCAAGCGTATGGTTGCTGAAAAGACCACCATGATGAACCCTGAGAGCAGGGATCTTTACGACAGAGAAAAGCAACAACACAGTATACATATGGTATTATGGATTGTCCAGAATTTGCAAGAACACCAGCAGTCGACCAGCCTCATCTACAGGAGCTGTCGCTTGGTAGACGCTGACACACTGAATCCTTACCTGCTTTTGGAGGGGGATTGGCGCCATTTGTGGCGAAATGATATTTGCCTTGCCTGGTCTGGTGTCACCCAGAACAAAAACCAAACGCCCTTTGACACATAGACCGAACTTTCTTCTTTGCCCACGGCGTGCCAATCCAGGCGCCAAAATTGTCATTAGTATGATAGCAAGAGCTCTGTTTTTATTCCCCGACTCTGTGCTACCGCTGATGGGGGAGGCGTGTGAATATGAAACTCAAGAAGAATGAAGGATCCAGGGCTGAGTCTTGGCGGAAGAGACATTGAGTCGACGATGCATTCCCTGCTACACTCCATGCGCTGCCGTGAAGCTCCTTGGGCACTGCTCAGATTAATAGCCATGATTCATCGGCAATAAAAACCCATTATCATCCGTTATAGGAGTCCAAGGATCAGTTGTTGATCACATGAAAGAGAGACTGTGATGCATTTTTAGATAAGAAAATAAATAGGATGGTCCACCACCATGCATGCATAGGATGGAACCAACGTCTGAACTGAAGTTGAGGCGACGTTCTGTTGGCAAAAAAACAAATGTAAAGATCCGCTGAGGTGGCTCAATTGCTTAGGTGGATAGATTGCATGTGGATATGTGGTGGGACCGCTGAGGTGGCATGGCTGCATGTTAAGAGAAATAGGTTAGTGGGGATGAACTTCTTAGTTATATAGGATTACAATGGGTCATGTGAATAAGACCAAACCACAAAGAGGCGCGACTATTATGATAGTTTGGGTCGGTGGCTTCGAAGTGGGAGTTTTCACTACAAGTATAGAATATTCATGCGGTATCGACATGTTTTATGAAGCGAGTGCCATTTCGAAGTGGTGTATTATATTTTCCTCTTTACCCCACCTTTATATACCTTATGACCCATTGCAAAATAGTAAGGGCTTTTCACCCTTCCTCGCATGATTTCATGCGTCCCTTATCCATCAAGCCCCGCAATGTTCACCCCTTGGCTTCAAGCCGGAAGTAGTGATTCAATGTCACTTTTGTGTGTTCTCACATACGTCATGGAAACTGCAAAACCCCAAAATAGGCCAAGTTCTCCAAAAAAAAAAAACTATGTCGGTGGCCTTGGTAATTAAGTTTGACTAATTGACTACCTTAACTTTTGTTGTTTGGTGTGATGGAAGTTCTCGTGCCAAAATGTGAATGCCCTTGGTAATTAAGTTTGACTAATTGACTACCTTAACTGCTAGTTGTATTTTTTAGTGAAAAAATCTGCTGACCATGTAAAGATCGAAGTAGAAAGAAGAAACAGTTCTAATTATAGATAGCTAGTTTGGCACGTGATACCTAAACTTTTTTCTCTCGCTTGTTTAGTAACGTTTGATCTTTGCATTAGGCCAAGTTTGAGTGATCAATGGAAGGAAAAAAGGAAAATCATAGTTTAGCATAGGATTTCCCAACTAGCTCAGCTACATCACTTGATTTTTTTCGAGGCTGCTGCTAGGTACGTCACAGCTCTAATATTGTGCCACCTTTATTCTACACAGGAAGCTATATAGCCCAACACCACGAAGGCAATTGGAAGGTATCTCGGTAAACGGCTGGACGCTTATCAATTCATGTTTTGTTAAAAGTAAAAACAGCCTTGGATAACTACCATAAACTAAAGGCGTCTTGAAGTTTGGGCGGGAAAACAGCATGTCCAAAAGTTTTGGCAGGCGGGAGCGGTGCCAGTTGGGCGGGAGTACACATGAAAGACATCTCGTTAAACATGCTAGCATATTCTCCCTGGACGTTTATCAATTCAAGTGTTGTTAAAGTAAAAAATGGTCTCGGATAACTACCAATAAAATAATAGTGCCCCAAAGTTTGGGCGGGAAAACGTGTGTCCAAAATTTTAGGCGGGAAGGAAGCCGAAGCGGGAGGTGCCAGTCGGACGGGAGTATGCATGAAATACGTCTCGTTAAATGCCCTACCATATTCTCCCTGGACGACTATCAGTTCATGTGCTGTTAAAAGTAAAATTAGCCTCGGAGAAATGCCAATAAAATCGGTGTCCCGAAGTTTGGGCGTGAAAATACCATGTCCAAAAGTTTGTGCGGGAGGGCATCCGAAGTGGGAGCGTTGCTAGTTGGGCGGGAGTAGGCATGAAATGTGTCTCGTTAAACAAAACAACATATTCTCCCTCGATGCATATCAATTCATGTCTTCTTAAAAGTAAAATTGGCCTCGGAGAACCACCAATAAAAATAACGATGTCCTGAAGTTTGCGCGGGAAAATGCCATGTCGAAAAGTTTGGGCGGGAGGGCATCAGAATAGGGAGTCGTGCCAGTTGCGAGACTAGACTAGGGAGCGTTAGCAAAGGGAGCGGACCCGAGGAAGGCGCATAAAATGATAGGTACTCGCCTTCGCATGCAGTAAATAAGGTCTCCGAGGACGCATGGCAACATGGTTGTGCATGGAACGGTAGGGCCCATGTTACCATTTAGTGCATAAAAATAGTGACACATGTCAATTTAAAGGGCCAATTGACACGGGGCCCATGCCACCATTTAGTCTGGCTAAGAGCATCTCCACTCGTTTGCCCTCCCCACACCGAAATCCGGGGAAATTTACGTTCGGATTGGACGTAAATTGCGCTTCCGCTCGCCGGAGGTGTCGGGTTCACGCTTGGGGCGGAGCCGTCCTTGCGCCGTCGAGGGCTCGCGGATGACGATCCCGCCGCTGCCGCGCGCGCGGGTGCTCGGCGGGGAAGACGGTTCCTTTTTCACCGGCGCCCAAGATGGCGCCGACCTGGAGATCGACCTCGACGCCGAAACGGACGACGAGGAACTGGCAGCCATGCGCCGTGGCTGCCAGCTACTTACCCGGCGGCGGCTGGCTGATGCCCTCGACAGCGGGGGCATCGTCAGAAGGGGGAAGTTGCCGCCCTCGATGTGCTCGAGGATGGCCTCGAGCGTCCGGCCCGGCACGCTCCACCACCGCTTGCGTCCGGCGGTGTTGTTGCGCGGAGGCGGAGGCGGCGGGCCGTCGTACACGGCGAGCTCCTGCTCCCACCGGCGAAGGAAGTAGGAGTTCCACGCCGTCAGGTTGTCGGGGTGGTAACGTGGCTCGGCGCGGTCCTGGTCCGACAATGTTAGTCGGACCTCCTCGATGGTGGCTTCGAGGGCGCGTCCCTGGGGCGGCGGCGGGATTGGCACGCCGCCCGCACTTAGCCGCCACCCGCCGCCGGGAGGCCTCGTCTCCGGCGGGCAGGGGTACCCCGCCTGGTGGAGGAGGTGCCCCTCCCACGCGTGGAGCGACCGGCGGGGGAAGCCGTTGTTGGCCACGCCGTCTTCGTCGTTGAACGCCATGGATCTCGTCGAGGGTCGAGGGAAGAAAGAGGAAGAGGAAGAGGAATGGTGCGACGCGTCGCGGCGAGCGGGGTATTTAGGTGGGGCTGGAGCCGGCGATTTAATGCAGCGTGGATGCTACGCGTCCGCGGCGAGCTGACCGGCGGCAGCCTTTACTCCGCGCAGAAGACGATGCGTCTGTCGCTGACCGGCCGGGTCCATCTCTCGCGCGGAAGCCGAAGCGAAAGCGCGGGAGAGAAATCTCGGCGTTTCGCGCGCTTTCGCTTCGTCCGGAGTCCCCGAGCGCGCCTCGGGGGACCGGGGTTGGCGTGGGCTCGCCAGATGTATTTAGGCCCAAATCCGGAGAAAAACGAGGAATCGGGGGCGCGACTGGGCCGAAATTTGCCGTCCGGATGAGAAAAACGGCGTTCGGGGGCCAAGTCGGGGAGACGAGTGGGGATGCTCTAAGTTAGGGAAACCCTAACTTCACGTGATGATTCCAACATCTAGTCTTAAATTTGATCTATGGGGAAAAGGTAGGGTGGGAACACCCGGTGAGTACGTAAGTACGAACTTTGGGTGGGAAAGTTGTCGGTACCAAAGTTTAGGCGGGAAAAGTCCAAAAATCTGTGTGGTCATAGCATCTGAATATGCATGAGCGCTGGGCCATGTTGCTAGGCTCTCGACGATACGGGGAAGGGACAAAAACACAAATCATGAAATGCCGCACTGGTCTTAAATTTGAGATCCCGCTCTACTGTACTCTCGATGGACTGAAGCCGCACCAAACTTAGATCATTTCGAAAGCAGGAGCCAAAAGATTCGATTTAGGAAAACGGGGCGCTGTTGTATTCTCGATAGACCGCAACAACGCTAAAACTTAGAGCATCTCCAACAGACGCGGAAAAACCCGCGTGCGCAAAAAAATCTGCCTGTTTGGCACGCGCGGGCGCCCGCGCGAACCTCCAGTGGACGAGCGAAAAAAGGGCGCGCGCTAAATTTTTTACCGTGCCCGTGCTTTTGCGCTATCCCGCGCGGGAAAGTTGCCGCTTCGGCAGGCGCGCACGCTATAAAACGCCACGCGGGCGCGAACCCAACCATCCTGAACTTTCACTCTTCGCCGCGTGTCGCTTCTCCTCCGCCTCCCTCCTGTCGCCGCTCTGCCTCCCACGCCGCGCCCGCGCCGACGCTCCGTCTTCGACGACCATGCCTCTGTGTCGCCGCTCCTCCGCCGGCTACCGCGGCATCCGCACGCGGCCGAGCGGACGCTTCGATGCCGAAACCACCTTTGACACGACGCACGAGGCGGCGCACCCCTACGACGTCGTCGCCTGGCGCCTCGGCCGCCCCCGCCATCCTATGAATTTTGACGACGTTTCGACGCGCGAGCAGGCGAAGATGCTCGCGCCGCCATCACCGGCCGTCACGAGCGAGCAGCAGCGGAGCAACCGCGAGCTCGAGCAGCGCCTGCGCATCACGGAGCAGGACGAGTGCCTCCGCGTCGGGTGGGAGCGCGCTGTCCCGGAGGACGTCGCCGCGTATGAGGCGTTCTACGCGCAGAAGAAGGAGCAGAAGGCGAAGGCGGTGGCGAAGAAAAAGGCCGACTGCGAGAAGCGCCGGGCTGAGTCGGCGGCGAGGAAGGCGGGGAGGGCGGAGAAGGCGGCGCGGAGGGCGAGGAGGGCGGAGGAGAAGAAGAACGGCGCCGGGCCATCGACGAACATCCCCTCCTCCTCCCCCTCCTCCTTCGAGTGGACGACCACTCCGGTGTCGGACACTACTCCGACCAGCGGATCGTCAAACTTCGACTGGGAGGACTCCGATTAGATTTAGGATAGTTTAAATAAAATGTCGGTGCCCGTCGAACTTTGATATATTTCGTAATTTCCAGTTAAATTTTCGTGTTTTATTTGATTTGTTTGATTTGTTTCAAACCAAATACGATCAAACTAGCCGTTCGCGCGGCCTCGCGCGCTGCATAATGGCGCATCTGGCGGAGGACCAATTTTACCGCCCGCGCACGAGCTGCATTTTGGAGCATCCGGCAGGTCAAATTTCGGCCCAACGCGCCATCCGTTTACAGCGCGGCAGAAGGGAGGTTTAGCGCGCCGATTTTTTGTGCGCCTGTTGGAGATGCTCTTACAAAGCTAAAAGATTCGATTTGGGCAAGCGGGAGCTTTGGGGTTAAACTTTTGGCTTCAAACAAAAGGCGAGACGCTGGCACTCGCCGACGCTGCCGACCTGAGCAAGGAGAGGCCCTCGTCCGGATGGAGCTGCACCCAATGGCGAAAACAGGGCCCAAGCAGCAGCATACCCCCTCCACCGTCTGTGTCGAGCTCGAAATCCATGGTAAGCTCAGTATCTCCTACCCTCTCCGTCTCCATACATCGATTCCATCTTGCTAAATCTCCTTCTTGCGCAGAAATGGAGGTGGTGATAGCCTGCCTACTCAGCCCCGGTTGGTGTGTGACAGTCGGCACGCCAAGGACGGCCGCGCTTCGGAGCTGCTGCAGTTGGGCGTTTGGGCGGCGACGAGGACGTGCAAGGTGAAGACATCCTGGACATGCATGCTAGACCAGGAGTAGGAGCTCGCTCTTATAGGCATGCGTGGAGCTCACTCGCATAGCTAGCGACGGGCACCAACAAATCATTTCCACTATGTACGAAAACAGGCTGAAACCGGATTCAAATGTCCGACGGGCATGGCAAAATGCCGCCAGCTCGAGCGGGGATTACCCGATCATGCCGGCTGTAGGAATGGAAGCTTCTTCGTTATCGTCCGTGGCAAGGCACGCCGTGGCAGGCGAGTGGGCACCCAGTGGCAGGTGGCAGGCTCGGTGTAGTAGCAGCCATGGAAGCGAGGAGGAGAACATCCACAACAGTCATATCGATCGAGGATGAGAAGAGTAGGATGAACGCCATGCCAAGCGTGCCCGAGAGAAGGTTGATCACCATGGCAAACACGTATTTAGACCTTTAAACATATGGTTGCTTGCTTTTCATTAATTTCACTGTGGCCACCAGAAGTACGTACACGTGTAGTGAAAACACGAGCAAACATTTCATACTACACAGATAGTTTCTCTGGGCATGCAGCTCACTCGCGTGGCTAGAAATAAATGCCAAACAACTAGTTTCAAAATAGTGAAAGCAGGAAAAAAACTGGTGGCCACGCCGGAGAGAACCGGAAGAAACTAGCCTAACTCTAGTTTCCTATCAGGCAAACCGGGAGAACCTGCCAAATTCTTGCCAAGACTGGGGCGGACCGTTGAGAATCGTCCTAAATATTGCCTATTCTGGGCTGAACCGGGAAATTTCTCGATTTCGCGGAGACAAGACGAAAAACGGGTGTTTTCTACCCAAATCTGGGCCAGATTCCGGTTTTTTCTGGGAATCTGCCTCTTTCTTGCTTAGACGCAGGCGTGCCTTGCCCTTTTGCCTCGTTTCTAGATGGGCCTTCATTTGAGTGGGCTGGCCAGACGAATGCATGGGCCGTTTCTATGGACTCTCGTGAGCTAACCACTATGTTTCATGTAAATGATATTCAAGACACATTTTACTTGTAACGGTACATATTACATCAAAAAATATCCGGTTCTGTACCAACAGTTGAGGTTGATTTGGGTTTTCACTTTTCATACATAGACCAAGGCTAGAGGAGGCTGAATTAGTTACAGCTTGGACAATCCATGCAAGTAAGTTGATTTCTATCCTAATGAAATGCAGTAGTGCTGCAAATTCAATTGGAAATAAAATGTCTCTTTACCTTTATGAAATGCAAGTGAACGGGGTAGTATCGTATTATTGTGATTCGCGCATATACCTCATATATCTCTGCATCAATAAAGTTTGAGAGAAGAAGCTTACAATATTATTTGGTCTTAAAACAGTTGCGTTATATCGGTCTGGAAATTACGAATATATAAATTCAATTTTTTCACTTTATATTTCATAGCATTCACAAGTAACAAAAAACATATGGAATTGTAACTAGAGAGAATTCCAAATAATAGTTTAAATAAGGTAATCCAACTTTCCTATCTTAATGGGTTGCAAGAGTATGTGTATGAGATTTGTTAGTTCTATTTGTGGCAACTACCTTGGACCTCCCATCTTTTTATAATAAACACATTCAGGTAAGCACTACACCAAGGGGGTAGAATGTATGCGCAACATCAGTGTTACTTCTAGGTGCTCTTTCTCATCTTCTCACAAAATAACAAAACAATTGATTATGCGATATAAGAAAAACAGCCAATTATTAACATAGATTGGTGTAGTCAGCTTCTTGTCAAGGAAAATTATCATGCAGACTCAATATATTAACATACATATACTGACTCATTTATTAAAAACCAAATGTAGCAATTAGTTCCTTCTTCATGCACAACAAAACCCAGATTAACATATATGATCATCTCCGAAGTTGAATATATACCTGTCTCAGTGTACAATAAAGCATTTTACTTGCAACGTTACATATTACATCAAGCACTATCCGGTTTTGTACCAACAGTTGAGGATGAGATGGGATTGGACACTACACGCTTAAATCTGTTGAGCTTTTTGCTAGATTGTCTACATATTTTTTGTGGTAACAGTTTCATATAATATGCAGACGAGACTAATAACTTTATCAAATTGAGGTGATGCTGGGAAAATTCATGACAGATCAATGCAATTTTGCAAAAACAGATATAACTAGGCGGTGAACAATCACATCTTAATCTTAACCATTTGTACAGTCGGACATTTGGCATGAGCTCAAGGAAGATCATCGACACCAACAGGTGTTTTGTAGGAATAAAAATAGACCAATGAAAATAAGACCCTCTCCTTTTGGTGCTTAGATATATGCAGAATTAAGGCGTCCACAACCTCCACAGTACAGGAATCATTCATGCCTAGAGAAAAAAAGGAGCACACAGAAAAGTAGATGTCAGATCAGTGAGTACACCAACTGAATCAAACTGATCAAATACAAAATCAAAGAAAAGTAATGCTAAATAAAATACCAAGACACATAATTAATCAGCTCCTAAATGTGCCAATTTTAGTTAGGTTTTTTAGGTCCATGACTCGATTTTTTTTTTTATCAGGAGTAATAAACTGAGAAACAAATCTGCAAATGAGAAATCAGAGGTAAAAGGTGGACCAATTTGATTGAAAGAACACATTTTTATATACTATCACTGTGCCTTCCAATGCTAGAGTTTAAAAAACCATGCCACTCTTTACAAGACAATTTATTTTATATAATCAAGGTGTTGCCTTGTGCATCCGTAGAATTAATGTTAGAGTGATGTATTATTGGATTACTGCAAAACAAAGTTAAATGGGTGGTCGGATATTCCGCTTAAATTCCAGTTGTTGGCAGCAGATGAGACAATTGGTGAACACCAATTAGCATAGCTGAGTGGTTTGTTTGTAGAATTCATCTTCAGTGCCACCACCAGAGATATCCATTGATTTCATATCTAAAGAAAAGTCAAAGCTAGAACTTTGTCATACTGATTCAAGACCAGGCGCATAACTAGCAAGGTATATAAGGACGTGTAGTTGACCATGAGCAAAAGAAGGAGCATCCAGAATTAAAAATGCATGCTCTACAAGAGAATCAAGGCACTGCAGGCGAGACTAACCCCGTATCGCCACTTCCTCTTCACATTCCACGAACGATTACCCTTAACCTGAAAAGAAATTGCTCCTTTGTTCCTGCAGACATAGGTCGGAAAACAACAAGGTACGGAGTAAGAAAGTAGAACAAAAGGCTGCAATCAAGGAAGAACTAAGTTAGGGAGAAGAACTGGCTCACCAAAGACCACGATAGCAACATGTGAAGATATGATGAATGAGGCTACACGGCCCAGGTAGAAAGTTCGATATAGATCCATCAGCTGCCGGGCACCACGTGGAAGTACTCAGTTGATATTGACCAAGATACACTTTTCCGCCACAAGGTACCATCACAAGAGAGTTGCCCTCAACATTGGGTAGCACCTTACTGCTGACACTTAAAATCCTTCCGGATACGAAGAGAACATTGTCCCCAATGCTTGTTACCGGGACAAACCTGCCTAGTATAAGGTCGGCAAGCCTGTAAACTGTAATATGCGAAAAAATGGGATGACCCAAGCAAATCAGGAGGATCTCCGAGTCACATTCCGCCAGGTAGGAGGATATGGGACGTTCGCTTGGCGGACCCGTGGCAATCAACTCTGGTGGTGGTGGCAGTGAAGATGAAGCTGGGAACTTGGCATCATGTCGGGGCGGTAGAATCTGGAAAATCCGTGTTGTGGTGGAAACATGATCCAAAATGTATATCCTGCCTCGGAGTGATACTGGATTCAGAGAGAAGGAGAGGTTCCTGCGGGCGACGCTCCATTGCTGGTCCCCGACGGTAGCGATGGCTAAACATTTGATACCAGAGATGATGATCATGACAGTGATGGCTCCATCTGCGCTCACGCTGACGGAGGTAGAGCCGACCTTTCTGAATTTACTCCAAATGCGTCTAGTCTGAGGGTTGTCTTCTGTGGACGAAAATTGGAACTTAAACCGCCTCAAGAGGGTGATGAGCGGCGGGAGGTCTGCGATGTCACCTGTGAACGGATGGAGGAGGCGGATGGCTGTGTCCTGGTCGCGTTGGAGGAGCAGGAGGCCGTCGACCGAGTCGAGGACGCAGTGGTGGCTGAAAAGCGGGAGCTTTGAGCGGACGATGGCGCCGGTGGAGAGGTTGAGGAAGCGTATGTACTTGCGTAGCTTGCCGTGGCCAGGGTGCAGGCCGTGACCCTCGGGCAGCATCATCCACCGGCGCGGGTGGAAGCGCGGGTCGGCGACGCCGCGGCCGCGTGGGCAGACGGTGCTGGAGCGCCAGTGGTGGCAGACAGCGCGGAAGCGGACGTAGTCCAGCAAGTCGCCGGTCTCCAGCAGCCGCCACCCGATCAGGCGGACCAAATCCGGTTGCATAGACGCCCAGGACGATGACTCGTCCGGCTCCGCCGACGAGGAGACACCGGCGGGGGTAGTGCGACTGCGACGCTTGCTGCTGCAACCCATGGTGGGCAAAGATCGCTTCCGATGCACCCGTGATGACCAGCCGCTCATCCTAGTAGTAGCAGCAGATCTGGTTGGGAAAAGCAATACAGATTGAAGTGATACAGGTGTAGGTATTACCCTTGCGGAACGACCCAAATAAACGATAATCGCCTGGCAAAGAAGAAGAAGGTAGCCCGGCGGGCCAGAGAACGGCGACGCGGATCGCCGCAGATCCAGCCGACGCACTAGCTTAGTTGGATTGCCTTACGCCCGCTATATTAATACAGTAATCGATCAAAAACGTTGGATTGGCTTGCGGGAGGAAGAAGTGAAAAACGGAATCTACTCTTTAAAAGGAACGTGGAGCAGAATACGGAATAGTAAAAGTATATCTAGCATAACCCGCGCGAACTTCGTATTCCGCGTGGGGAGAGATGGCGCACTGAAATTTACTAATCCCCTCGTGCGCGCGTACCTCGTTTTGTTCCGCTAGGCAAGATGGCCGCCGCCATGGATGCGCCCTAGTGGTCTAGTTCAGTCACGCCCGAGACATAGATCCCGCGAAGGTAAGATTTGTTTGGAATGTTCTCCGAGTTCATTCATTCGAGCACGATTTGATTTTGACGGCAGATTGTTGCAGTGACGGCGGGTTGTTGCAAACTTGCAGATGTCTTCTTCCTTGAGCTACGAGCTCTTTTTCGAGGACTCCTCTTTGTCGGATGATTCGGACCTAAACGAATTGCTCAACGACGACGACACAAAGCACATGATCATCCTCGCCACGAAGGAGCTCCAAGATATATTCAACCTCAACCGGCGGCGCGGATCTATGGCCAGCGCATTTGCATCCCGCGGAACCGAGCGCTCTGGCACGCCCCGCTGATGCAAGACTACTTCGCCGAGGTACCAACATACCCGCCTCATTTTTTTGTAGAAGGTACAGGATGCGCCGTAGTTTGTTTGTCGACATAGGAAAAGATTGCCGAACAATTCTCGCTATTTTACTCGCCGGAATCCTAAAAACACCATGGGGTTAGCCCTTATTAAAATTCTCCGTGGTTATGCAGGTGATCGCATATGGCATCTCCGCGGATTATACCGATCAATATCTTCGCATGGTAGAAGATACAACCATTCAAGTTGTTCAGATGTTTGCCAAGTTGATGATCCGGGTGTTTGATCTCGTGTATCTTCAATCTCCAAATGACGAAGACCATCCAAAACTCTCAAACAAAGAAACAAGCTCAGTTTTCCAAGGCACAAGAAGCATGCGAAAAGAACATTGAAAGATCTTTTGGTGTTTTGCAAGCTCTCTTTTGGGACAAAAAAAAAACTGACGAGGTGGCTCCTCGGCAATACCCACCATGAGGGGCTTAGGGTTAGCGGAAGGTGACGATGGAGATTCCGGGAGCGAGATGACACACGACGTACCCAGGTTCACGTCCTGCGGTGGAGGATCGCTACGTCCTGCTAGCAATCCAGTATATGAATATCTGTGTATGTCTAGTCTAGTTCTAATCTACGGGTATCATCGTATGCGTCTATGATTTTATGTGCCCCCAAGGGGCGTCCCTGCCTGGCTTTATATATGCAACCAAGTTAGGGTTTACAAGAATCCTAGTCTATTACAAATTGGTGTCCTCTTTCTTGTAGTCCAAGTCGATATTACATATGGGTCCAGTCTTGTCGAGTCCTTGTGCTAGTTCACCTCCATAATCCGCACCAGGTATAGCAATAATGGGTATCCGAGGGGTAATGCCCACATCAGTAGCCCCCGAGTGTCTAGGGAAGTCGAAAACTTGCGTAGAGACTCAAGCATCTCGAATATCACCTCCAAGTGACATGATCAGTCGAAGAATGTTGAATCCATGCTTGATGAAGAGTCGAAGTTATTTTTTATCGAGTGCGCGACAAGCGCTCCCGATGGGAGTAGTCCCCGAGTCTATGGGCGGGTGCTTGTAGCCGCGTGTAGACTCAAGTTGTACTACTCGAAGAACTTGATGAAGTTGTCGACTTTTTTGAATCCACGTGCTCCCGATGGGAGTGCCTTGGTTGACGCAGTAGCCGAAGTTTTCGGATCCTTGCTTCTCCGATGTTAGAATTTTCTATCGGGTGTGCGCGGGGAAGTGCTCGACCCATCTTGTAAACTGCAAACAATGAGATGTGAAATATTTGTTACTTAAGAAATATTGTATTTGCAACTTATAATGATGTTGCAATGTATAATGTTGATGGCGGTGATAGGAACCATGGCGTGGTCACTATATGTCGAGCCTTTTCGTTAGCCCGCCGTCCAAAATCTCAATGCCTTACGAACCTGACGGTTCGGCTGCAACTGGGTTGGAGTTTTCAAGGATCAAACGAGGATCAGCAGCTACTTAGGTCGCATGTGAGGTGTTAGACGCACGAAGTCGATAATATATATTGAGATGTATACACCATCATCAATTGATAGTTTACTTCGCAGTACCCGAGTAATCGGGTGTATTTGCGGTAACGATGTAATGGCGCAACCCCGAGTGTCAGGTGTATTTGCTGTAATGGCGCAGCCCCCAAGTATTCGGGTGTGGCTAAAGTAAATAATAATTGACTCTTGAAAGAGGAACACTTAGTGTCGAGGCGGTTCCTTGGCAATGCCCACTATGAGGGGTTTGGGTTTAGAGAAAGGCGACGATGGAGGTTCCGGGAGCGAGACGGTACACGACGTAACCAGGTTCACGTCCTCGCGGTGGAGGATCGCTACGTCCTGCTAGCAATACTATATGAATATATATGTGTACAGCGCCATAGGCGGAGTTGTTGTATCTAGTGTAGTTCTAATCTACGGGTTGCGATATCTAGGCGTATCGCCTCTATGTTTTCTGTTTCTGAATATGTGTGTCCTAAGTGGTGCCCCTGTCTGGCTTTATATATCAGCCATTATGGTTTACAAGAGTCCTAGTAGGATTCGTATTGGAGTCTTCTTTCCTTGTAGTCCAAGTTGATAACGCGTGTAGGTCCAGCTTGTCGAGTCCTTGTGCTGGTCCATCTTGATAATCTCTACCGAGTATGGTAATGTCGGGTATCCGAAGGGTTATGCCCACATCAGTAGCCTCCGAGTGTCTGGCCGAAGTGAAGCTTCGAGCAGGGACTAAAGTTATCATCGTTTGAATGTCTTGATCATCTGTTGAATCTTGTGCTTGATATAGAGTCGAAGTTACTTTTGTCGGGTGCGCGAAGCGCTCCCGATGGGAGTAGCCCCCGAGTCTATGGACGGGTGCTTGCAGCCGCGCATAGACTCAAGTTGTACTACTCGAAGATCTTGATGTCGATGCCGATGTCTTCGGGTTTATTCCTCTTTGTCGACGAAGTTGCCATCTTTTTATCGGGTGCGCGACCAGCGCTCCCGATGGGAGTAGCCCCCAAGCCTGTAGATAAATATGAAATAGTCATGTATAGGATGTAAAATGCTAAGCCGAATACCGCAGATTTCTTCGGGTTCCGAGAACGTTTGGATGCTTTTGATGATGTCACAGAGGAATTGATGATTTTGATGATGTCATAGAAGAATTGATGATTTTGATGATGTCATAGAGAAATCGATGATTTTGATGATGTCCGGGAGGAGTCGATGAGAAGTTGGTAGACCGTATGCCCATCCGAAGCTTTTTATTTGTCGAAGAGGAGTCAGTGGATCGTAAGCTCATCCGAAGCTTTCTATTTGTCGAAGAGGAGGCGCTGGACTGTGGGCCCAGTCGAATCTTTTGTCTGTCGAAGAAGAGGTGCTGAACCGTGGGCCTAGTTGAATCTTTTGTCCGTTGAAGAGAGGCGCTGAACCGTGGGCCCAGTCGAATCTTTTGACTGTCGAAGAGGAGGCGCTGAACCGTGGGTCCAGTCGAATATTTTGTCTGTCGAAGAGGAGGCGATGGACCGTGAGCCCATTCGAATATTTTATCTGTCGAAGGCAACTCAGGGATCAAGTCAGTTAGGTCGTTCGACGATGTATGTTTTGGCGACAGCCCCCGAGCGAATCGAGGGAACTATGCCTGCCGTCGACTCCGTCTCTCTTTAGTACCTCCTTTGTTTGAAGTACCGGCATGAGTCTTTTATATTTTTGCATTGTTTTCCACCAATTGCAGCACTCGCATGTTCCACGAGGCTTTTGATGAGTTTCATAATAGATCTTGCAGGCCCCGAGTATTGTCGGGTAAGCTGTGGTATGCCGATAACCATAGCTCCCGATGGGAGAATTAGTAACCGATGAATTTATAATAAATCTTGTAGCCCCCGAGTATTGCCGGGTAAGTTGTGATGTGTCGACGAAGCCCCCGAGTATTGCCGGGTATGCATTGATGAAATCATTGATAGTCTAAGGTTTCTTCACGTTTTCTTGAATTCTAGTGCTCCCGATGGGAGTAAACGCAATAGTCGAAGATCTTCCAAGAGCCCCCGAGTAATTCCAGCGCTCCCGAGAATATATCGGGTCAATATTATATAGCCACAGGAGATAAATACATTAATAACCATAGGTGATGAAGCCATTGACTCGGCCGTGACGAGGCCAATGTGGAAGCTGGTCACATGGTGGACGCAGTCGAAGTAATTGCGCAATCAAAAATAGTTGATGTGGTGAGCACAGTTGAAGTAGTCGCACGGCCAGAAATAAGCTTGAAGTAATCGTCCGGCCAGAAATAGTCGATGTGGCGGGCGAAGTTGAAACAGTTGCACGGCCAGAAATAGTTAATGTAGCCGCACGGTGCTCGGCCGACGTGGCCGAAGAAGAAGAAGAAGATGTAATTGATATGTCCGATCCACCACGGATGAGCACCCGAATATATCAAGTCTACGACGTCGGGTCCGCGACATGCGAGCCCTCAGTATAACGAGTGCGTGACGGCGGGCGCGGTCGTCCGAGAATAATAGAAGCTTTGTTTCAATCTGCAATTATATTGCGGCGCAAAAACCTGCGCAGAAATAATAGTACGAGTCGAAGAATATTTTCCGAAATAAATTTTACAAGTAGTAAATAATTGAAAATATAGCACCTGATTTTTTTTGTATCGGATATTCGTCGCTGATGAATTTGGTTGGCTTGATCCATGTAGGGGAGTAGCAGTCGATGAAGCGGATGTAATCATTGGCAAATAGGGTCGACAAAGCAAATCAGTCGAATCTTATTCCCGATCTGCAGTTTATATTACGATGCAAAAAAACTACGTACAATAGTAAAAATATTTAGCGAAGTAAATTTTGCGTAATTAGAAGTATATCACCTGATATTTTTACGTTGGATGGTTGGTCTGCAACAGGTGAAATATGTGACGGAGAACACATGCTTGCTAGATTTTTTTGTGTATTCCCTCTCATGCCGATTAATGGGGATTAGCCTCAAGGAAAAGAGAATCCTAGAGTTCTTTTGGAAACCGTGAATTTAATTCTTTGTCCTTGGCATGGGAGCTTTCACGTGCGAGCGCACGTTCTAGCCGTACCCGAATTGTTTTGGCTGTCAGCACTTCACGGCTTTGATGGATTGGAGAATACGACAATTTACTTCCGACTTTGGCTGGGAGTAGACTTTTCATCGCAGGCGCTGCTTCGCTTGAGTACTGCTTCGTTGATGTAAATCAAGCGCGTAACCGATGCTACCGATCGATGCATTACTTCTGCTTTGTTGATCCGACGCGTTGCCACTTTGTTGAGGTAGATCTGATCAGTCGAACCAGATGTGGTCTGGATACTGAAGATAACGATGAATCTCGTCCGAATGATGAAATCCAGTCGTCGCTTTCCCACATACGGCGCCAATTGTGGAGGTGGTTCCTCGACAATGACCACCATGAGGGGCTTGGGTTTAGAGAAAGGCGACGATAGAGGTTCGGGGAACGAGACGGTACACGACGTATTCAGGTTCACGTCCTCGCGGTGGAGGATCGCTACGTCCTGCTAGCAATCCACTATATAAATATACTAGATCATGATCGCGCGCTTTGCCGCGCCCGTCCATTTTGATAGTGGAATGGAAGTAACTACACAAGCAAAAGCTAAAACATTATTGAAATAGTCACTAAGAAAGAAAAAATAAAAAACACTAAATCAAGGAATTAGGTTCCTATTTTAGTTTTGTGCATACAACTGTATATTGTTCAATTTATACTCTCCCGTGGACTACAAACATACTACCAAACAGATATGGAATTTTATAGCATTGGATTTAAAGGATCGGCCAAAGCAGCTGGATACAAAGCTATGAAATAGTACACTACTTCATGATAGATCATATAATTGCCAAATCTAACATCCATTCGATATTGCATTATAAGAACACGAAATTCAACCAAGTGGAACCACACATGATTATTGTTATACTTCTTATCAAGCGCAAAGCCAAACCAAGGTTCCGCCCTTGTCGTAATCCTACCAACTGATATTCATATTAGTTTTTTTTTGGTTTGTAAGAGGCCGTGCAAAAAAAAAAAAATACATTTCAAATATACACCCCAAGGGCTCTAGGCAAACACCATACCGTCTATAGAAATGTATTTTCCAATATCGTTTCTTAGCCTCCTATTTGACATCTTCCTTCTTTTAGGTCTCTTCTGCTATGTCTTGCAAAAGATCCTCTAAATAAGTACACAACATGTCAAATAAAACTGTAACACAATCATAAAGTGTAGACTTATGTCATAAAAACATGTGTCTAGCTTTTTATAGCTAGAAGAAAAAATTATCAAGGATATTACAATGGTTCTTCATCAAACCAAACCAAAAGAGAAACAACTTATCAAAGGGAGCATAAGTGGTACTTGTAATTAAACTGCAAAAAGCTAATGAAATTAATTATTCAATATGTGCAGAATCCATGCATTATTTTGAGATAAATCCGAACTTAAGATGGTAATCAAGAACCATTGCATGACCTCTCGACATATCAAATCCTTCATTACATGCCTTTAAAGAGTTACGGGCTACACTACTTTCGCAGATGATCCAAAAGCATAGAAAAACAAAGAAAGGGCTGGAAACATGCATATAAACGTGTGCATATAAGTCCAGTTGGTCCAGCTTTTGAAGAGTCCAAGATTTTCCAAATTTCTAATTAGAAGCAAACAAGAAATTTTCTAAAAATTTCTGTTGGTATCTTTTTGGGTAAATCCAAGTGCAAAACACTCATCAAACAAAAATCACTCATTTATATATCGGATGAGATTGAATTACTACAAGCTCTTTTATGATGTTTAATATTATAAAACCAACTAACTATCAAACCAAAACATCATTCTCTTAGAAAAAATCCTCTTCCTTCAACTAAATATAGTAGATTATCAGACAAAAATGTTTGTGTTGTTGGCTGGTTATATTCCTTTTACTTCACATCAAATCTCTTTTTATCGAGATAATGTCTGAACCAAGTGATTTACGATTCAATTAAAAACAACACGAGTGTTATCAACTATACTGAAGAATATAAGCTTGACTGCTTATTTCACATGAACATAGATTACCTACCAGAGCAGCGCTTAACAAAGAAAGAGGTGCTTAATGTTCTTGAGAATTAGTAGGCCTCAAATAGTTTACAGACTAATTGGCACATTTTGTGGCTAACCTATTTCGAGACCATGTTGCTTGCATGCAAATGCTTGCAATACTAAATGAATAATCTGATCGCATCCGAACGGTAATATGGCACTTCAAATTAAATATTGGACAATCAAGAGTGAACATGATGTTATATCCTAGTTAAAATCATTTTCATTATCAAACGGGTAGGTTACCTCACAGACAGAATACCCCAAATCACAGTTAGTCCCAAGTAGGTTGACAACCAAGAGTGAACATGATCTTTATATCCTAAATAAAAGAATTTTCATTATCTAGGTTGACAACCAAGAGTGAACATGATCTTTATATCCTAAATAAAAGAATTTTCATTATCTATCTTCCACCAACATGTAGGTTACCACACGGACAGGAACACACTCATCAAGCTAAATAGGAGCTTGTCCAGATTGCTTTAGACAGAAGACCCCAAATCACAGTTTGTCCCAAGCATGTCATATTCGAGCATTGATTTCATATATTTGGCTGAATCAATTACATGTTCCTAAGCGCATACATAAGGAATTTCAAAACTCAAAATCAGTTCGCACTGAACTTCTATGTAAGGAACATTATGCTGGAGCAACTTCCCCATTTTTTAACTTGCTAGTATTTCACATACATCAGTTTTCTTTACTGGATTTCTCAAAAAAAATTGCTTTGAGAGTAAACCTAAACCATGTGCTTAAGAGTTAAGAATTCAGCTAATATGTAAGAGTTGGAGAATAAATTAAATATCAAGTTGACATTATCCTGAATTGTAGGCAATGGTTATTCCATATTTTTATAGAAAAATGTATTGTGCCCAAAAGAAAGAACGGGGTAATGATAAACATACTCCACACTACACATCAATACATGATTAAGTCATATGAACAATACTAATAATTAACTTTAACCTAACGTATCAAAGTAACCATTTTTACATGTCCAAAGAAACTTTATAGTCACATGCCGACATATCAAAGGGAGAAGAATTTATAGAACATAAAAACTTGCGATTAAGATTCCTAGGATCTCAGAAGTTCTGATCTAGTGGTGAACGGAATTCTGCAATTGTCAACTTAATAATTAGTTCTTGGTCTGATTGGTACTTAAACTACCAAATGCTATAATATATGGATTATATCAACAGAAGAAATTGGTAAACTACAAGATTTATTACCAAATTTGAACAGAGATGGCAACATTTTTTCATCAGCATTAGTCACCTAGCAAAAACTATATACGATGGCAAAACAACTGTTCAATGGGCATTGCCGCATTCGTGCCTATGTTGAAAATTTTGTGTAGAGCTTCATTCACCTTATATGTTAGGCTCCTTTTTGCAATATCAACCGCTGACCGTTAAATTGAAGATAAGTGCCTTGACTTCAAGAAAATTGTGTAGAGCTTCATGCACCATATGTGTTAGGCTCCCTTTTGCAAGATCAACCGCTAACCGTTAAATTCAAGATAAGTGCCTTGACTTCAAGAAAATGTTGTACATCTAGCTCCTGCATTTTTTTTTCAAATAGTTAATCGCATTGTACACTTTGTGCAGAATACAACATATGCATGCGTTCTCAAAGAAAAGAAAACATGTGCATGTGCTGTAAGCCGTAAAGTCATATTGCATACATTCTTCATTTTGTAGCACCATATCTTGCTGGTGCATAGGCCCCTATGAAAAGGGAATGAAGGTGGAAATTAAAATTCCTAGGAAAGAGGAGCAAGGACCAAAACTGAATCAGCACAAATTAGGACAACAAAATCGAACCTTACGAAGGGACATGGGATGTGGTGGATGAGAGGAACGGACTACCTTTGATTTACGCACAAGGGGTGTGCCAATCCAGCGCCTGCCATTGTCGGGGAAGGGAGGAGAGGCCATCACCATCGTAAGGTAGGTAAAGAGCGAGGTTGGCAAAAAGTGAATCAGGGACACCATCGGCTGCCATCGTCGGGAAACAGAGGGGAGGTGCAGCGGCGACACCAGGCGCAGCGGCGGCGGAACCCAAGTCGTGGAGAGAATCAGGGGCGACTCCAATCGCCCAGGCTCTGGTGGATGGGAGGGGATACACAGAAACCAAACGACGCCAACTATTGAGTGAAAGAAAAGAAACGGAATAGTGGCCTGCTAACACACTTATCAGGCTGATCGACGGATCCACATGCACACACGTTCTTGGCCCGATTAACGGGAGCACGCCCTAGTCGTCTTTGAGAGTAGCAGCCCGTATACATTGGGCCGGCCTTTTCACGCGATTTTATCGAGCGAAAGAGTTACAATGACGTTTCGGGAAGATTGGTTGATCCGGATCGTGCGTGTACGAGATCTGACGGCCTAAAATGTCAAAGCGCTGTGAGAGGTCCTAAGTGGTTCCATTATACTGTTAACTAATGTGTACAGGGGGCCGCCATATGCGGAGTTGTTGTATCTAGTCTAGTTCTTATCTGCGGGTTGCGATGTCTAGGCGTATCGTCGCTATGTTTTCTGTTTCTAAATATGTGTCGTAAGGGGTGGCCCTGTCTGGCTTTATATATCATCCAAGTTAGGGTTTACAAGAGTCCTAGTAGAATTTGTATTGGAGTCTTCTTTCCTTGTAGTCCAAGTTGATAACGCGTGTAGGTCCAGCTTGTCGAGTCCTTGTGTTGGTCCATCTTGATAATCTGTACCGAGTATGGTAATGTCGAGTATCCGAAGGGTTATGCCCGCATAACTTAGATTTTTTATCGGTCGAAGGATTAGGTTACTATGTATCAAAAGCTTATAGCAAGATGAACTTAATGACTTGATCTTACGCTACGCTTATTATGGGTGTGTGTCCATTATATCATTCTCCCAATGACATAACCTTGTTATTAACAACATCCAATGTTAATGATTAGGAAACCATGATCATCTATTAATCAACAAGCTAGTTTAACAAGAGTCTTACTAGAAACTATTTTATGTTTACATTACACACAAATATTAATGTTTCCGGTTAATACAATTATAGCATGGGATGCAAACATTTATCATAATCACAAAGATATAATAATAACCACTTTATTATTGCCTCTTGGGCATATCTCCAATAGTCTTCCACTTGCACTAGAGTCAATAATCTAGATTACATGGTAATGTACCTAACACCCATGGCGTTCTGGTGCAGGTCATGTTTTGCTCTAGGGAGAGTTTTAGTCAACGAATCTGCCACATTCAGATCTGTGTGTACTTTGCAAATCTTTATGTCACCATCTTTGGCATACTCGCAAATCACATGAAAACGTAGCTTGATATGCTTTAGCTTCTTGTGTGACTTTGGCTCCTGTGCATTGGCTATGGCACCCATGTTGTCACAATAGATGGTAATCGGATCCAACGCACTAGGAACCACACCAAGCTCAGTAATGAACCTCTTCATCCATATCACTTCTGATGAAGCCTCCGAAGCAGCTATGTATTCAGATTCAGTTGAAGTTTTCACCACCACGCTTTGCTTGGCACTCATCCAGCTTACTACTGCACCATTCAAAATAAACACGTACCCATATTGAGACTTAGAGTCATCTAGATCATTGTTCCAACTAGCATCAGTGTAACTGGTTACAGCGAGCTCTTGGTCACCTCCATAACAAAGAAACATATCCTTAGTCCTTTTCAAGTACTTCAGGATATTCTTGACCGTTGTCCAGTGTACTTCACTTTGATATTTGCGGTCAAACTAACAACATGTGCGATATCCGGTCTAGTACACAGCATGGCATACATGATAGAGCCTACTGCCGAGGCGTAGGGGATCTTGTTCATCCTTTCTCTTTCTTCTGCCGTAGCCGGACCTTGAGTTTTACTCAAAACCTTACCTGGTGACATGGGTATACCCTTCGGGTACCCATTATTGGTATACCTGGATTGGCCCGGCCCAATATGGAGAAGGCCCAACAAGGCAACCCGAAGAAGTAGTCGACTAGGACTCTTGTAAAACCCTGGGCTGGTTGCATATATAAAGCTAGCCAGGGCACCCGAAATAAGAGAGAGGACAGATAGACAGAATATAGACAACATAGCTCCGCCTACGGTGGCACCCTGTAAACACATCTATGATCATATACTGGATTGCTAGCAGCACGTAGGGATCCTCCACCGAGGGGACCCGAAGCTGGGTACGTCGTGTGCCTAATCTCGCTCCCGGAATCTCCATCGTCGCTCTCTCCCGAAACCCTAGTCTACAATACGTAGGCATTGCCGAGGTGATCCCTCGTCAATTGGCGCCGACCGTGGGGAATCGCGACGACTGGATTTTGTTATCCGGGCGAGATCCTTCTTCATCAACGGCGCGGATCGCGTCCGGCTTTATCTTCTACTACTGTTAGTTCAAATTCGATGATCAAGCTACACGGCCAGAAAATTTCGCGACATCCCGATCTACAGGGCAAAATCGTCGGCACTTGTCCGATCCACCATATTGCAGCGCCAGGATCCAAGTTAGATTGGATTTTTTACGGCTCGCCAAGCACGCAAAAGGAAGCAACAAGAAGTCTTGTCTAAACACGACAAATGTTTGAGCAGGCATTAAAGCAAAAGCAGATTTGACCAGATCCATGAAGATGTCCTGCACCATCAATCACCATGGGCAGCTAGTCCATCTAAGAAAGAAAAAGAGCATACGGAATCGCCGGAGTAGGTCAAGATCTATTGCAATCGGATCAAGTCCCGAGGATATTACCACGTATCGTCAAGTGCAGAGGAAAAGAATCCGGTGGATTTACGATAGTTCAAGAACAATCAAGTTGGCTGTCTTGCATGGCGTACACTCAATTCGAGGACAATCAAGTGCCACTTAGCGTGAAGGACAAAGATAAATCCATCATGTTATACACACGTACATTGGGCTCGCCCGTCGAGAGGCGCCACATCGGATGCATTATTTTTTTTCCATCAGCTACGTCCTCTATATCGGCACGCTCGGGGGCTCACCTGTCGCGGATCCACCTCATCGACTGTGTTTCGTCGGGTCAATAACTTTCGGCTAAAACACGGCATGTCTATGTTTCATCGGTTGCGTTCTCTTCATCGATTATGTCGGCCACATCTACTGCTTTCGGATAGGCGCCGCATAACTACCGACTGCGTCCGAGGCATGACTTGCGTCCACATCGGCCTCACCGCACCCGATAAAAAGCTAAGTTTTTCTCTTCCTCCAAGATTCAATTATTTATTTACTTTTGCTATACCCGAATATTCAGAGGTTGTGCCATTGCAATATTACAACAAATACACCAGACACTCGGGGATGCGCCATTACATTGTTAGTGCAAAATATACTCGGTTACTCGGTGAAATATGTTCTTTGGCTTAGTGGATTTACTTTCTTTGGATCAGTGGATTTATCTTCTTCGGCTCTGGATATATCTTCTCCGGCTTAGTGGATTTACTTTCTTCGGATCAGTGGATTTATCTTCTTCGGCATACTATTATTGGTTCACTCTTATACAATATTATCTGATGCGTTTCCGGGTCAATGGATTCATCTTCTATGGTTATTACTGGAACTATTTTCTTCGGCTAGTGGATTCATCCTCTATGATATCAACGGATTCATCTTCTATGGTTATTACTAGAACTATTTTCTTCGGATCAATGGATTCATCTTCTATGATATCAGCGGATTCATCTTCTATGATTATTACTGGATTTATTTTCTTCGGGCCAATGAATTCATCCTCTATGATATCGACGGATTTATCTTCAATATATGCTCTATATTTAAGGGCATCTTCAATATGGATTCATCTAAAATACTTCATCTGGGATTCATCTTCGTATATTATTATCTATGGCTTCATCTTAAATGGTTTCACCAAATATGACGCCGCGACTCCATCAACTTATTTTGACGTCACGCCTAACGCTCGGGGGCTCGACAACGATTTCCCCTCGGGTCACGACTGTGACACAACAATCATGACATCACCTCAGCAACGCTCGGGGGCTCGGCTATTTCTTCATCTACAATTTCGCGGCATCCACTTTTGCTATTTGGTGGTTTCTACTTTGGCTAGATTTCTTATCTACACTCGAAGACTTCATCATGCATCGACTTCGTCGTGTCCAAAAATCTAAGTGTTCTTTTATTTTGCACAAAGTTGATTATCGTTTATTTTCGTCGCTCCCGACAGTTGGGGGCTGCGCGGCATATATTCACTTTACATATCATCGAATCTGAGCATCTGACACCGCATGCGAAAAAGAGAGTCAAGGGAAAGATAGAAAAAGTTTGTTTATTTCTGCAGGAGAAAGCAAAATTCAAAGTATATAAGAGAGAACCCGACGAAATTGTCTACAGGGAGAACTCGACGAAATTGTCTTCAAGAAAGAACAGGACCCGAAGAATTATCTTTAAGGAGGTCCTGAAGAATTATCTTCAAGGAGGTCCCGAAAAATTATCTTCAAGGAGGTCCCGAAGAATTGTCCTCAAAGAGGACCCGAAGAAATTTTCCTGAAGGAGGAACTCGACGAAATTTTCATCAAGGAGTAACCCAAAAAAAAAGGTTGGACAAATCTTCGGGTTCATTGACTCGTCATATTGTTCCGAGCAAGAGCATCGGTGATGTACCCGACAATATAGAATAACCAATATATTCAGCTGTCTCATCAAGCCCGAGAGATAAATAGAAGAACCCGCAAAATGGGTCATTGCATCAGCCGAGCAAGGCACTTGACAAAATATTCTCAGAGCGCCAAAGTCGCGAATAATCTCTGAATGCCGTAAAACTCTGCGAAGGTAAGACCCCGGGATCCGTCCTGTGGCGTGGCATCGCCAAAGACTGCGCTCTGCTACTTTTTTTCCACATCAACAGATGTGAAGAAATATCCCGGCGGACGCGCTGTGGACCCGAAAACATTCTTGGAATTCGGATCATGGTAAGTCCTTAAGCGGCACGTGACGAATTACGCCGAGTCCCGAGATCATGTCCAGGGACGTGATCTTGAAGTAGGTTCTTGCGGGATTGCCACAAGAGCAGTTAACTGGTACCTGATCCGTCAGATGAACCAGCCCCATTTACCATTATCTCTGATCAACATAAATAGCAACGGCCTGGAGTCGATAAAAAGTGGGGTTGCGCCCAGAAATATGATTAAGTTCGTTATTGAGTAGTACAACTTGAGTCTATGCCCAGGTGCAAGCACCTGCCCATAGGCTCGGGGGCTACTCTTATCAAGAGCATTGTTCACCCTCTCAATAAGATACAAGAAAGAAGAAAAATTGTGGTGTCGATTAAAAGCAAGTTGAGCCTACACCCAAGTGCAAACACTTGGCTGTAGCCTCGGGGGCTACTCCCATCGGGAGCGCTGGCCGCGCACCCGATAGAAAAATAACTTCGACAGCAGCTATGGCAATCAAGGTTTGTAGACTCAACTCGATTATATGACTCGAGTGGAGCCTACTCCCATCGGGAGCACATGGATTTCATAAAGTCCTCCAGAAATATAGTTAAGTTCTTCATCGAGTAGTACAACTTGAGTCTATGCCTAAGTGCAAACACTTACCCATAGACTCGGGGGCTACTCCCATCGGGAGCGCTGTCGCGCACCCGATAGAAAAATAACTTCGAGAATCGTCGACATCATTTATGCTACACATGATCTACGACATGTGATACGTCTCCGACGTATCGATAATTTCTTATGTTCCATGCCATATTATTGATGATACCTACATGTTTTATGCACACTTTATGTCATATTCGTGCATTTTCTGGAACTAACCTATTAACAAGATGCCGAAGTGCTAGTTCTTGTTTTCTGCTGTTTTTGGTTTCAGAAATCCTAGTAACGAAATATTCTCGGAATTGGACGAAATCAAGACCCGGGGGCCTATTTCGCCACGAACCTTCCGAGAAGACCGAAGAGCATACGAAGTGGGGCCACGAGGTGGCCAAACCACATGGCGGCGCGGCCAAGGGGGCCGCGCCGCCCCGTGGTGTGGGCCCCTCGTCGGCCCCCGACTCTGCCCTTCCGCCTACTTAAAGCCTCCGTCGCAAAACCCCCGAGGCGAAAAACCACGATACGGAAAACCTTGCCGAGACGCCGCCGCCGCCGATCCCATCTCGGGGATTACGGAGATCTCCTCCGGCACCGCCGCGGAGAGGGATTCATCTCCCGGAGGACTCTACACCGCCATGGTCGCCTCCGGAGTGATGAGTGAGTAGTTCACCCCTGGACTATGGGTCCATAGCAGTAGCTAGATGGTTGTCTTCTCCTCATTGTGCTTCATTGTTGGATCTTGTGAGCTGCCTAACATGATCAAGATCATCTATCCGTAATACTCTATGTTGTGTTTGTCGGGATCCGATGGATAGAGAATACCATGTTATGTTAATTATCAAGTTATTACATATGTGTTGTTTATGATCTTGCATGCTCTCCGTTACTAGTAGAGGCTACGGCCAAGTTTTTGCTTTTAACTCCAAGAGGGAGTATTTATGCTCGATAGTGGGTTCATGCCGCATTGACACTGGGACGATGACAGAAAGTTCTAAGGTTGTGCTTGTCTTGTTGCCACTAGGGATAAAACATTGGCGCTATGTCCGAGGATGTAGTTGTTGATTACATTACGCACCATACTTAATGCAATTGTCCGTTGCTTTGCAACTTAATACTTGGAAGGGGTTCGGACGATAACTCTGAAGGTGGACTTTTTAGGCATAGATGCGGTTGGATGGCGGTCTATGTACTTTGTCGTAATGCCCAATTAAATCTCACTTGTACTTATCATGACATGTATGTGCATTGTTATGCCCTCTCTATTTGTCAATTGCCCGACTGTAATTTGTTCACCCAACATGCTTTTATCTTATGGGAGAGACACCTCTAGTGAACTGTGGACCCCGGTCCATTCTTTAATCCTGAAATACAAATCTGCTGCAATACTTGTTTTTCTTGTTTCCTTGCAAACAATCATCTTCCACACAATTCGGTTAATCCTTTGTTACGGCAAGCCGGTGAGATTGACAACCTCATCTGTTTCGTTGGGGCAAAGTACTTTGGTTGTGTTGTGCGGGTTCCACGTTGGCGCCGGAATCCACGGTGTTGCGCCGCACTACATCCCGCCGCCATCAACCTTCAACGTGCTTCTTGGCTCCTCCTGGTTCGATAAACCTTGGTTTCTTTACGAGGAAAACTTGCTGCTGTGCGCATCATACCTTCCTCTTGGGGTTGCCCAACGAACGTGTGAAATACACGCCATCAAGCATATTTTCTGGCGCCGTTGACGGGGAGATCAAGACACGCTGCAAGGGGAGTCTCCACTTCTCAATCTCTTTACTTTGTTTTTGTCTTGCTTTATTTTATTTACTACTTTGTTTGCTGCATTATATCAAAATACAAAGAAATTAGTTGCTAGTTTTACCTTATTTACTGTCTTGTTTGCTATATCAAAAACACAAAAAAATTAGTTACTTGTTTTACTTTACTTAATATCATGCATGTTTTTATTTCACTAGTTAAGCATAATGGAAAACAACAAAAATATGAGAGATCTTTATGAACTTTATCTTGAATTAGGACATGATGTGTTTCAAGAGAGAATTAAAAAAACCCATGGAACTTTATATGCATGCTAATGGGAATGTTATTACTATGGATGCTTTGAACACTATTGTTGCTAATGCTATGGAAAATTCTAAGCTTGGGGAAGCTGGCTCTGATGAGCATGATCTTTTAGTCCCCCAAGCATTGAGGAGAAAATTTTCTTTTATGATTACAATATGCCTCCTATATATGATGATAGCCACTTTGTTGAATTTGCTCCCACTACAACTAATAAAATTGATTATGCTTACGTGGAGAGTAATAATTTTATGCATGAGACTCATGATAAGAATGCTTTATGTGATAGTTACATTGTTGAGTTTGCTCATGATGCTACTGAAAATTATTATGAGAGAGGAAAATATGGTTGTAGAAATTTTCATGTTACTAAAACACCTCTCTATGTGCTGAAATTTTTGAAGCTACACTTGTTTTATCTTCCTATGCTTGTTACTTTGCTCTTCATGAACTTGTTTATTTACAAGATTCCTATGCATAGGAAGCATGTTAGGCTTAAATTTGTTTTGAATTTGCTTCTTGATACTCTCTTTTGCCTCATACTCTATTTTTCATGTGAGCATCATTAAAACTGCTGAGCCCATCTTAATGGCTATAAAGAAAGAACTTCTTGGGAGATAACCCATGTGTTATTTTGCTACAGTACTTGGTTTTTATTTTGAGTCTTGGAAGTTGTTTACTACTGTAGCAACCTCTCCTTATCTTAGTTTTATGTTTTGTTGTGCCAAGTAAAGTCTTTGATAGTAAAGTAAGTACTAGATGTGGATTACTGCGCAGTTCCAGATTTCTTTGCTGTCACGAATCTGGGTCTACCTCCCTGTAGGTAGCTCAGAAAATTAAGCCAATTTACGTGCATGATCCTCAGATATGTACGCAACTTTCATTCAATTTGAGCATTTTCATTTGAGCAAGTCTGGTGGCCTAATAAAATCCATCTTTACGGACTGTTCTGTTTTGACAGATTCTGCCTTTTATTTCGCATTGCCTCTTTTGCTATGTTGGATGAATTTCTTTGATCCATTAATGTCCAGTAGCTTTATGCAATGTCCAGAAGTGTTAAGAATGATTGTGTCACCTCTGAACATGTTAATTTTTATTATGCACTAACCCTCTAATGAGTTGTTTCGAGTTTGGTGTGGAGGAAGTTTTCAAGGATCAAGAGAGGAGTATGATGCAATATGATCAAGGAGAGTGAAAGCTCTAAGCTTGGGGATGCCCCGGTGGTTCACCCCTGCATATTCTAAGAAGACTCAAGCGTCTAAGCTTGGGGATGCCCAAGGCATCCCCTTCTTCATCGACAACATTATCAGGTTCCTCCCCTGAAACTATATTTTTATTCCGTCACATCTTATGTATTTTGCTTGGAGCGTCGGTTTGTTTTTGTTTTTTGTTTTGTTTGAATAAAATGGATCCTAGCATTCACTTTATGGGAGAGAGACACGCTCCGCTGTAGCATATGGACAAATATGTCCTTAGGCTCTACTCATAGTATTCATGGCGAAGTTTCATCTTCGTTAAATTGTTATATGGTTGGAATTGGAAAATGCTACATGTAGTAACTCTAAAATGTCTTGGATAATTTGATACTTGGCAATTGTTGTGATCATGTTTAAGCTCTTGCATCATATACTTTGTACCCATTAATGAAGAAACACTTAGAGCTTGCTAATTTGGTTTGCATATTTGGTTTCTCTAGAGTCTAGATAACATCTAGTATTGAGTTTTGAACAACAAGGAAGACGGTGTAGAGTCTTATGATGTTTACAATATGTCTTTTATGTGAGTTTTGCTGCACCGTTCATCCTTGTGTTTGTTTAAAATAACCTTGCTAGCCTAAACCTTGTATCGAGAGGGAATACTTCTCATGCATCCAAAATACTTGAGCCAACCACTACGCCATTTGTGTCCACCATACCTACCTACTACATGGTATTTATCCGCCATTCCAAAGTAAATTGCTTGAGTGCTACCTTTAAAATTCCATCATTCACCTTTGCAATATATAGCTCATGGGACAAATAGCTTAAAAACTATTGTGGTATTGAATATGTACTTATGCACTTTATCTCTTATTAAGTTGCTTGTTGTGCGATAACCATGCTTACGGGGACGCCATCAACTATTCCTTGTTGAATATCATGTGAGTTGCTATGCATGTCCGTCTTGTCTGAAGTAAGAGAGATCTACCACCTTAATGGTTGAAGCATGCATATTGTTAGAGAAGAACATTGGGCCGCTAACTAAAGCCATGATTCATGGTGGAAGTTTCAGTTTTGGACACATATCCTCAATCTCATATGAGAATAGTAATTGTTACCACATGCTTATGCATTAAAGAGGAGTCCATTATCTGTTGTCCATGTTGTCCCGGTATGGATGTCTAAGTTGAGAATAATCAAAAGCGAGAAATCCAAAATGCGAGCTTTCTCCTTAGACCTTTGTACAGGCGGCATGGAGGTACCCCATTGTGACACTTGGTTAAAACATGTGCATTGCAAAGATCCGGTAGTCGAAGCTAATTAGGACAAGGTGCGGGCACTATTAGTATACTATGCATGAGGCTTGCAACTTGTAAGATATAATGTACATAACTCATATGCTTTATTACTACCGTTGACAAAATTGTTTCATGTTTTCAAAATAAAAGCTCTAGCACAAATATAGCAATCGATGCTTTCCTCTTTGAAGGACCATTCTTTTTACTTTTATGTTGAGTCAGTTCACCTATCTCTCTCCACCTCAAGAAGCAAACACTTGTGTGAACCGTGCATTGATTCCTACATACTTGCATATTGTACTTGTTATATTACTCTATGTTGACAATTATCCATGAGATATACATGTTACAAGTTGAAAGCAACCGCTGAAACTTAATCTTCCTTTGTGTTGCTTCAATGCCTTTACTCTGATTTATTGCTTTATGAGTTAACTCTTATGCAAGACTTATTCATACTTGTCTTGAAGTACTATTCATGAAAAGTCTTTGCTTTATGATTCACTTGTTTACTCATGTCATTACCATTGTTTTGATCGCTGCATCCACTACATACGTTTACAAATAGTATGATCAAAGTTATGATGGCATGTCACTTCGAAATTATCTTTGTTATCGTTTTACCTGCTCGGGACGAGCAGAACTAAGCTTGGGGATGCTTGATACGTCTCCGACGTATCGATAATTTCTTATGTTCCATGGCATATTATTGATGATACCTACATGTTTTATGCACACTTTATGTCATATTCGTGCATTTTCTGGAACTAACCTATTAACAAGATGCCGAAGTGCCGATTCTTCGTTTTCTGCTGTTTTTGATTTCAGAAATCCTAGTAACGAAATATTCTCGGAATTGGACGAAATCAAGACCTAGGGGCCTATTTCGCCACGAACCTTCCAGAAGACCGAAGAGCATACGAAGTGGGGCCACGAGGTGGCCAAACCACATGGCGGCGCGGCCAAGGGGGGGCCGCGCCGCCCGTGGTGTGGGCCCCTCGTCGGCCCCCGACTCTGCCCTTCCGCCTACTTAAAGCCTCCGTCGCGAAACCCACGAGGCAAAAAACCACGATACGGAAAACCTTGCGAGACGCCGCCGCCGCCGATCCCATCTCGGGGATTACGGAGATCTCCTCCGGCACCCTGCCGGAGAGGGGATTCATCTCCCGGAGGACTCTACACCGCCATGGTCGCCTCCGGAGTGATGAGTGAGTAGTTCACCCCTGGACTATGGGTCCATAGCGGTAGCTAGATGGTTGTCTTCTCCTCATTGTGCTTCATTGTTGGATCTTGTGAGCTGCCTAACATGATCAAGATCATCTATCTGTAATACTCTATGTTGTGTTTGTCGGGATCCGATGGATAGAGAATACCATGTTATGTTAATTATCAAGTTATTACATATGTGTTGTTTATGATCTTGCATGCTCTCCGTTACTAGTAGAGGCTCTGGCCAAGTTTTTGCTTTTAACTCCAAGAGGGAGTATTTATGCTCGATAGTGGGTTCATGCCTGCATTGACACCTGGAACAGTGACAGAAAGTTCTAAGGTTGTGTTGTGCCTTGTTGCCACTAGGGATAAAACATTGGCGCTATGTCCGAGGATGTAGTTGTTGATTACATTACGCACCATACTTAATGCAATTGTACTGTTGCTTTGCAACTTAATACTGGAAGGGGTTCGGACGATAACTCTGAAGGTGGACTTTTTAGGCATAGATGCGGTTGGATGGCGGTCTATGTACTTTGTCGTAATGCCCAATTAAATCTCACTTGTACTTATCATGACATGTATGTGCATTGTTATGCCCTCTCTATTTGTCAATTACCCGACTGTAATTTGTTCACCCAACATGCTTTTATCTTATGGGAGAGACACCTCTAGTGAGCTGTGGACCCGGTCCATTCTTTAATACTTGAAATACAAATCTGCTGCAATACTTGTTTTTACTTGTTTCCTTGCAAACAATCATCTTCCACACAATTCGGTTAATCCTTTGTTACGGCAAGCCGGTGAGATTGACAACCTCAGCTGTTTCGTTGGGGCAAAGTACTTTGGTTGTGTTGTGCGGGTTCCACGTTGGCGCCGGAATCCCTGGTGTTGCGCCGCACTACATCCCGCCGCCATCAACCTTCAACGTGCTTCTTGGCTCCTCCTGGTTCGATAAACCTTGGTTTCTTTCTGAGGGAAAACTTGCTGCTGTGCGCATCATACCTTCCTCTTGGGGTTGCCCAACGAACGTGTGAAATACACGCCATCAACATGGACCTCGCCTTTGGAGATGATTATGCTTGGAGTCTCTACGCAAGTCTTCGACTTCCCTAGACACTCGGGGGCTACTGACATGGGTATACCCTTCAGGTACCCATTATTGGTATACCTGGATTGGCCCGGCCCAATATGGAGAAGGCCCAACAAGGCAACCCGAAGAAGTAGTCGACTAGGACTCTTGTAAAACCCTGGGCTGGTTGCATATATAAAGCTAGCCAGGGCACCCGAAATAAGAGAGAGGACGGATAGACAGAATATAGACAACATAGCTCCGCCTACGGTGGCACCCTGTAAACACATCTATGATCATATACTGGATTGCTAGCAGCACGTAGGGATCCTCCACCAAGGGGACCCGAAGCTGGGTACGTCGTGTGCCTAATCTCGCGCCCGGAATCTCCATCGTCGCTCTCTCCCGAAACCCTAGTCTACAATACGTAGGCATTGCCGAGGTGATCCCTCGTCACCTGGCAACATGGGCAAGAACCCTTTCTTGCTTTCATCCATTCTAAACTTCTTTAGAATCTTGTCTAGGTATGTACTCTATGAAAGCCCTATTAGGCGTCTTGATCTATCTCTATAAATCTTGATGCCTAAAATATATGCTGCTTCTCCAAGGTCCTTCATTGAAAAATACTTATTCAAATAACCTTTGACACTACTTAAAAGTTCTACATCATTCTCAATCAACAATATGTCATCTACATATAATATCAGGAATGCTACAGAGCTCCCACTCACTTTCTTGTAAATACAAGCATCACCATGAGTCTGTATAAATCCAAAGTCTTTGATCATCTTATCAAAGCGTCGATTCCAACTCCGGGATGCTTACTTCAGTCCATAAATGGAACGCTGAAGTTTGCATACCTTGTCAGCATTTGTAGGATCAACAAAACCTTTGGGTTGTACCATATACAACTCTTACTCAATGTCACCATTAAAGAACGCCGTTTTGACATCCATCTGCAAAATTTCATAATCAAAAAATGCAGCTATTGCTAACAATATCCTGTTATCACCAGATTTTGGACAAATCCAGAGGTGGGCCGGGCTTGGAGGATTACATGTGGAAGATTTCTGAAGCGGCCTGGCACGAAGGGTTTTGGGCTAAATTGCCCGTGTATCTTTATTTAGTAGTTTATTATTTTACATAAGGGTTAGAGTTTGTATCGTGCACGATGGGATATTCCCACGTTAGAAAGTCCCCTGGACTATAAATATGTACCTAGGGTTTATGGAATAAACAACAACTCACGTTCAACCCCAAAAACAAACCAATCTCGGCGCATCGCCAACTCCTTCGTCTCGAGGGTTTCTATCAGGTAAGCGACATGCTGCCTAGATCGCATCTTGCGATCTAGGCAGCACAAGCCCCACGTTGTTCATGCGTTGCTCGTATCGAAGCGCTTTTGATGGCGAGCAACGTAGTTATCATTAGATGTGTTAGGGTTAGCATTGTTCTTCGTTTAAGCATGCTTACGTAGTGCAACCCTTGCATATCTAGCCGCCCTCATACCTATCTCGGTGTGGGGGCGGCACCCCGCTTGATCATTATTTAGTAGATCTGATCCGTTACGATTGCTCCTTGTTCTACAAGGATTAGTTTAATATCCGCAATAGTTAGGCCTTACAAAGGGGGAGGATCCAGTGGCACGTAGGGTGGCGTTCGCAAGTCCTAAACGGGATGTTCCGAGGATCAACTTCATGTTGGTTTTTAGGCCTTGTTTAGGATCGGCTTACGAGCACCGTGCGTGGCCGCGAGGCCCAACCCGGAGTAGGATGATCCGATTATGCGGTGAAAACCCTAAATCGTCGTAGATCTCATTAGCTTCATCTTGATCAAGCAGGACCACCAAGTATCCGTGCACCCCGTACGGATCATGGGTGGATCGGCTCTTTGAGCCGATTCACAGGATAACCTGAGAGCCGATCGAGGCTCGTATTTAACGTTTACATGTATGCCCCGCAGGAAACTAAGCGAGGCATCCACATCACCTTCCCGACCGGGCATAGGTCGGGTGGCACGCCCTTGCACTTCGCATCGCCGCGTGTGACCGAGAAGAGCATTGCGGGCCGTCGCTCGGAGGGGTCTCAGCCCAGCCGCAGCTCTAGGCTCTTCCCGGCTCTACGGTGTTGACAAGGCCGCTGCCCGCCGGTGGGTTTTGGCAGTCAACACATTCTCGCACGCCCGGTGGGACATCGTCTACATCAACCACATCGCCATCTACATCCGAGATGGCGGACGGCACGCCGGTCACCTACGAGGATCTGCCTGACGACCTCAAGAAGCAATACAACGAGATCAAGGCCACCCTCGAAGCCGACCTCATCGGCTCTTTTCAGAGAACCCGTTCCCATGGCATCAGATGGAAGGGATTCTCACCGCAAGGCGCGCTCGATGGGATAGACCTCTCTACCCCGTCAGAGGAACGCACCGGGGGTCCGCGGCAGGGAGATCAACTACCCGGTGGCTCACTCGCTACACCGCCACTCGAGAACTTGGTCAACGTGTTGGAGCGTGTCGCTCGCGCGTGATCCAGGAGATCATGAGCCACCGCACTCGCCGTCGGGACCAGCTCTCGGGACTCATCAAGGAGAGTTGTCACTCCGGTCCCGTCCACCGCTGCCATATGCGTTGGCAGCACCTGCCGAAGTGCCGACTACACCGGCATTCCTCGTCTACGAGGATTGGTGGCGACCCTAGTGACTACCGGTTCTTAATGGAGGCGCCTAAGGAGATCCCTCATGGATACGCGTGCATGTATGTGCCGGATTGTGGTGACCGGGCACTCACAAACCAGGCCACAACATCGGGGACTCCGGCGAAGACAGGAGGAACGTCGGCGACAGAGCGGACGTGGCTAGCTAAATACGCCACACCGACGAAACTCCCGAGCCCAGAGCTGGAAAAGCAAACATGGCAGGCCAAGTACGCCACCCCGGCGAATCTTCGGAGCGCAACTCCTACGGCCAGCACAGCGGATCAGATCAGTACCATACTGAGAGACCAGTTCGGCATGATGCCGAAAAGAAGGGCAGTCGGCTATTCCAAGCCGTACCCCGACGATTACGAGATGATCCCGCTGCCACCTAAATATCGGCTCCCGACTTCTCCAAATTCAGTGGATCGGATGGCTCCAGCTCCATCGAGCACGTCGGCCGATATTTGGCTCAACTAGGACCGGCTTCAGTGTCGGATCAGCTACGCGTGAGGCTCTTTTCACAGTCCCTCACGGGATCGGCTTTGGGATGGTACACCTCTTTGCCAGCAAACTCCATCCAGTCTTGGAAGCAATTGGAAGAACAGTTCCATATGCAATACCATTCGAAGCTTCCGAGTCCGGCATTGCCGATCTAGCACAACTACGTCGAAGCGCGGGGAAACGGTGACGAGAATACATCCAGCGCTTCAGGAATCTTAGGAACCGATGTTATTCGGTTCGTATAACCGAAAAGGAAGCAGTCGAGTTGGCAGTAGCAGGCCTTGCAACACAGCTAAAGGACATGGCCTCCCAAGCGGATTATCCTCGCCGGCGCACATGGTTCGAAACTATCGGCATATGAACAGCGCCACCCGGACCTGTACCAAGACAAGTTCAAGCGTGCGATAGTTATGGTCGATACGAGAGGAAGATGAAGTGCCTGCGGGAGACCAAGAAATAGCAGAGTGGCTGAGTGGACTCGGGGAGGAACCCCCGTGGCCTGCAAATGGGTGAAGCCACCAGGGCCGCCCAGGGGATTTGATTTTGACATAACCAAGACTGAACAAATCTTCGACCTCCTGCTCAAGGAGAAACAGTTGACGATTCCTGAAGGTCTCAAGTTCCCCACGGCGAAAGAGCTAAACGGAAAGCCGTACCGCAAATTCCACAACTCGCTTTCCCATGCCACCAACGACCGCCGGGTGTGGCGTCGGCACATCCAAGCGGCGATAGAGAAGGGGCGGCTAATTTTCAACCGAGTACGCCATGAAGGTCGACACCCAACCCTTCCCCGCCGTTAACATGGTAGAAATCACCTACCCCGAAGGTTGCCAGCCGGGTCCCTCGTTCAGCATCAACATGGTAGGACCCGGAAACCGCTCCGGCAAAGATGGAGATGAGGGCAGCTTGCTCTCATAGCAAGGATACGAGAGGAGGCCGCTCCACGCGATCGGCTCCGTCATGATGGCAAGCGCTATGTCACCGAGGGAGAGGTGAAAAATATAAGATATCAGCGACCCCTCTCGATCACCTCCTCAACAAATATGTGAGTCGGTATGACCAACGCCGACGGTCCAATTACGATGATAGAGGAGATCGTCCGGCTAGAGAAGCCGGAAGATATCGTCGGCGAGGATCGCGATGAGGAGGAGCACGAGCGCCGTGCCACGGAAGCATCAAGGGAGCAAGATGACAACGCCGGACATTGGGACTGCCCCTTCTTCGGACACTCGCTGGGATTCAGGAATGAGCCGATTGCCCACAATCGGCAATTGCCCGAATGCAACAATAAGAAGAAGGAGGCAGCCAACGTGTCCGTGTTCGAGCGCCTAGGGCCTCTCCCGCCACAAAGCAAACGCGCCGAGTCACCTCGTTGGGCAGATCTTGAGGATTCGGAAGACGAGGGAGAAGTGGAAGAAGACAGGTACCACCGGCCGAGGTGGTGCCTCGACGGACTCAGCCGTTCCCAAAAGCGCGAGGTTCAGCGATTGCGCGGCCTGGAGGAAGCCGAAAGGTTGTACCTGCATACGCTAAGGAAGGCACGGCCTGATCTGGCCGCAAAGGTTCAGCGAACCCTGGATGAAGAGGGTCGTCCACGGAAAGTGGAGTGGCGCCCCAAACAGAGGAAAGCCGATGATGAGACATCGGCTGGCACAAACATGGTACTCGTCTTGCCGACAGAGCTTAGCACTCCACGACTCTACGGAGCACTCAAGGTGGACGACAGCAAGCGCATCAAGTCAGAGGTCGGGTTGGTTTTATCCAGCTTGACCAAGTAGCAAGATCAAACCAATGAGCAAACCAGAGAGGATGATCCTTGTGATCGGCCCCAAAAAATTGATGAAGGGAACTTACAAAACCTTCGACGAGCAAGCAACGTGGAGGCCGATTCCAGCAATCGGCCAAAATTATCCTCACCCACCATTCTGCTTGGGTTCAACATGTTATCCAACAGAGCCGATACCATCAATTCTCTTGACAGAATCGGCTCGGGGGGGCACACAGGTAGATAAAATACGAGGATATGCAACGGAAGCATCTCATCTTCTGGTGAGGGTTATTGGAATATGGGGGCCGATACACAGGTCGGCCGTAAAAAAAAAAAGAGTGAAAGTTCGAAAATTTTCGAACACAGCCGATGCAGCAGGCATCGACTTAAGGATATAACAGCCGATGCATGACCATCGACTCAAGGGGAGTAACTGTTACGATCAGAGGGTCAATGGAGCACAAAGGGAGATTTTTTATGAAGGAACTCCTCAATCGACTCAAGGGGATCCTCTCTTCAAGAACAATATCAGGAGCAGCGTGGGCGGACGGATCAGGTCAAGGATGGATGACATTAGATTCACCAAAGGAAAGGAACCGATCTAGCCAGCAAGAACTAAAGAAGCTCGGGGGGCAGCTCACCTTGGAGGCTTTCCGCTCAGAGAAGCCGATTTGTGTTCAAATCGGCTGACGCTGCATGAGGAACTTCCCCACACACGATCAGGCCCAGGTCTATGCAGCTCATTTGCGTATCCTCGTCTCTGTTTTGCCTTGGCTGAGACTCGGGGGGCAACAGGCCTGGTAGATGCTCTATCGAATGACCGATTGAAGTACCGTCGGCTGATCCTTCATCGCAACCCTCTTCACAATGATGGGTACTGAAAAGGATTATTGGGTTTGGTTGGAAAAGTTCGAAGGGTTACTCGAAGATCCCGCATTTTCCACCAGATTTAGAAAATCATCGGTTGAAGAAGAGAAGGATGAATTTCGAAGGACCGATGCGGTACGATCGGCTCATTACGCATTGGCAAGAGAGACGAATCGGCAAGGCCGAGTAGGAGAGAGAATCGGCTCAATTAAATACAGAAGGAATCGGCAAAATCGAAATTGGGGAAAAGTTCTTCATTGATTAAGATGCGATTTCTTACATAAAGAGCTAATTGCTCTCAAAAGGGAAATACTAGGGGATCCATTGCCCCATCTGCTACTACTGGCCCTATTCTAAAGGTCCTATCTATGGGCCATCACTGCCCTCGTCGTCGCCGTCGTCGCCACTCATCGGCGCTGCTCCCGGCGGGCTCGTCGTCGCTCCAATGGCCGCCGGCCGGGCCTCGTTGTCTTCATCTTCTTCGTCGGCAACGTCCTCGTCGCTGTCGAAGTCGCTCAGATTGCCCGGCCAAGGGCAGAACCGCTGGCCGGCGGCTCGTCGGGGGAGCTCTCGTCGACGTCCTCTTCCTCCTCTTCCTGCTCCTCCTCCTCCCCGGAAGAGGTGAAGTCGCAGGAGAAGCTGTCGTCGTCACTCTCCTCCTCCGTTTCCCCAACGGCGAGAAAGCGGAGGTCGCTCTCCCCGTCCGTCAAGGATTGGTCGTCCTCGGACCAGATGGAGAAGTCGTGGTCTGACTCCTCCCCGGCCGCAATGGCGCGGCGGGTGTTGGCCGCGTGGACCGCCGCCGCGTCGTACTCCGGCGTCGGCTCACGGGACGTGGAGGATTGGCTGGCAAGATCCGATGGGGCGAGAGGAGGAGGAAGACATGGTGGCCGGGAGGGTTTTTGGAGTGCTAATGCGGAGGAGATACCAAGGAGAACTGTTCGTAGCGGTTAAATCGAAGGAGGATATAGTGGAAATTCAATGCCACAGCAGTTCCGAGGAAGTGGTGCCTAAAAAAGAAAAAAAAACTGCCAGGTCACGCGGAGAAGTTGAGAAGGCAAGGCATCATCATGAGGGATACTGCGACGGTTCTGCCACGACATGACCCGACGAAGGAAAGCGAGTGATTTTGGAATTACCAATTCCAAAACCAGGGGGCATGTGTTATCACCAAGATTTAACCGAGTCAGAGGTGGGCCGCAGTCAAGATGGGCTTAAGGAAATATACGTGGAGAATTACATGAATCGGCCTTTTATACCAAGTTGGGCTTAATTGCCCGTGTATCTGTAACATATTAGATCGCATTTTAGTTTAGAGATAGAATCTTACTCGTGCACGGATTAGTGCACGCCCACATTAGAAAGTCCCCCGGACTATAAATATGTACCTAGGGTTTATGGAATAAACAACAACTCACGTTCAACCCCAAAAACAAACCAATCTCGGCGCATCGCCAACTCCTTCGTCTCGAGGGTTTCTATCAGGTAGCGACATGCTGCCTAGATCGCATCTTGCGATCTAGGCAGCACAAGCCCCACGTTGTTCATGCGTTGCTCGTATCGAAGCGCTTTTGATGGCGAGCAACGTAGTTATCATTAGATGTGTTAGGGTTAGCATTGTTCTTCGTTTAAGCATGCTTACGTAGTGCAACCCTTGCATATCTAGCCGCCCTCATACCTATCTCAGGTGTGGGGGCGGCACCCCGCTTGATCATTATTTAGTAGATCTGATCCGTTACGATTGCTCCTTGTTCTACAAGGATTAGTTTAATATCTCGCAATAGTTAGGCCTTACAAAGGGGGAGGATCCGAGTGGCACGTAGGGTGGCGTTCGCAAGTCCTAAACGGGATGTTCCGAGGATCAACTTCATGTTGGTTTTTAGGCCTTGTTTAGGATCGGCTTACGAGCACCGTGCGTGGCCGCGAGGCCCAACTCTGGAGTAGGATGATCCGATTATGCGGTGAAAACCCTAAATCGTCGTAGATCTCATTAGCTTCATCTTGATCAAGCAGGACCACCAAGTATCCGTGCACCCCGTACGGATCATGGGTGGATCGGCTCTTTGAGCCGATTCACAGGATAACTCGAGAGCCGATCGAGGCTCGTATTTAACGTTTACATGTATGCCCCGCAGAAACTAAGCGAGGCATCCACATCACCTTCCCGACCAGGTATAGGTCAGGTGGCACGCCCTTGCACTTCGCATCGCCGCGTGTGACCAGAAGAGCATTGCGGGCCGTCGCTCGGAGGGGTCTCAGCCAGCCGCAGCTCTAGGCTCTTCCCGGCTCTACGGTGTTGACAAGGCCGCTGCCCGCCGGTGGGTTTTGGCAGTCAACACATTCTGTCCGGAAACAAACCCAAAAACAAACCAATCTCGGCGCATCGCCAACTCCTTCGTCTCGAGGGTTTCTATCAGGTAAGCGACATGCTGCCTAGATCGCATCTTGCGATCTAGGCAAGCACAAGCCCCACGTTGTTCATGCGTTGCTCGTACTCGAAGCGCTTTTGATGGCGAGCAACGTAGTTATCATTAGATGTGTTAGGGTTAGCATTGTTCTTCGTTTAAGCATGCTTACGTAGTGCAACCCTTGCATATCTAGCCGCCCTCACGCCTATCTCGGGTGTGGGGCGGCACCCCGCTTGATCATTATTTAGTAGATCTGGTCCGTTACGATTGCTCCTTGTTCTACAAGGATTAGTTTAATATCTGCAATAGTTAGGCCTTACAAAGGGGGGGAGGATCCAGTGGCACGTAGGGTGGCGTTCGCAGGCCCTAAACGGGATGTTCCGAGGATCAACTTCATGTTGGTTTTTAGGCCTTGGTATAAAAGGCCGAAATGTGTTGACTGCCAAAACCCACCGGCGGGCAGCGGCCTTGTCAACACCGTAGAGCCGGGAAGAGCCTAGAGCTGCGGCTGGCTGAGACCCCTCCGAGCGACGGCCCGCAATGCTCTTCCGGTCACACGCGGCGATGTGAAGTGCAAGGGCGTGCCACCCGACCTATACCTGGTCGGGAAGGTGATGTGGATGCCTCGCTTAGTTTCCCGCAGGGCATACATGTAAACGTTAAATACGAGCCTCGATCGGCTCTCAGGTTATCCTGTGAATCGGCTCAAAGAGCCGATCCACCCATGATCCGTACGGGGTGCACGGATACTTGGTGGTCCTGCTTGATCAAGATGAAGCTAACGAGATCTACGACGATTTAGGGTTTTCACCGCATAATCGGATCATCCTACTCCAGGTTGGGCCTCGCGGCCACGCACGGTGCTCGTAAGCCGATCCTAAACAAGGCCTAAAAACCAACATGAAGTTGATCCTCGGAACATCCCGTTTAGGACTTGCGAACGCCACCCTACGTGCCACTCGGATCCTCCCCCTTTGTAAGGCCTAACTATTGCAGATATTAAACTAATCCTTGTAGAACAAGGAGCAATCGTAACGGATCAGATCTACTAAATAATGATCAAGCGGGTGCCGCCCCCACACCTGAGATAGGTATGAGGGCGGCTAGATATGCAAGGGTTGCACTACGTAAGCATGCTTAAACGAAGAACAATGCTAACCCTAACACATCTAATGATAACTACGTTGCTCGCCATCAAAAGCGCTTCGATACGAGCAACGCATGAACAACGTGGAGCTTGTGCTGCCTAGATCGCAAGATGCGATCTAGGCAGCATGTCGCTACTCGATAGAAACCCTCGAGACGAAGGAGTTGGCGATGCGCCGAGATTGGTTTGTTTTGGGGTTGAACGTGAGTTGTTGTTTATTCCATAAACCCTAGGTACATATTTATAGTCCAGGGGACTTTCTAATGTGGGCGTGCACTAATCCGTGCACGAGTAAGATTCTATCTCTAAACTAAAATGCGATCTAATATGTTACAGATACACGGGCAGTTAAGCCCAACTTGGTATAAAAGGCCGATTCATGTAATTCTCCACGTATATTTCCTTAAGCCCATCTTGACTGCGGCCCACCTCTGACTCGGTTAAATCTTGGTGATAACACATGCCCCCCTGGTTTTGGAATTGGTAATTCCAAAATCACTCTGCTTTCCTTCGTCGGGTCATGTCGTGGCAGAACCGTCGTAGTATCCCTCATGATGATGCCTTGCCTTCTCAACTTCTCCGCGTGACCTGGCAGTTTTTTTTTCTTTTTTAGGCACCACTTCCTCGGAAACTGCTGTGGCATTGAATTTCCACTATATCCTCCTTCGATTTAACCGTTCTGAACAGTTCTCCTTGGTATCTCCTCCGCATTAGCACTCCAAAAACCCTCCCAGCCACCATGTCTTCCTCCTCCTCTGCCCCATCGGATCTTGCCAGCCAATCCTCCACGTCCCGTGAGCCGACGCCGGAGTACGACGCGGCGGCGGTCCACGCGGCCAACACCCGCCGCGCCATTGCGGCCGGGGAGGAGTCAGACCACGACTTCTCCATCTGGTCCGAGGACGACCAATCCTTGACGGACGGGGAGAGCGACCTCCGCTTTCTCGCCATTGGGGAAACGGAGGAGGAGAGTGACGACGACAGCTTCTCCTGCGACTTCACCTCTTCCGGGGAGGAGGAGGAGCAGGAAGAGGAGGAAGAGGACGTCGACGAGAGCTCCCCCGACGAGCCGCCGGCCAAGCGGTTCTGCCCTTGGCCGGGCAATCTTAGCGACTTCGACAGCGACGAGGACGTTGCTGACGAAGAAGATGAAGACAACGAGGGCCCGGTCGGCGGCCATTGGAGCGACGACGAGCCCGCCGGGAGCAGCGCCGATAGTGGCGACGACGGCGACGACGAGGGCAGTGATGGCCCATAGATAGGACCTTTAGAATAGGGCCAGTAGTAGCAGATGGGGCAATGGATCCCCTAGTATTTCCCTTTTGAGAGCAATTAGCTCTTTATGTAAGAAATCGCATCTTAATCAATGAAGAACTTTTCCCCAATTTCGATTTTGCCGATTCCTTCTGTATTTAATTGAGCCGATTCTCTCTCCTACTGGCCTTGCCGATTCGTCTCTCTTGCCAATGCGTAATGAGCCGATCGTACCGCATCGGTCCTTCGAAATTCATCCTTCTCTTCTTCAACTGATGATTTTCTAAATCTGGTGGAAAATGCAGGATCTTCAGGTAACCCTTCGAACTTTTCCAACCAAACCCAATAATCCTTTTCAGTACCCATCATTGTGAAGAGGGTTGCGATGAAGGATCAGCCGACGGTACTTCAATCGGTCCTTCAATAGAGCATCTACCAGGCCTGTTGCCCCCCGAGTCTCAGCCAAGGCAAAACAGAGACGAGGATACGCAAATGAGCTGCATAGACCTGGGCCTGATCGTGTGTGGGGAAGTTCCTCATGCAGCGTCAGCCGATTTGAACACAAATCGGCTTCTCTGAGCGGAAAGCCTCCAAGGTGAGCTGCCCCCCGAGCTTCTTTAGTTCTTGCTGGCTAGATCGGTTCCTTTCCTTTGGTGAATCTAATGTCATCCATCCTTGACCTGATCCGTCCGCCCACGCTGCTCTCGATATTGTTCTTGAAGGAGGATCCCCTTGAGTCGATTGAGGAGTTCCTTCATAAAAAATCTCCCTTTGTGCTCCATTGACCCTCTGATCGTAACAGTTACTCCCCTTGAGTCGATGGTCATGCATCGGCTGTTATATCCTTAAGTCGATGCCTGCTGCATCGGCTGTGTTCGAAAATTTTCGAATTTTCACTCTTTTTTTTTTTACGGCCGACTCGTGTATCGGCCCCCATATTCCAATACCCTCACCGGAAGATGAGATGCTTCCGTTGCATATCCTCGTATTTTATCTACCATGTGCCCCCGAGCCGATTCTGTCAAGAGAATTGATGGTATCGGCTACGTTGGATAACATGTTGAACCCAAGCAGAATGGTGGGTGAGGATAATTTTGGCCGATTGCTGGAATCGGCCTCCACGTTGCTTGCTCGTCGAAGGTTTTGTAAGTTCCCTTCATCAATTTTTTGGGGCCGATCACAAGGATCAGCCTCTCCTGGTTTGCTCATTGGTTTGATCTTGCTACTTGGTCAAGCTGGATAAAACCAACCCGACCTCTGACTTGATGCGCTTGCTGTCGTCCACCTTGAGTGCTCCGTAGAGTCGTGGAGTGCTAAGCTCTGTCGGCAAGACGAGTACCATGTTTGTGCCAGCCGATGTCTCATCATCGGCTTTCCTCTGTTTGGGGCGCCACTCCATTTTCCGTGGACGACCCTCTTCATCCAGGGTTCGCTGAACCTTTGCGGCCAGATCAGGCCGTGCCTTCCTTAGCGTATGCAGGTACAACCTTTCGGCTTCCTCCAGGCCGCGCAATCGCTGAACCCTGCGCTTTTGGGAACGGCTGAGTCCGTCAGGGCACCACCTCGGCCGGTGGTACCTGTCTTCTTCCACTTCTCCCTCGTCTTCTGAATCCTCAAGATCTGCCCAACGAGGTGACTCAGCGCGTTTGCTTTGTGGCGGGAGAGGCCCTAGGCGCTCGAACACGGACACGTTGGCTGCCTCCTTCTTCTTATTGTTGCATTCAGGCAATTGCCGATTGTGGGCAATCGGCTCATTCCTGAATCCCAGCGAGTGTCGAAGAAGGGGCAGTCCCAATGTCTGGCGTTGTCATCTTGCTCCCTTGATGCTTCCGTGGCACAGCGCTCGTGCTCCTCCTCATCGCGATCCTGCCGACGATATCTTCTGGCTTCTCTAGCCAGACGATCTCCTCTATCATCGTAATTGGACCGTCGGCGTTGGTCATACTGACTCACATATTTGTTGAGGAGGTGATCAGAGAGGGGTCGCTGATATCTTCTATTTTTCACCTCTCCCTCAGTGACATAGCGCTTGCCATCATGACAGAGCCGATCGCGTGGAGCGGCCTCCTCTGTATCCTTGCTATGAGAGCAGCTGCCCTCATCTCCATCTTTGCCAGAGCGGTTTCCAGGTCCTACCATGTTGATGCTGAACGAGGGACCCGGCTGGCAACCTTCGAGGTAGGTGATTCCTACCATGTTAACGGCGGGGAAGGGTTGGGTGTCGACCTTCATGGCGTCCTGGTTGAAAATTAGCCGCCCCTTCTCTATCGCCGCTTGGATGTGCCGACGCCACACCCGGCAGTCGTTGGTGGCATGGGAAAGCGAGTTGTGGAATTTGCAAGTACGGCTTTCCGTTTAGCTCTTTCGCCGTGGGGAACTTGAGACCTTCAGGAATCGTCAACTGTTTCTCCTTGAGCAGGAGGTCGAAGATTTGTTCAGTCTTGGTTATGTCAAAATCAAATCCCCTGGGCGGCCCTGGTGGCTTTACCCATTTGCAGGCCACGGGGGTTCCTCCCCGAGTCCACTCAGCCACTGCTATTTCTTGGTCTCCCGCAGGCACTTCATCTTCCTCTGTATCGACCATAACTACTGCACGCTTGAACTTGTCTTGGTACAGGGCGGGGTGGCGCTGTTCATATGCTGATAGTTTCTGAACCATGTGCGCCGACGAGGATAATCTGCTTGGGAGGCCATGTCCTTTAGCTGTGTTGCAAGGCCTGCTACGCCAACTCGATCGCTTCCTTTTCGGTTATACGAACCGAATAACATCGGTTCCTAAGATTCCTGAAGCGCTGGATGTATTCTCGTCACCGTTTCCCGCGCTTCGACGTAGTTGTGCTAGATCGGCAATGCCGGACTCGGAAGCTTCGAATGGTATTGCATATGGAACTGTTCTTCCAATTGCTTCCAAGACTGGATGGAGTTTGCTCGGCAAAGAGGTGTACCATCCAAAAGCCGATCCCGTGAGGGACCGTGAAAAGAGCCTCACGCGTAGCTGATCCGACACCGAAGCCGGTCCTAGTTGAGCCAAATATCGGCTGACATGCTCGATGGAGCTGGAGCCATCTCGATCCACTGAATTTGGAGAAGTCGGGGAGCCGATATTTAGGTGGCAGCGGGATCATCTCGTAATTGTCGGGTACGGCTTGGAATAGCCGATCGCCCTTCTTTTCGGCATCATGCCGAACTGGTCTCTCGATATGGTATCGATCTGATCCGCTGTGCTGGCCGTAGGAGTTGCGCTCGAAGATTCGCCGGGGTGGCGTACTTGGCCTGCCATGTTTGCTTTTCCAGCTCCGAGCCATCTGCAGGGAGCCGGGCTCGGGAGTTTCGTCGGTGTGGCGTATTTAGCTAGCCACGTCCGCTCTGTCGCCGACGTTCCTCCTGTCTTCGCCGGAGTCCCCGATGTTGTGGCCTGGTTTGTGAGTGCCCAGTCACCACAATCCGGCACATACATGCACGCGTATCCATGAGGGATCTCCTTAGGCGCCTCCATTAAGAACTGGTAGTCACTAGGGTCGCCACCAATCCTGTAGACGAGGAATGCCGGTGTAGTCGGCACTTCAGCAGGTGCTGCCAACGCATATGGCAGCGGTGGACGGGACTGGAGTGACAACTCTCCTTGATGAGTCCCGAGAGCTGGTCCTGACGGCGAGTACTGGTGGCTCATGATCTCCTGGATCACGCGCAGAGCGACACGCTCCAACACGTTGACCAAGTTCTCAGAGTGGCGGTGTAGCGAGTGAGCCACCGTGTAGTTGATCTCCTGCCGCGGACCCTCGGTGCGTTCCTCCGACGGGGTAGAGAGGTCTATCCCATCGAGCGCGCTTGCGGTGAGAATCCCTTCCATCCGATGCCATGGGAACGGGTTCTCCGAAAGAGCCGATGAGGTCGGCTTCGAGGGTGGCCTTGATCTCGTTGTATTGCTTCTTGAGGTCGTCAGGCAGATCCCCGTAGGTGACTGGCGTGCCGTCCGCCATCTCAGATGTAGATGGCGATGTGGTTGATGTAGACGATGTCCCACCGGGCGTGCCAGAATGTGTTGACTGCCAAAACCCACCGGCGGGCAGCGGCCTTGTCAACACCGTAGAGCCGGGAAGAGCCTAGAGCTGCGGCTGGCTGAGACCCCTCCGAGCGACGGCCCGCAATGCTCTTCGGTCACACGCGGCGATGCGAAGTGCAAGGGCGTGCCACCTGACCTATACCTGGTCGGAAGGTGATGTGGATGCCTCGCTTAGTTTCTGCAGTGGCATACATGTAAACGTTAAATACGAGCCTCGATCGGCTCTCGAGGTTATCCGTGAATCGGCTCAAAGAGCCGATCCACCCATGATCCGTACGGGGTGCACGGATACTTGGTGGTCCTGCTTGATCAAGATGAAGCTAACGAGATCTACGACGATTTAGGGTTTTCACCGCATAATCGGATCATCCTACTCCAGGTTGGGCCTCGCGGCCACGCACGGTGCTCGTAAGCCGATCCTAAACAAGGCCTAAAAACCAACATGAAGTTGATCCTCGGAACATCCCGTTTAGGACTTGCGAACGCCACCCTACGTGCCACTGGATCCTCCCCCTTTGTAAGGCCTAACTATTGCAGATATTAAACTAATCCTTGTAGAACAAGGAGCAATCGTAACGGATCAGATCTACTAAATAATGATCAAGCGGGTGCCGCCCCCACACCTGAGATAGGTATGAGGGCGGCTAGATATGCAAGGGTTGCACTACGTAAGCATGCTTAAACGAAGAACAATGCTAACCCTAACACATCTAATGATAACTACGTTGCTCGCCATCAAAAGCGCTTCGATACGAGCAACGCATGAACAACGTGGGGCTTGTGCTTGCGATCTAGGCAGCACAAGCCCCACGTTGTTCATGCGTTGCTCGTACTGAAGCGCTTTGATGGCGAGCAACGTAGTTATCATTAGATGTGTTAGGGTTAGCATTGTTCTTCGTTTAAGCATGCTTACGTAGTGCAACCCTTGCATATCTAGCCGCCCTCATACCTATCTCAGGTGTGGAGGCGACACTCCGCTTGATCATTATTTAGTAGATCCGATCCGTTACGATTGCTCCTTGTTCTACAAGGATTAGTTTAATATCTGCAATAGTTAGGCCTTACAAAGGGGGAGGATCCAGTGGCACGTAGGGTGGCGTTCGCAAGTCCTAAACGGGACGTTCCGAGGATCAACTTCATGTTGGTTTTTAGGCCTTGTTTAGGATCGGCTTACGAGCACCGTGCGTGGCCGCGAGGCCCAACCTGGAGTAGGATGATCCGATTATGCGGTGAAAACCCTAAATCGTCGTAGATCTCGTTAGCTTCATCTTGATCAAGCAGGACCACCAAGTATCCGTGCACCCCGTACGGATCATGGGTGGATCGGCTCTTTGAGCCGATTCACGAGATAACCCGAGAGCCGATCGAGGCTCGTATTTAGCGTTTACATGTATGCCTGCAGAAACTAAGCGAGGCATCCACATCACCTTCCTGACCGGGTATAGGTCAGGTGGCACGCCCTTGCACTTCGCATCGCCGCGTGTGACCAGAAGAGCATTGCGGGCCGTCGCTCGGAGGGGTCTCAGCCAGCCGCAGCTCTAGGCTCTTCCCGGCTCTACGGTGTTGACAAGGCCGCTGCCCGCCGGTGGGTTTTGGCAGTCAACACATTCTAAAATACGAGGATATGCAACGGAAGCATCTCATCTTCTGTTGATGGGTATTGGAATATGGGGGGGGGGCCGATGCACAGGTCGGCCGTAAAAAAAAAAAGTGAAAAAAAATTCGAAAAATTTCGAACACAGCCGATGCAGCAGGCATCGACTTAAGGATATAACAGCCGATGCATGGCCATCGACTCAAGGGAGATTTCTTCAAGAACAATGTCAGGAGCAGCATGGGCGTGCGGATCAGGTCAAGGATGGATTGCATCAGGTCCATCAAAGGAAAGGAGCCTATCTGGCCGGCAGGAACTGAAGAAACTCGGGGGGCAGCTCGCCTTGAAGGCTCTCTGCTTTGGGAAGCCGATTTATGTTCAAAATCGGCTAGCTCGGCATAAGAAGCTCCTTCAGACATGATCGAGCCCAGGTCCATACAGCTCTGTTTTGCCTCGGCTAAGACTCGGGGGGCAACAAGCCTGGAAGATGCCCTGTTTTTAAGAGCCGATTAGAGCCACCTCGGCTGCGGCTGCATCATGATTGTCTCAGGGAGGAACTGGGAAGGAAAAGCCGTCGTCTAGTACAGGGCTTGGACTGTGCTGTTGCTGCAAGAAAAGGAAAGAAGTCCGACGCGTTACTATCGGTCTTAGCATGACAAACGGAAGGAATGAAATTGGAGCGATTAAAGGATGAACGGAAAGAACAATTTCATTAATTCCAAGGAGCGTCTTTACAAGAAAGAGCCGATGGCTCTCAAAAGAGGGATCTGGTGCCTAGTGCACTGCTACTACTAGTCCTATACTACTAGTCGTCGCTGTCCTCGTCATCGCCGCCGTCGACGTCGTCGGCGCTGCTCCCAGGGAGCTCCTCGTCGCTGCTGCCCCGGCCCTTGGCCGGAGCCTCTTCCTCCTCGTCATCATCATCATCCTCGCTGTCCGCCCAGGAGCGGAAGCGCTTGGTCGACGGATACCCGATGGAGGAGGAGGAGTCATCCTCCTCCTCCTCCTCTTCGTCATCGTCTTCGTCCTCGCTGTCCGCCCACATGCGGGGGCGCTTCTTCGGCGGGAGCTTGGCGGAGGGGGAGGCCTTGGCCTTCGCTGCTTCTCCTTCTTTCTCCCCCTTGTCGGAGGAGAAGGGATTTACTGCGGGGTGGAGGCTGTCCTCGGTCTTCTTCTTCGGCGAAGATTGGGGGAAGAGTTTTGAGAAGGAAGAGGAAGAGGAAGACATTGCTACAGGAGGAGAGGGTTTTTGGTGCCGATAGCTGGGATGGAATAGAGGATAGAGAGAGCTAACCAGTCGGCATGGTTAAATAATGAGAAATCTGGTGAAGGTTTAATGCCATTACAGCTTCCAAGGGATCGATGCTAAAGTCATCGGAATTTTTAGAGAAACCGAGAAGACAGGGCATAATGATGACGGATGCCGTAACGGCTCGCTTCTGCCACGACATGACCCTTCGAAGGGAAAGCATAATGATTTTGGAAATGTTATTTCCAAAACCAGGGGGGCATGTGTTATCACCAGATTTTGGACAAATCCAGAGGTGGGCCGGGCTTGGAGGATTACATGTGGAAGATTTCTGAAGCGGCCTGGCACGAAGGGTTTTGGGCTAAATTGCCCGTGTATCTTTATTTAGTAGTTTATTATTTTAGATAAGGGTTAGAGTTTGTATCGTGCATGATGGGATATTCCCACGTTAGAAAGTCCCCTGGACTATAAATATGTACCTAGGGTTTATGGAATAAACAACAACTCACGTTCAACCCCAAAAACAAACCAATCTCGGCGCATCGCCAACTCCTTCGTCTCGAGGGTTTCTATCGGGTAAGCGACATGCTGCCTAGATCGCATCTTGCGATCTAGGCAGCACAAGCCCCACGTTGTTCATGCGTTGCTCGTATCGAAGCGCTTTTGATGGCGAGCAACGTAGTTATCATTAGATGTGTTAGGGTTAGCATTGTTCTTCGTTTAAGCATGCTTACGTAGTGCAACCCTTGCATATCTAGCCGCCCTCATACCTATCTCAGGTGTGGGGCGGCACCCCGCTTGATCATTATTTAGTAGATCTGATCCGTTACGATTGCTCCTTGTTCTACAAGGATTAGTTTAATATCTGCAATAGTTAGGCCTTACAAAGGGGGAGGATCCAGGTGGCACGTAGGGTGGCGTTCGCAAGTCCTAAACGGGATGTTCGAGGATCAACTTCATGTTGGTTTTTAGGCCTTGTTTAGGATCGGCTTACGAGCACCGTGCGTGGCCGCGAGGCCCAACCTGGAGTAGGATGATCCGATTATGCGGTGAAAACCCTAAATCGTCGTAGATCTCATTAGCTTCATCTTGATCAAGCAGGACCACCAAGTATCCGTGCACCCCGTACGGATCATGGGTGGATCGGCTCTTTGAGCCGATTCACAGGATAACCTGAGAGCCGATCGAGGCTCGTATTTAACGTTTACATGTATGCCCTGCAGGAAACTAAGCGAGGCATCCACATCACCTTCCTGACCAGGTATAGGTCAGGTGGCACGCCCTTGCACTTCGCATCGCCGCGTGTGACCAGAAGAGCATTGCGGGCCGTCGCTCGGAGGGGTCTCAGCCAGCCGCAGCTCTAGGCTCTTCCCGGCTCTACGGTGTTGACAAGGCCGCTGCCCGCCGGTGGGTTTTGGCAGTCAACATATCCTCACATACTTTAGCTTCGCACGGGTGATAAAGTCTCATCGTAGTCAACTCCTTGAATTTATCGGAACCCTTTCGCGACAAGTCGGGCTTTATAGACAGTAATATTACCATCCGCATATGTTTTTCTTTTGAAAATCCATTTATTCTCGACATCCTTGCGGCTATCAGGTAAGTCTACCAAAGTCCATACTTGGCATGGATCCCATTTCGGATTTCATGGCCTCTTGCCATTTGTTGGAATCTGGGCTCATCATTGCTTCCTCATACGTGGAAGGATCTTCATCATTGTGTCCACAATCATGACATTTAAACAAGGGTCATACCAATCAAGAGTGGTACGAGCCCTCGTCGACCTGCGAGGTTTAGTAGCAACTTTGTTCAAAGTTTCATGATCATCATCATTTTCTTCCTCTCTTATCGGTGCAGTCGGCACAAAAACATCTTCCGGTGCTGCGCTACTCTCAAGTCCGAGAGAAGGTTTAATAACCTCGTCGAGTTCTACTTTCCTTCTAGTCACTTCTTTCAAGAGAAACTCCTTCTCAAGAAAGGATCTATTCTTGGCAATGAAAACTTTGCCTTCGGATCTGTGATAGAAGGTATACCCAATTCTTTCTTTAGGGTATCCTATCAAGATGCATTTCTCTGCTTTGGGTTCTAGCTTGTCAGGTTGTAACTTCTTTACATAAGCTTCGCAACCCCAAACTTTAAGGAACAACAACTTAGGTTTCTTACCAAATCATAACTCATACGGTGTCGTTTCAACGGATTTAGATGGTGCCCTATTTAACGTGAATGCGGTTGTCTCTAATGCATAACCCCAAAACGATAACGGCAAATCGGTAAGAGACATCATAGATGAAACCATATCTAAGAGAGTACGATTACGACGTTCGGAAACACCATTGCGCTGTGGTGTTCCCGGCGGTGTCAACTATGAAAGTATTCTGCATTTCTTTAAATGCATACCAAACTCATAACTCAGATATTCACCTATGCGATCAGAACGCAGAAACTTAATCTTCTTGTTACGCTGATTTTCTACTTCACTTTGAAATTCCTTAAACTTCTCGAAAGTTTCGGACTTATGTTTTATAAAGTAAATATACCCATATCTACTCAGATCATCCGTGAAGGTTAGAACATAACGATAACCACCGCGCGATGCTACACTGGTCCGCAAACATAAGTATGTATAATTTCCAATAAGTCTGTAGCTCGCTCCATTATACCAGAGAATGGAGTCTTAGTCATTTTACCCATTAGACATGCTTCGCATCTATCAAGTGATTCAAGAAGTCCATCGGAATGGAGTTTCTTCATGCGCTTCACTCCAATGTGACCAAGACGATAGTGCCAAATATATGTAGAATTATCATTCAATTTAATTCGTTTAGCATCAATGTTATGAACATGTGTATCACTACTGTTGAGATTTAACAAGTATAAACCATTCATCTCAGACGCATGACCATAAAAGATATTATTCATATAAATAGAACAATCATTATTCTCTGACTTAAACGAATAACCGTCTTGCATTAAACAAGATCCAAATATAATGTTCATGCTCAATGCAGACACCAAATAACAATTATTTAGATTTAAAACTAATCTCGAAGGTAGATGTAGAGGGAGCGTGCCGACGGCGACCACATCGACCTTGGATCCATTTCCAATGCGCATCGTTACCTCGTCCATCGCTAGTCTCCGTTTATTCCGCAGCTCCTGTTTTGAGTTACAAATATGAGCAACCGAACCAGTATCAAATACCCAAGCACTACTACGATTACTGGTAAGATAGACATCAACAACATGTATATCAAATATACCTTTCTTCTTGACTTGGCCGCTCTTCAGATCAGCCAGGTACTTGGGGAAATTGCGCTTCCAGTGTCCGTCACCCTTGCAGTAATAGCACACAGTATCAGACTTAGGGCCAGCCTTGGGCTTCTTAGGAGGCGCAACATCTTTCTTGCCACCCTTCTTGAAGTTGCCCTTCTTAGGCTTGCCCTGTTTCTTGAAACTGGTGGTCTTGTTGACCATCAACACTTGGTGCTCTTTCTTTATCTCCACTTCAGCAGTTTTCAGCATGGAGAAGAGTTCAGGTAACTCCTTGTTCATGCACTGCATGTTGTAGTTCATCACGAAGTTCTTGTAACTAGATGGCAGTGATTGGAGGACACGATGAATACCCAACTGATTAGGAATCACTATTCCCAAGTCATTGAGCTTCTTCGCGTGCCCAGACATCTTGAGCACGTGCTCGCTAACGGAGCTACCCTCTTCCATCTTGCAGCCAAAGAACTGTTTCGAGGCTTCATAGCTTTCCACGGCCGCATGAGTTTCAAAGATAGCTTTGAGCTCATGGACTATCTCACAAGGGTCGTGGTTTTCAAAATGCTTCTGAAGCTCTGCCTCTAGGTCGTACAAGATGGCGCACTGAACTTGGGTGTAGTGAACTTTCTGAGTTTGGTAAACATTTTTCACCTCATCGGGAGCATTTTCTGCAGGTGGGGCACCTAGCGGTGCATCGAGCACATATTGCAGTTGTCTAGCAGTGAGGACAATCCTCACATGACGGATCCAATCTATGAAGTTTCTTCCATTGTTCTTAAGCTTTCCTTTCTCTAGGAACTGATTAAAATTGATGGTGGGGCCCGCCATGATCTACAAGATATTTGCAAAGAGTTTAGACTAAGTTTATGATAAATTGAGTTCATTTTAATTCTTAAATATACTAGGTGAACTCCCACTCAAAACAACATCCCTCACATTGTCTTAGTGATTACACGAACCAAATCCACTACACCAAGTCCGATCTTCACGAGAGAAGATGTAGTTTCAAAGGCGAACATTCAAAATGTTCATCATATCATTCATATGACTCATGCTCTACCTTTCGGTATCCCGTGTTCCGAGACCATGTCTGTACATGCTAGGCTCGTCAAGTCTAACCTTAGTATTCGCATGTGCAAATCTGGCTTGCACCCATTGTATGCACATGTAGAATCTATAACACCCGATCATCACGTGATGCTTCGAAACGACAAGTCTTAGCAACGGTGCATACTAAGGACGAACACTTTATTATCTTGATATTTAGTGAGAGGGATCATCTTATAATGCTACCATCGCGATCTAAGAAAAATAAGATGCATAAAGGATTAACATCACATGCAATTCATAATAGATATGATATGGCCTTTCTTCTTGTGCTTTTAATCTCCATATCCAAAGCACGGACATGATCTCCATCATCACCAACATGGCGGCAAGGTCAGTGGCTTCGCTTCATGGTTGTCCATCACTTATAGATACTATAACAACTACTTGAAATAAAGCTATTACATGATGAATAGACACGCAGGTGTTAACAAATTTAAAGACAACCATTAGGCTCCTGCCGCCATTGCCAATGATCATCTCATACATCAAATATAGTCACAATCACATAGCCATATCACATCACATGCCCCCTGCAAAAACAAATTAGACGCCTCTAAAAAGTGTTTGCATGTTTTACGTGGTTTGGGGCTTTCGAGTAAGATCCGATCGACCTACGAGCAGGAACCACAACGGTGATACAAGTGTTGTCAAGTGCAGATTGTAAATTGGATCTTAAATATGAAGGGAGAAACTGACACTCGCTGAGCCACTTATGCAATACAAGTTGCATGTCAAGCGTGGAGCAATTCTCATGAACGCAGTCATGTAAGGTTAGCCCGGGCAGCTTCATCCCCCATCCCGCAAGATGCAAAGTACACGAAAAGCAAGCGACAACGAAAGCATCAACGCCCACAAAACCATTGTGTTCTACTTGTGCAATAGATCTATGCATAGACACGGCTCTAATACCACTGATGGGTTTGATACATGTAAAATAAAAAAATTCTACCGCAAGAACGAATAAAACCAAGATCCAATCTAGGAAAAACCGTCAAGATCTAATCTACTAGATCTAAGGAACGAGAAATATCGGATCCACATACCCTTGTAGATCGCTAAGCGGAAACGAGATCGGATCTCGTGGACGATGTAGTGGTACACTTGCCGATCTCAAGATCGTGATGAGGATCTCTCCGGCGCTGCAATCTGGCAGCACCTCCGTATTCGGTCACACGTATAGCTCGATGAAGATATCTCCTCCTTGTTCCAGCAAGCGGGAAGATGTGGTAGATGAGATCTAGTCCCGCGGCATGACGACGTGGTGGTGGTGGAGAGTTTCCGTGGACAAGGCTTCACCTGTTCGCGTTAGGTGGAAGAAACTAGGCAAAAGGAGAAGCAAACGGAGCAAAGGGGAGCAGCCGAAAATCTACTATTTTGCGCCAGGCGCATGCTCCTTTTATAGGCGGAACTTTATCCTGCTTGTGACGCGCACGAGCGGTCGTGCCTGGCCACGATCGATCTGATCGATCGGCCAAGGCAGCCAACGCTGCCTCTCATTTGCTTGGCCCTTGCGTGCATGGCCGTCCGGCCCAGCTGGCCGGGACTGCCTTTCCTCTTTTTTCTTTCTTTCTTTTGCTTTGACAGATTGTCAATATAGGGTCTATAAATTGGGACGTGAATTTTTGGCTCTTAGGGGCGCGCGCCCCTCATATCTGAACCGCCCCCAAGTCCTTTATGATCTGTAAACAAAGTAGCATTTAAAAGCATTAAACCATTTCGTAAAGAGAAAAATAAAAGAATACGTGAGGAATACACTGCAATTTAAGAGGACAATAAATTCTAGGACAATTAGTAGCATTTATAAACATTATGATCCTTGACTTTCTACCGCATAGCATTTAATTGGAGTAGATAAGAGAGGGGGATGTAATAATTTTTTTTTGAATCTAGTAGTAAATTATTTTTAACCGGCTGGGAAACTTTTTACCACAAGTGTGATAACTACTTTGAATGATGGTGGGCTCCACATGGAATTTCTCACAACATATACTTAAATATGAAATAAAAAAATATTTTAGTTGTACAATGCCAAATATTTTTAATGGTGGTTCCTTAAAATAATTATATTTTTCAAGCACATAAATTCAAAGTGTTCACCCACAGCCTTATCACACATATTTTTAGTGGAATGAAAAATGATTTTATCTCATGTTCTAGAAATCCATACCTACCATAGAATGAAAAATATTTTTAAAAATTTAGTAATCAAACTAAAAGTTAAAGTTTTATATCTGATGTACATTAAATCTGGATTTCAAAATTGAGGGCATTGATTTGGATTCAGCCTTTAGTCAAAATCTGCGGCCCATGCTGCATTTAAATCTACCAACTACTTTGAACTTATGATCCATTAATTAACTCTGCTACATTTAATAATTACCATTATTATGCATGGCCCACATGTACTGTTTGCAATATGAATACAGTTTTGGTTACGTGTATAGCTGGTATTATACCTGGAGCCTGTACTAGAAACGAACGGCCGGATGTAAAAGAAGGATGGTGGGATACAAGGGAGTGGAGGACCTATGTGCTCCATCGCAATTCTCCTATAAATTGGCTCATTAGGAAAAATTTCTTATAGACTACTTTTAGCCTCATATTTATTTCTATTAAATAAATACATATTAATATTTACTAATTCAATTAATTAATAAATCATTAATCATCTTCCCGGAACAATTCTGTAACTCTCCAAACTATTTAGTTAATCTCGAAACTACCCCGAGCAACATCGAAACCTTAAGTGTGTCACGCTACGGTTCGAGAATGTGCAATAATGATTGAGACGCCTCTCTGACCAATAATCATCAGCGGGACCTGTAGATCTGTAATGACTCCTACATATTCAACGATGAACTATGTGATCGAATGAACCATTAACATACGATACCAATTTCCTTTATCGCGCGATACTTTACTTATCCGACGCTCGATCATCGGTATCTCTATACCTAGTTCAACCTCGTTACCGGTAAGTACTCTTTACTCGTACCGTGGTGTGTTATCTCTTGTGACCTTGTCACATGCTTGCAAGCTAATTAGACGACATGCCACCGAGAGGGCACAAAGCATATCTATTCGTCATCAGGGTGGACAAATCCCACTCTTGATCCATATGCCTCAAATCATACTTTTTGAATACTTAATCCCATCTTTATAACCACTCATTTACGTAGTGGCATTTGATGTAATCAAAGTACCCATCTGGTATAAGTGATTTACATGATCTCATGGTCGAAGGATTAGGTTACTATGTATCAAAAGCTTATAGCAAGATGAACTTAATGACTTGATCTTATGCTACACTTATTATGGGTGTGTGTCCATTATATCATTCTCCCAAATAACCTTGTTATTAACAACATCCAATGTTCATGGTCAGGAAACCATGATCATCTGTTAATCAACAAGTTAGTTTAACAAGAGGCTTACTAGGGACTATTTCATGTTTACATTACACACAAGTATTAATATTTTCGGTTAATACAATTATAGCATGGGATGCAAACACTTATCATAAACACAAACATATAATAATAACCACTTCATTATTGCCTCTTGGGCATATCTCCAACACCTCATTCTCCCCCTCAACCACAACCACCATTGACGCCGCCCTACCTCTCCTCCATCCCCTAGGGCATTCCCACCACTACATTCCCCTCATAATCCACTCCACCATAGATCGGGCCCTTTGGAGGATCTCCACCAAGGGATTTGGTCCCTCTCAAGCCGGTTTTGGACATCTTGGGATTTTTCTCCTCAAGCATCCCCTTGAAGTTTTTCTTGCTCCATTGAGCAAGGAGAGCAATGTTTTCGGGTAATTTCCCTCCTAACCTCCCTATGTCTTGGATCCCCTTGCCTCTTGCTTCATCTTTGAGGCATTTGAGAATCTAGGGTTAGGGTTAGGCTTAGTACCTCATGCCTTTGGAATGCCATACACCTCATATCATGGGATTCACTCTATATTGCTGTAATATGTGTACAAGTATTGAGTTTTTGCATGAACTTGTGTCAAAAAAATCTGGAAGATTCATATTAATCATCACAGCCCGGACTACGGCCAGGCGCGCCGACTCATACACCGGCCGGGCCGGCGTGTCGCCCGGCAGACCGGCTGTCTGACCGGCTGGTCCGGTCTACAGCCCGGTGCTGCCGACTGATGACCCACAAGTATAGGGGA
>NC_061512.1:189385104-189410313 GCF_022539505.1 Lolium rigidum | reverse complement strand
TATCTTTGGCAGGCCCATTTGGGATGCCTATGTCACCGACCGATGCGCCGACTCGCCCAGATTTTTGCGCAATATCGTAAAAACACTTGTATACATATTATACTTTTTGTCTCCTTATTCCTAATGACATGTACACTTATCCCACTGCTATCCCCTCTATTTTCTCATTAACAGGTGATTCTAGTGATGGCAGTCGTGCCGCTGCCAAGAGGGGCAAGCATGAGAGGCCTCCGGGGTGCCGTAGAAGCACTCGTGTGCCTAGCAAAGCAGCTCAGAGGAGTGGTCCGGGCAGTTCTGCTGAAGTTCAGAGCAAGACAACAGTGAAGAAGATGATCTTGTAGAGAAACCGCCAAAGCTCAATACTGGTACAATTCAAATTGCTGGTTGGAGGAGACTCAGAGAGGAAAATCCCTATCGTTTCGAGGAAAGAACCTATAGCGGTGGTGATAGGGAATTCTGGACCAACACTCAGGCTTGCTTCTGGGATGAGTTCTACAACTGTCCAGAGCTCATGAGGAATGGCATCTTTGTGCAGCCCAAGTCCATCAACAAGGAAGAACTCCTCATGTTCAATACCACTCGGTACCGCTTTGTGGTTGACACTTTGCAGAAGATGGGACTTCTTGATCTAGTGTGCTTGAAGCCTGACAACTCTAAGACTATTGGGGAGTACTGCCCAGCTCTTGTCCGTCAGTTCCATTGCACAGTTTTCTTCCATGATGACCTTGCTCGCACTATGACTTAGATGACTGGGATGGAGCAGTATTCTTGCAACTACCTTGACTTATGTCAAGCAATGGGATTTGGTGGTGGCCGTGCTGACGGTTTTCAGATCCACACTGAGGAACCATTCACCCACGGTAACATTGCATTCTGCTACCCCCAGAGCCTCCACATGCTCCTCCACTCATCTCAGGGATGTACTACTCTTACCAAGTGCTTTCCAAGATATTCCGTGAGAGTCTAGTCAGCAAGTCTGGGAATTCAAGTAACTGCCGAGCCTACCAGATCAACCTCATGTACTACTGTCGTCCTGAGAATGTCCGAAGGATTGATGGTTGTGACTTTCTCTACAATGAACTAAAGACACTCTGTTCGCAACCGCATGACTCCAAACTTTGCTCAGTACATCCAGCAGCTTATCAATACCGTTGTGTCATCTCCTTACAACAGGAAGGATGAAGAGATAAATATGGAACCTTTCAAGATTCCACAATGGGGAAACACACTTGAAATCCCTGAGTTGATGCCTTCGGAGCGAAGGTCCAAGGAAAGGCATGACCCGGCTACTAGTTCCAGCTCCTCTATGCGCCGCAAGCGGGGTGCCTCTCGCTTCTTGACAAGTCTGTGGCAAATGTGCAGGAATACCAATGATGTGGCTCATCAAAGCCTTGCCCTACATAGAGAGACTAAGAGGCACCAGAATGAATTCATGGCTGCAAGAAACCACCCTGTTCCTCCTCCTGGTCCTGAACTAGAGCATGTGGTTGCTCCAACTTGGGAGATCCCTCCCATTGATGATGTCATGCTCTAGAACTTTGACCTATCCATGTTTGCTCGTAGTGGATCTTCACATGGTGTTCCTCCTCCCAGGACTAGGTTTAGGACTGCTCCTGCTTCTGATGTTGCTGGGTCTGGCTCTGATGGGTCTGAAGATGATGAAGAAAATGAAGATGATGATGAAGAGGAGTCCCCAGCTGAGGAGTTCTACTGATGGGAACACCAGCTTTCCTGCTCTCTCCTATCTTTTTGGTGTTCCGATGCCAAAGGGGGAGAAGAGAGGAGAGTCTAGGATCACGGGTTTCCTGGATGGGTGTTGATGCTTGTGCACAAGCCATTGCTACTTTATTTGCTTCTTACTTGACTTGTGCTATTTGCTTTCCGGAACCATTTGCTACTTTTAATAATTCGTGTGTGGACAAGTTATTGTATGCTTAATCTCTATGTTGAATGATTATGCATGTTTCTTAAATCTTGCTATATACTTGTCTATAGTCTATACCATGCTTGCTTCCTAAAGATATTGGGGGAGCTTCTCATATTTTACAAATGGCGCACTTGACATTCAAACGCAAATTCTCCAAGTGCATACATTGGGGGAGCTGTCTTAATATCTTATATGGAAGCAAGGTTCTGAGCTTATCATAATATTTATATGTGACTCTAGCTCGATTTGTCATCATATACCAAAAAGGGGGAGATTGTAATGGTATTTCACCCTTATTCATTATTTTGGTAACAATGACACCGTAGCTAGAGTAATCGGACTAATACATGCCTACAAGATTATTCTCAGGTATTAGTTTAACAGGCATAATGGTGTATCAATGGAACAAGAAGGTGAAGGGAGACCCCCACTTCGATGAAAAAGGGGAACATCAGCTTTTCCCTCAGGCCGGCACCTGGTCCGGCGGCACCGGGTGCTGCACCGGCTGGTCTGGCACAGACCGGCCTTGGCACCGGTGAAAGAACATGGAGCCCCCATGTGTGGTTTTGGTAATTGATGACAATCCCTATGGACTAACGGTTGCATTGAGAATCAATCTTAGGTCAAGTCCATAGCCATGTGTTGGACTCAAGGTTGCAAGATGGAGAAGACGGAGTACAATGACGAAGACGGTGTCGAAGAGAGACGAAGACCGTGTTGAAGATGAAGAGAGATGAAGACAGTGTAGAAGATGGATGAAGACGGTGGCGTGCGTACAAGATCGAAGAAGACGGTGGCGTGTATGTTGGAGGAAGACGGTGGCATGTACAATGATGAAGAGGGTGAAGACGGAGCTTGCCGACTCGAGAGGAACGCGCAAGGATAAGGTTTGTGCTCGATAGGATAGTGGGCCGCATCATCAGAGAGAGCTCAAACCTTGCATGCATTGCATCGTGTTTCTCGGTTGTTCTTGGTTCTTATCCTTTAGATGTTCGAGAGCTTGTGTTCATTCTCATGACAAGCTCTAGCTCATCGGAAACGGATTCCGGATGCATCGCATGTTGCATGTGCGAGGGTGATGATTTTCCCGATATACCATATTGTAGTGATAGCTCTCGTCGTCCTCTTTCTGGCAAATTGGTTTCATGTCATTCCGAGTTTCCTAGCTCAAGATATCGCATTTTCCGTATCGTCATAGTTGAAAAAGAAAAAGGAAATTGCTTTTGGGCTGGGCGGTACTATCGCTGGCGGTACCGGCCCAAGTACCGCATCAGCCTTCCAGGCTTACTGGACTCGAAGCGGTACCAGGGCGGTACCGGCCCGGTAGTACCGTAACCCATTTAAGGTACCAGGCCGGTACCGGCCGGCCCGTTTTCTCTCTCTGCCGCGCAGTTTTTCAGATCCAGATCTGCTTTATTGGCACAAGCGTTAGTACCGCTCCGTGGAGCGGTACTACCGGTTTGAGGCATCTTTTCGTCTGTTATCTGCTCAGTTTGTGCGCGAGCGGTACTACCGCTTTGACAAGCGGTAGTACCGCTCGGGCTCGAATCTGACCGTTTTTCTACCCCAACAGCTATATTTCTGGGCCCCTATTTATACCTCTCTTCCACCTCCGACCCAACTACTTCTTCCCTTCCATTCTCTCTCCTCCATTATTGACCTTGAGTTGTTTCTTCCTCCTCTTGATCCCCCCACTATTTCTTGCATTTTTTTGGGGGAAAGGAGAGAGGAGATCTAGATCTAGAGCTTCACCAATTGAATCCCTCTCCAAGTGAGGGGATCTTGCTAGATCTTGATCTTGGAGTTATTTGGTGTTTCTCCACATATTTGTTCTTCCTCCCTTATTCCCCCAATAGCTTTTGTAGCTTTGTTGGAATTTGGGAGAGAAGAACTTGGGCATCCTAGTGGTGTTCTTAGCCATTGCATTAGGTGCATCGGTTTGGGTTCTCTCCGGGGTTTCGATCTCGTAGAGGGCGTGTTTGACCTTAGTGGTGTTCTTGTAGCCTTTGTGGCCTTGTAGCCTTTGTGGCCTTGCCGTCTTTGTGGCGTTGTAGCCTTTGTGGCGTTGTTGCCTTTGTGGAGTGTGTTAGCCTTTGTGGTTTTGGAGCCGGTTGTGCCACGTTGGTGTCTTGGTGGCTTTGTTGTCGGTGTGGCGTGTTGTAGCCTCTTGTGGCCTTGTACTTGAGAGCCTCCGTGTTGTGGAGTTGCCTCAAGCTTGATACTTGGGGTTTTGCCCAAGCTTGTACGGGTTCGGTGACCACCCTCAAGGGTCCGTTAGTGGATCGAGGCTTTCCCCTTGGTGGAAAGGCTCGAGGAGAATACGGTGGCCCTAGTGGCTCATTGGAGTGCCTTGTGCCTCCACATCGCTCCAGACGGAGACGTAGCACCCTTGGGTGTGAACTTCGGGATACATCATCGTCTCCTCGTGCATCGGTTACTTCTCAACCCGACCTCCTTTACCTATGCGCTTTACCTTGTTATATCTATCTTGCTTGATGTGCTATACCTAGCTTGTTATCACCTTGTTGCTCATCATGGTAGCATAGGTTGTTGGTGCTATTAGGCAAACCCCTAGGTTATAGGCTTTGAGCTAAACTAGTAAACACATGTCTAGTTTTATTCCGCCTAGTTTAGCTCTCAAGTAGAAGTTTTTATACACCACCTATTCATCCCCTCTAGGCGACGTCCTAGTACATTCAACCGGTGCACACCGGGCACACTCCAGGGACTCAGCAACTCACGCCCGGTTCCAGCGTCCAGTTGGCCCGGCGCCCAGCCCGGTGAGACCGGCTCCAGCACCGGACCGCCCGGCGAGTGCCGGCCCGTTCGCCAATGCACACCGGGGCAATTCCAGTAAATTGGGACGCTCGCTCGGTGCAGGCCCGGCGCCAGTCCCGACGGCTGCCGACTGGCCCGTTCTGTGGCCCGGTGACACCGGGCGTGCCACCGGCCAGTCCGTTGCCTGGCCCGACAGACCGGCCTCATCAACTCACTACTGAGCTGGACAAGTACCCAACGGTTGGATTTCAAGTGGAGCTATATATACCCCTTCTCCTAGCTCAGAACAGTTAGGCACTACACTACAACTTGTTCTTGAGCTCTCTCTCTCTCTCTTTCTCTCTCTCTCTCTCTCATACTCCATTGTTAGAAACACCAAAAGTCTCAGATATCCCTCCTCCTCCATCCAAACTCAAATCCCTCCGGGAAAAAAGCTAGAGGAGGTCTTGATCTATAGTTCCACCAAGCCAAATCTTGTTCCCCCTTATATTCTTCGAGATACCTGCTCTCTAGGGTCGTCCGGAAGCATCCGGGTTGTGGATTTTCCCCTGACAAGATTGTGAAGGTTTGGAGGCTGCCTCAAAGTCTACCACAAGTGAAAGAGCCATTCCTTCGTGGGATAGGATCGGAGAAGAAGGTGAGCCTTCGTGGCGTTGGGAAATCCTTCGTGGGATCTCCACCTCTCCAAACGTGACGTACCTTTTTGCAACGGAAGGGAACACGAGAATACATCTTCATCTCCGCGTGCTTTCTGTTATCCCAAACCGAACTCTTTACTTGTGCTATATATCCTATGAGAGCCTTCGTACTTGAGTTACTTGTATTATCATTTAGGGTGCCTCACCTAGTTTGCATTAGGCTCACCTTTATATTCCGCAAAGCCTAATATTGCAAAGAAAGAATTAAAATTTGCAGAAACTTATTCACCCCCCCTCTAGGTTTACCATCTCTGATCTTGCACAATATCGGATACCCTAAGGGTAATGCCCACATCAAAAACCCTCAACAACATCACGACATGTTGTATGATTCTTCACAACATGATAATCAAAGATGAGAGAGGGTTAGACTTGGAGTTCTTCTATGACAATGTTAGTAGCCATGTCAACCGCAACGAAACTGAGATCACATTTAAGCATTGTTTTGAAAGGCATCGACAAACCGAAGATTCAGGCACACACACACCCAACTTAACCTTGATCTCATCAAGCACCAGTGCAGCTACATGCCATAAATTGATGTCATTCATTTATTTCATTTCATTTCCTACTTACTTGTGTGAGGAGAATAATTATTTGCTCGGTACCATTCCTTATATGTTTCATTAGTTGGTTTAAACAATTGTTGTAATGTGATTTGAATAAAATTGGAATTTGGATGACTATTGTATGTTGTCATGTCAAAACATTTATTTTTTTGGTTGAGTTTACTGTTATACTAGGAGGCATTGGCGCGGCGGCACGCCGCGCCCGTGGCCTATGATCTAAATCACGGTGGAAGGGTTGTGTGTGGACTGTTCACTGTGTGAATCCAATGTGAGCAGATAATATTGACAACAACGTTATAATTTTAGCAGTAGCATATGTATGCACAATGCACTTTGTGGAGGCCATACATTTCATTGGTAAGTAGCGGTGGAGAGAGGTGATATATTTGGAACTGAACTACTTTTCAGGATGCCGATTCAAACAGATTGAAGGAACCACTTATTGTGGTTGCTACCCCACATATCTTGAAAACATACTGTGTCATTTCAATCATTAACGTTCTTCTGAACATGAACACCGAGATATATAAGCAAATTTATAATTATACTCAAGAATTGATTCAGCACCACTATCAAAGCTAAGTAGATCAGCCAAAGGGAAGGCCAATCTAGATAAATAGTAAGACTCTTCCACCACGGCAGCAGCCAATATAAATACTTCGGTGCATTCATAACTTTTACTTATCAAGTAATCTAGTGATGGTAATTCAATGGCACAATGCCTGACTTTTTGTGACCCAAAAAATCATTCTCCAATATCCCTGGAAAAAGCAACCAGAAATGAAAAAAAAATTAACCCCAATTTTAGTGTGGTATCTTTGAGAATTTAAACAGCTGTGAAAGAAGAAAAAGCTTCATTGCAGAGCTTTGGGAATTCTGCAAGTGGTGGGAGAAGAAAAGGTTTTCAACCAGTATGTGGTGATTTAAACCAAATTAAACAATAGAACCGTCCAAATAAAAATAGTATGCATATACCAAGTGTGTAGATTCACATGTAAGACATTATAAGTATGGCATGATATAAGAAAAGAAATAGACCACTCACATCAGCGTTAGGAAAACTACATGTAGGTCCAGAAGTAGAACAATAATCCTCCGGGCTTGAGTAGTTGAGTTCACCCAGGAATGCGACGATAAATCCAAAAGGTCCAAATCTTTTGCTCACACAGAAGGGCATGAGCCATACACGGTGAATTCCTGGCAGCAATAGAAGTAGGAAAACAGTACCTGTAATTTCCCACCAAACATAAAGGTTACTAAATAATCTGGTTTAATGGGAAGAAAGGTTAAAAGATATTCGTATGTCCGCACAATACCTGCATGAAGAAAAAAGTACATCTAACATGGGACTAACCATAATTCTGCATATTACATCCAACCAAAAATTAAGGGTCTCAATGAGATATTCAAATCCATCACCATCAGAGTGCATTCCTTAAAAATGGTAGAGCAAAGTACCTCCCGGTAGTGCACACACATGCAACAGGGGATTGAGTCGCTTCCTTTCCTGTACACTAAGGGTAAGTCTCGGCTACATAGAATCTATATTACATGTCACAGCCTAAAAATAGGGTCAAAATGCACCGAGTCTTCATATAATTCATGTGGTCTTTTGGACAGGGATCACTACGTTAAAAATACTGGCTGCATCAAAGCAAAATTCATCCATGTTTGCTTTTTTTCCCTGGAACAAATTAGATTATAACAATTGCAAAGAAATTTTGAGAAAGATAATTAAGTAGGTAACAAATTTTAGCAACATCAACTTATAAATATTTTTCATTATTTTGTTGGTGAAAAAATGAAATGATCAGAATATCATGCATTCGAAGTACGGAGTAATCCAGATGAGGAGTACCAAACCACGTAAAGAAAAAGATAGGAACCAAGAAGAGCAAGCAAGACGGCCCATGTAAGTGCATGCCGCCGACATGGAGCTCATACCCAGCAAGACACCATAGTAATATTCCTCCCAAAGCTACTGGAGAGAGAAACAGAGAGACAAAGAGCTCATACCCAGCAGTGTGAAGGTCCTGCGCCGGTGCATCAGACATCTCTGATAGCAGTGATATAGTACTATGATTACTGATCAATAAGACATGCCATATCTAGTTCGTAGTCCATTTAGTGACCTATTTCGTTATTAGTATAGTCCAAAAAGAGCGGAAAACATATCGGAAGATGCAACGTCAACATCTATATTAAAAAAAACTACTACGCTACTGAATCTGGTGAACAAAGCTAGCACAAATCAAAGAAATCATCTGAAAAGGCACTGACCTTACTCCTCTAAATCCTCTTATATGGTTCTCCTACAGAAATACCATTTAGAGAAAGATAAGCAATAACTCCAGAGAATCCACCTTAGTAACCGAAGACATGTATGTCAAATATAATTTAAAAAAAAACTACTACGCTCCTGAATCTGGTGAACAAAGCTAGCACAAATCAAAGAAATCATCTGAAAAGGCACTGACCTTACTCCTCTGAATCCTCTTTATATGGCTCTCCTACAGAAATGCCAGTTAGAGAAAGATAAGCAATAACTCCAGAGAATCCACCTTAGTAACCGAAGACATGTACGTCAAATATAATTCAATAGAAACAAAAAAATATTAGCATATGCCTGTACTGCTGTTTAAGTCACCTCAGCACCCTCTGCCTTCCTGATTGTCGTAAACAATATACTTGAAGGCTGTGAGGAGATGGATAGAAGTAAATAAAAATTAGACATGGAACATCCCACAAAGCCTATAATTAGAAAGATCAATATTCAAGCGACTGGAAAATTGTGATAGGCTAATACTTGAGACATAGATCATTTTGTTGGATAGGCTCTAAAACTGTTGCTGGATAAGTATATTTCAAATACTGTAGGTAAAACAGAGAACAACAGGACAAAACACTATGGAACATGAACATACTTCTTTTGATATCGTCCTACATCATCCTTATTAGGGTCAATTTTCTGTTACCAGGATGCAGAAGGCGGAAAACTAAAATCTGCATAGTACCTTACACTGAAGCTCCATCTGGTTAACCAAAAATAATTCTGAACTTCCTTGCATGGTATCATGAACACTGAACACAGGAAACACAATTCAGGGAAACTAACGAACCTTGGTGGATTCGAAGGATGATACCCTGCACCTCGTGTTCTTTCCAGCCCTCAGCCTATTCCACACGTGCAATTTCCAATTGCAGATGGTCTCGGACGCGGCTGCCAGGTCCAACGGAGGGACCCTGGCTTCGCTTAGCTTGTAAAACGACATGCGAGTCTACCGGCCGCAGATCCTCGAATGGGTGTGCTCTTCTCTTGCATCTCACGCGCTCCTCGCCTTTCGCCCCGAATCACACATGTCCGCCTCCTCGCCTTCCGGCGCGAATCGTGTTTGTCCGGCTCGGCGGTCGCGTCCGCGCTCATGAACCGCCTGCGCGCGGCGGCATCCGGCCATGGTGATGCTGACGTGGCCCTCAAGTGCCTCGTCACGCTGAAGATCAAGCTCCTCACCACTCTGAAGATCATGGATTTCATTTTCACTGAAATTTCAACGTAATACAATGAATTTCAGTGATTTCGGTGGACACCGAAATTATTACCTTTCGGTCAAAATATTTCAGTCATTTCAGTAATACACATGGATCTAAAAAATATTCAATTTTTTTTTCAAAATTTTGAATATTTTAATTAATTTTGAGAGAAAATTTCGCTCTTTTGGCCGAAATGAAAACCGAAATCAGTGAAATTCACTGAATTTCAGTGATTTCAGTAGGGGCTGAATTTTTTCCGAAACTGAAAATTGAAACCATGCTGAAGATCAACCTCCGCGTCGCCCTCGACCGGCACCCACCACCCGGCCCGCTCGCACTCGCCGCCTCCTCGAGGCCCACCCTTTCTGCCAGAACGGACAACTCACTGCGCTGCCCAACCACCACCTATCCGCCAGGTCCCGCCCCCTTCCTGCGCACATCCTTCTCCCGTGCCGCCGACTCCTCCAGGCTACATCACCGCCAACATCGTCCTTTGCCACATCGCGGGAGACGAAGAAAAGGGGGGCAAGTTGGGTGAGGCCGGGCGGTGGCGGGCTGGTCGATGGGGAGAGAAAAATCTAGAGACTTTGTATGTGGAATGTGGTGTGGGCACGTGGACTGCAAGGAAAGAATACAGAGAGATCCTAACAATTGATGGCTGAAGACGGTACACCGACCACCGCTTTGATCGCAAGAATAAATCAAGAGGCCTTGCAACCGGTTGCCGGTAATCTATCCACCAAAAAAAATAGGAAACGGAAAATATTTATGAACTGGACCAGGTAAAAATAGACGAGAAGAGCTACATGTCGCTAGCTAATTGGAGGAACAGATGGATAAATAGCTCATGAACAGTAAACTCAGAGCATCGTGAACCCCAAACAACACATGTGTCAAACATGTGAACAGACTGAACAAGGCTGAGAGATGCTTTTTTGGACACCTCCGCGACGTCCCTTAAACAACCTTAAAAACACTAATACTTTTTTTGTTTAAAAATAAGTGTCTCAATTTTTTTGTAGATACAAATTTATTTACTGTACAACTAAAATACATCTAGATGAATGTACGAATGTACTTACAGCTAAAATGCATTTAGATGCATCTGCATCTAGATAAAAATGAGATAACTTATTTTAGAACAAGGGTAGTAAATATTTTAAGTTATATTCAAATTTAGTAAAACTCACCTAGCTAGAAGCCACCACAGCCATTTGAAGGCTTGCCGTCAGATCCTACCCACCCAATGCTCCAGACTTTTTTTTTAAGGAAAGCCATCATGGCAATTTTATTGATCAACAAAAAGGGTTACATCGTTTGTAAGCAACTCGATGAAAAAAATTGGCGGATCCTTCATCCAAACTGAATGGGGTCCCTCCTCCTTACAAGCAAGTATGAACCACCATATTACTTTCCCTATTACTATGAGAAAAGATAACATGGGCAAAGCCCCTAGCGAGGAAAGAACACTCCTCATAGATAGCAGCAGACGCTCCAATAGAGTTACCCCCATCGAGCATAGTAGATACGACACCTACAATCACTATTTACGATTAGCTTCGTAAACTCAATTTCAATCACTATTTACGATTAGCTTCGTACACCCAATTTAATTTGCCAAAAGTAGCCCATCTCTTATAGCTCTTGCTTCTGCTGTTGCTGCATCTGATATAGAGAGAATGCTACAATTAATGCAAGCAATGAAAATACCGCGATCATCACGAATGACAACGCCCTGTAGCTCCAGTGCATGTATCGGCAAGAGAAGAAGCATCAACATTCAATCTGCAGTATCCTTCCTTCGGTTTTGTATTTTGTATTCCCCGTTGGATTGCTGACATTGTTTTATTCATTAATTAGCTTAAACTGACAGTCCATTTGTACCGTTAGATGATTTAGACCGTCCTAGATCGCTCAAATGTCGTTCGCAAAAGTTTGGGAAGTGCTTTACATTGACCTGGTCGAGGCTTCTGAGAGTTCGCACACCCTCGCACGCCTCGAGATGCCTAGCTGGCCGCAGCCCAGCAGGTAAACCGATTTTTCTTTCTTCGTTTTATCCTCTTATTTCTTATCTGTATTTTTTGAAAATTTTATTTTCCAGAAAAACATTTTTTAAACTACTTTTCTAAATTTGAACATGTTCAAAATTTGAACAAATTTTAAAAATCGAAACATTTTATAATTTCAACAATTTTCAAAATTGAATAACTTTTATATTTCAAGAATTTAAAATATGAACAATTATAGATATGAATAATTTAAAATTTGAACAATTTTCAAATGTGAACAATTTTATTTAAACATTTTTAAAATCTTATAATTTTTTAATTTGAATATTTTCTAGTCTAAACATTTTACAAATTTAAACATTTTTTAATCTAAAAAAGAAATAGAAACAAAAAAAAGGAAAAGAAAAATCAAAGAAGAAACATGAATGAGAAAACAAAAGAAACATAAGAAAACAAAGCCTAGCGCCTAACCATGTCGGCCCATAGCGTGCAAGGCGGCACAGTGCAAGTGCCGACCTAGTCGTCACATAGGAATGGTCGGCATTTCCTATTGCACGCTCGGTGTGTTCTGTACACGTGCACGCTCACACGGGTGAGCCACATGGGTCAGTCCTTTAGCGGTGGTGGGTCATTTGGTTTTCCAACAGTTTTTTCAGTTTTCTCGTTTTTTGGTTTTTGATTTTTTCTCCGGTTATTCCTTATGCACGGTTTTTCCGAAATTGTCGAATTTGATTTTTTTTAGTTTGAACTTTAAAGTTTTAACTTGTTCATGTTTGAACATTTTTCATTTTTTTAAATTTGAATATTTTTGAAATATGAACATTTTTTAAGTTTGAACCTTTTCATGTTTGAACATTTTGAAACTTGAACCATTTATTTTCCCTTCGGTCTGATTTTGTGTGATATTCTAGCCCAGACTTTAATAAGATTAGTAGAATACTCGTACGAATAAGTTGTAATTTTTTTCCGAAAGCTCAGCTTCAAATAACTTCGAGAAGCGGATTTGAGGATGGGTGACCGAGATCCTAGGTACGCACGAGCGAGGACAAAATGCATAGTAAAAGGACAAAATGCGTAGTAGAAAATGCTGCCAGGGGTGATCGGGTTGTTACACTGCGGTGGACGTTTTAACAGGCAGTGCTAATCTATCCATCTACCCGTCACCGTCTTGCATTCTGCAGCCGTGCTGTTCGTTCGCGCGGGCACATCCGTTATCGTGGCCTTGAAAGTTCGTTACACTCTCGTCTTGTCAGTTGCCGCCGAACTGCCTACGCGGTTGCCAGTACCATTTGTTCTACTCGTTGACGGCGGAGCTTCAGAAAAAATTAACAACAAATATACTACCGTAGTAGTCTACGTCGATCGTTCGATGAAGCGATACTTACGGGCTACGGCTAGGAAACACGACGGCTGCGGCGATCTACTCCAATCCCAAACCAATGATCGGACCAAGAGTACTATGGATGAGTGAAAAATAAACAAATGGAAATGAGAACTGTTCTCGCCGCAAAAAATAAAGAAAAGAAAATGACAACTGTTGCAGTGTCGTTGCATGAATGACAGAATGACCAAAAGGCCCGATGGAATGGAACATGAAAGCTGGGGCAACCGGAAAGGCGAGGAAGATGAGAAAGGGCTGGCTATTCATAGTGTGTATCTTTGCGAATTACTGCTATAATTGCTGTCGTGCTGCCCCTTTTATGCTGCTGTCGAGGCGAGCAGGTCCAAGGAAGCCACGCATCTAACTTTTCCTCCCACATAAATGTCTAAAATAACATTCGTGTCGACCAGGCTAGCCTTCTTGCCCAGTGATCAATTTCATCCCAACTTATTGGCTGGCTCAAGAGAACATCAAAGCCACAGCAAATGTGCTACAATGCAGCAACACTTTCAGCTCAGATGCATGCACAGAGGAAGCAATTCAGCAGAGGCAGGATGTGAACTGGAGATTTTGCTAACATGTCACACAAACATTTCATTTTCTTTTGGAAATGGAATGGGGCGGAAGCCTTTGTTTCTAAAAAAAGATTTTGCTAACATGTTACATGTGCCGTGGTGTGCATGCTATCGAGTTCTGCCTGGACAGTGCAAGTTCTTCTGTTCTTCGATCTGGAATGCCGTTGTCAAGTTCAGAAGATACAAATCCGGGCAGCCGTCATGGGCAATCCATGAAAACTGTTTACATCCAGTGCACTATCTAGTAGGACAGAAAGTGTAGAGCCATTGAAGTTGAGTGGACAATTCAGAGATTCAGAGAAGCCAATACATAGATATACATAATATGGCAGTGTAGAGCCATTGAAGTTGAGTGGACAATTCAGAGATTCAGAGAAGCAAATACACAGATATACATAATATGGGCTTGCATGGGATTACAACTAGGAGGACGGAACAAACGAGAAGCACCAGAGAGGATAGTACACTAGAGATGATCACTTGAGTTACTAGGTGTTTCAGCACACAGATCAGCTGACAATCATAGGGGTCCTAGACTAGACATGATGCACCCACAGCTGCAGCTTGGCGGCTCCTCAGATGGGGCGTGGAACAGCGGCGGCCTAGCTGCTGCTCGAGGACGATGACTCGTCGGATTCGCAGTCCCATGCAACCTCGTAGACCTGCACCCTGCGGTGGAAGCTGCGGTGGCAGCCGCAGGCTGAGCACTTGAGCGCGGCGAAGGTGCCGTCCTCGCCATCAGCGATGAACTCCCGGCACCCGTCCACGGCGTAGCCCCCAGTGCTCGCGGCATGGTTGCGGCGGCAGTCGCCGTACCGCACGCTGCAGCAGCTGAACCGCACGATCGGCTCGCACCTCCTGAGGATCACCAGCCTCTTCATCGTGAGGTGACTTCTCTCTCCCCAGCTAGCTTTCTTTTGGCACAAACCAACTCATCTCCACAGAATTCCATATTTATAGCCATCTCCCTCTCCCTCCTTCGCCTAATGATATTTTGTTTCCGATGGACAAGGACAAAGTGCATGCTAAGCTGCGTAAACTTGACACGATCGCTCACTCATGCATGTGGAGACCTAATTGGGCTGGCCAAATTGATGGTCCAGCAAAATTCCACCTCACATTAGCACATGTGAACAATTCTTGGGCCATTAAGAAAAACCTTAGATTGGAGCCCTACCTCGATCTCTGGGGGTGTATGTCTGTATTCTTTCTTTCTTCTCCTTTTCTTCCTTTCATATAATTGGAGTGACCAGTTAAGGATACTTGAATCTTAAGAATCCCAAAGGAGTAGGCCCCTATGATAGAAAGGATATCATCAGCACAGCATGCCAGCCTAGATATCTATGAAGGCAGGGTGTTGTTTTGCTTTGCTTGTTCTCTGGCCACCAGGCACCTGTTGCTCTACCCACTTCCTGTCCACTAGATTTACGTTACTGTTTCAGCATGTGACATAATATGTAGACATGATTTTCTATATAGATGTAGACTCCTAAACAACAATTGACCGAGCATGATAGGGAAAAAGGTAACGACCAATCATATATAGGAAAAGAAGGAATCAGAATCATGCAATTGGTGCAAAAGTGAAGACATCATTTAATCGAGCACGCAACCATGTATTTTCCAGTAAGGGTTAGTGAAATGGCACGGAAGAATATAACGTAGGATGACCTGAGACCAAAGAAGGCTTAGACATTGATGACACAATATACTTTTTTGAATACCAAACTTACCAGAAGCATTCAGACATTGCAGGGCAGCCCAAAAATACTATTACATGTAGGCTGTGGATGGTCCCTTTTTGGGTGGGGTCCAAAGGTCATCACACCTTTACCTTTCTTAGGTGCTACATCTACTTGGAAGGCAGGGATCTTCAACATCTGTCAGATAAAAGAAAAAAACTCTCAATTTAATGATACCCAAGTGTATGGCAATGAAAGAAAGAATAGCATGCATATTTTAATATGTATGTATAATATCAAAATGCAAAACATATGAAAGAACCTCTAGTTGACAAGCGAATGGGCACCAAAGACTCAGCTAGTAAAGTCAGAATTCAGCAGTGGCGAAAACATTGTGCTCTCCATCCCCAAGTTTAGGTCTTGAAACGGGAGAATATAACATCAAGAGAAATAACAACTTGGAGAAAAACAAATGTCAAAGTTTCAATATTGGGTAGAGTTAGAAATATTTGGAAGTTGTGAACACGCAGGGACATCGTGAGCTGAAATGTTGAAGATTTCCGAATAAGCAAAGATAATCATGCAAGTGAAGACCCAAGCCGACCCCCCTTTTTGTGGTTGCATGCCAATATTAAGCTTACATTGTGCACAAGCAATAACATAACCTTTCATTAGAACAAGTGCAAATGAGTGAACAAGAGATCTCATGCAACTATGGCAAGAAACATGTGCATTGTAGTCCAGTACACAAGCTTCACGCTCTGAATTCAGACGACAAATTGGCAAGTGCAAACACATGTTGGGAATACCATGATACTGGATTTTTTGTTGGATTAAATTTAATTAGACAAAGAAGCTTTTCCCATTAAGAGCATCAGTGTTAAGAGCTATAATTCCCCCTATACACGATAACATTGCTCCTATATAGTTTTGTCTTCACTTAAAAATATGCTTGTCTAACTCCATTTTAGTCCTAGATACCTTGTCTCCGTCATCATATCACCTTAACAAGATATTAGAGCATCTCCAGCCGCGTCCCCCAAACCGTCCCCCAAAACGCCCCGGATTGAGCTTTGGGGAACGTGTTCCGTTCGTGCCGCGTTTGGGGACGTCGCTCCCCAGTCACGTCCCCCAAACAAAATTTCGGAAATTTTAAACTTAACGAGATTCGATTAGATTCGTCCAAACTTACATAGATTCGAACGAAATTTGACTTAATTTAAACTAAACCTAATCTAGAAGTACTTGCGGCGGCCGGAGGCGTCGTAGTACTGCTGGAAGTTGTACATCTCGTCGGTGACGACCTCCTGCTTGACGCGCTCGTCGACGGGCTCGTCGACGGGCTCGTCCTTCACCAAGCTGCTTGGTCCCCGCCCGCCGTCGTCGGTGAGGTCCACGAGCGGCTTGCCGGAGTCGCGGATGGACATGGCGATCGCCATGTCAACGTCGCTCCTCCGGGCGTCCTTGTCGTTCATGGACGCCAAGAACGCCGCCCGCAGCCACCGGGCGGTCCTCGGGGTCGTCGCGCTGGCGATGAGCCGCCTGCCGCCGCTCGTACTCCGCCGCAGCGCCGCCGCCGCGGCAGCTTCCACCGGCTCCTCCTTCACCTCCGGCTTCGGGATGAGAGGGCGCCGCCGCGCCTCCTTTGCTGCCGCCGGCTGCCGCCACGCCTCGTGTTGACGGGCGTCGCCGGCTCCTCCTTCACCTCCCGTTTGGGGACGGTGTAGGGCGCCGAGCGGTACGACGAGGACGGCGTCGATCGCGCCGGTCCTGAGGAAGAAGAGTGCGAGGAGGACGAGTACGTCGTCCTCCTCGGCTGCCATTGCGGTGGTCCTCCTCGAGGAGACGGTGGCGGTGACGAAGGCTTCTCCAACCTTGGAGCGCCGTTGCGGATGCCGCGGATGACGTTCTCGTGGGTGCGCCCCGGAATGCCCCAGAACAGGGCGCGGCCGTCCTTGTTCCAGCTGTTGGGCCCGCCGGCGAGCCCCTGGGTGTTGTGCATCTCGACGTCGTACTTCGCCTTGAAGTACGTCTTCCACCAGTCGTCGTTGTTGTTGGCCGCCCACGTCGGATCGTCGCCGCTCGGCGGCGGTGAGTTGAGCCCGCCGGGCCCCGATGCCGATCCCTCCATTGGTCCGTGCCCGGCTCGGCGGCGGCGGGGCGCCAATGCCGTTCACGGCCATCTTCCGGCCGCCGCCGCTTGGCAGCCGCATGTCCGGCGGGACCGCATAGCCGGCATGGTACGGGCGCCCACGCCTCCGCCACGGTTAGGCCGCCGCGGCCGAAGCCGTCCGCCGCGGCGATCTTACGGGAGGACGAGGTCGACATTTTTGGAGCGGCGAGGAGAAGATCTGCGGTGGGTGGGGGGCGGCGACGAGAAGGTTTGGGAGCGGTGAGAAATTGGGACAAACTGCAGGGCGTCTTAATGTACGACGCGGCGACGGGTGGTTGCACGCAATAACGCCGGCGCGGCCGGCCACGCGGCCATGCACGACGAGACGCGCGTCTCCGCGTCGCCCGGGAAAACAGGGACGCCATTAACGTCGCTTGACCAAAGGTAGGCGACGGGGTTTTAGCCTTCCGAGCCGCTGACGCGTCGGGCCCGCGTCGGTTCACCTCGCTTTTCGTTGTGTCCGGCGTGCCCGGAGCGTCCCCGAGCGTCCCCTGTGGGACGGGGACGGGCTCGGGGCGCCGGACACCGTATCGAGGCGCGCCGGACAAAAATGGGCTTTGGGGGACGCGGCTGGAACGGTTTTTTGGTCCGGCGCGCCCCAAATTGCTTTGGGGGACGCGGCTGGAGATGCTCTTATGCACATGTTCAAGACAGCTTTTGCAGCCCAGTCACTGAATGCAATCTTATGGTAGAAACTAGACAGAAAAGTGGGCAAGAGAGATAAAATCCTTCCAATCTGAGCTACCACCATTTTGAAATATTATATGAAACACATAAAGTAGCACAAAATTATCTATCAGCTGTAGCAGTGTGCTCATAGATCACTGCTGCAGCTACCTTAGGCTTTCTTTTCTTTCAAATCAATCTTTGACCAACTGAAGAGATGATGCAGTGTGCCAATGGGCAAGTATACAGTCCTGTGAGAAATAAAACAGTGCCATGCACTCAAAAACAGAATTGTTCAATGATTTCAATGGGTTAGCTTGTTAAATTACCTAGATAGGACATTCAAACAACAAACCTAAAGACTCTATAGCTGAATAAAAATCAGTTTCAGGTAAACCAAGTTGGTGTACATATAAAAACCATGTGAAGTAGAACACATTACAGAGTGCAACAACATGGACACCAAATTATTTACCTGAAAAAAACACAGCGAGAGGAAAACAAAGGTTAACAATCAAATGTAAGATAATTCTGATATCATGGTTCACGAATCATTGCCATCAGCCAACAAAAGTGCTTCAGCATTTGCCATGTGTATGCAACATAGCGAAACATCCATGATAACACTGATTGAATATACTGATGAAAGATACCTCATGAATTGAACAGAGGCTCCACATTTGACCCCATACCCACAAAAAAGAAGCCAATTTCTCAATTACTCCAAATCATTGGTTGTTTTCTTAATTCTACACAGATAAAATGTTCATGAAAAACATGTTAAGGCAATATTTCGCAAATTTTCAAACATATCAGCTACATGAAATACTTTATGAGTAGGACATGTAACTGTTCTGTAAATATATTTTCAGCAACCTAACGTAACTGTGCTCGCACAAATTTCAAAAGATTACAAACCCAAAGAGTTCTGTATTGCGACCAAAAAATGCAATTGATTGTGACCACTTGAAGCTGTGCTGGATAGTTGATCATCAGACTTTGTGTACCTGTGTGTTGGCTACGCAGGGGTAGAGTCATATGCAACCGATGATGAAGATACATGCTGCAATACATTGGCAAACACCAAGGGCACTGATATGATTCTTATAGGATGTAGGAAAATGGCATTAACATGTTATGGTTTGGGCTCTACAAGGGCAGACCGGCAGACATAATAAAGATGATACCATCTGTATGAACTTATCCCAGCCCACTAATGACTAGCTTAGCTTCGAAACTTGATAGGTTTTATGCAATATTGCACAAACCAGGGACTAGCCCCTGCGGTCACTTCGTAAAGATGGTGAACTACATGAGCACCCGAACAGGGGTTAGCGAGCTGCAAGCATACATGCTCAGCTAGCTACAGCCGACCATACACTCGGTCATAGTATATGAAATACTAAACAGTCTGAGCTTCTGAAATAATCACTTACTGCAATTTGCCATAATCAGGGCTAAACTACATTCTATCACGATGGGACTATAGTGTCAGAAATTCGCTTTCGAGCTCAAGCTACAGGGAGCCCAGGTTTTTCAAAATTTGAAAACAATATTTCAAAGTTTCAAAAAAATCTTTAAAAAAAATCCTAGATGTAGATAGTAATGTACTCTACTGACATAAGAAATCTCAACCCGAAATACCTTACATTCTAGGGTTAACAAAAATAACAAAATCTAACAGAATTTGGAGGAATGAAAATTTGCACTGTTCACGATTTTAAATGTCATGTTTTTTCATTTTTGTGCACCCAAAAATATGGGGTATTTCGAGTGGAGAATTTTTTTCACGTTGGTAGAGTACATTATTTTCTACATCTAGAATTTTTTCTTGGAATTTTTTGGAACTTCAAAATACCGTGTTTGAATTGTTCAACAAAAAAGGTTCCATATAGCTTGTGACCCAAAACACTGCACTCAGAAATTCGATTTAGAGCTTGAGCTACAAGGAACCTGATTTTTAATAGAACGAAGTCGCACTGTTAGGGGCTCAGGTGAATCGTTTCAAGGAAAGGAATTGCGATGGGCTGTCGTCCGATTCTAACATGAAGAAGGATTATGGAAGTATTACCTATATACTAATTTTCTAGGATGCAAAATATGTGTGAAAAAGTTGCACTTTACACTTTCAATTGATAATATGTGAATCTGTGAAACAGATGTATTCAGCTACAAATAGCAAGTGATAAAAATATTGTCTCCATCAAGCAAGTCTAGAATGTCACAATACATGGAAGGCCGAAAAAATTGCTTGATTGCTTTCTTCAAAAATAGATTAATCACTACACCAGCTAACATCTTCCTAAGAGTGCAAATTCCTATCCACACCAGAGCACGCTACCATGGAACACTACAGCTCCTAGCCTCCTAGTAGTTCAGACATTTCAATTAGACTTAAGATATCATGAATCTTCAGCCACCATATACTTACATACATCGGATCGGACTTCAATCTGAAACAGCAGAACTAAAACTCAATCAAGGGAAGTGGTCATTCTCTACCCTGAATCGAATCACCACCGAGATCTTAAGGAACCAACTGTATGCGCGAATCCAGAATAGAGCGGAGAAAACCTATGACGGTTTCTTCTTTGACGATATCTGTACGGGTGTAGCCACCGGAGGTTAGGAACTTAGGACCATACCTCTGGGAAAGAAGCCCGTGAGCAGGAATAAGCGTCGGTTGCTGGCTCTGGTTACCTAGCGCCGCCGGCGTCGGCGTCGCCGTTGCCGGAGAGGGGGGACTGTAGGATGGGATTTTCCAAAAAAAATCTTAGGGAAGAGGATGTGTTTTTGTTTTTCTTCGAATTGGCGGTGGGTAGGGAGGGTGGGCTAGAAGGCATGGCAATGGGCTTTCTATGGATTTCGTTTGGGCTGGGATAGGAAGCAGAATTCCGCAAGAACCTCGTCTTTTTCTAGAGTTTTCGCAGATGTAGGCATATAGTTTATGATCCGATGCAGGCTGGAGAACCAACCTGTGGTTGGATGGTTAGGAGGGCAGTGGCACCCCCAGCCCACCAGAGTTCAAATCCCAGATTTGACACTTTGGTGTCTCATAAAGGCGGAATATTCTTCAGTGGGAGGCGACGTTCCAGTCGACGCCGAGGCGCTCGTGGTGACTTCGTCAATCTCAAGACCCGCCGGATCAGTTCTTCAACGCAGTCTCTTGGAGGTGCTCATAGGGGTAGGGTGTGCGTGTGTGCGATCATAGGGGTGAGTGTGTGCGCGTATGTATGAGCGTCTTTGATTGTACTGTGATTCGCAAAAAAAAAAAAAAAAAAAAAAATCCGATGCAGCCTGGGCCGGACTAGTTTGCATGACCTATAAATGACTAGGAGTTTTTTTTGTTGTTGCTTTGTTTCTGTTTCCTTCGAGGGGCATTTTCCTTTCTAGCATAGCACGTACTCAGCAATTTTTTTCTAAAAACTTCTTATGAAAATGTACTTAAATAAACTTACCGAGTTCTTATGAAAATTGTCTCGACCCAGTCCGTCCCTTCCTTACCGAGTTGCACTCAGGTCGTCATGCCCTCTAGGGACGCACTAAAGTCAAATATACCCATTGAATCTTTGAGCTATGCGTCTTTCACTATCTTCCCAGCACCCTCCTTCGTCGATTCCGCGGCTGGCGGTATCAACCCTTCGCTGATTATTGTCACCAAGATCGTCAACGAAACTACAAGGTCAAGAACCACTAGCAATTACTCAGTAGGTCTAGGTAATTTTGGTTCTCGTCTAGCTTGAGTCTAGCCCCTCCAGTAGCGGATCTATGTGTAAGCTATAAGGTCTAGACATGGGCATGGGCAGCACGGCCCGGTTGGCCTGAAAATCATGGGCCTGAATTTCGAGCCCAAATATTGGGCCGAGCCAAACTCGGGCTTACAAGATGCGTGGTTTAGGAAAGAGTCGGGTCAGGGTCAGGCTTGGGCTCGGGTTGCTTTATAAGCCCAACGGTCGATCATGACCTGGGCCTATGTTTTTTCTGCTTTGGGCTTTTTGGGCCCGGCACAGCCAGAGTTTTGCCCAGGTGTAATAGGGTAAACTAACCACACAACTTTTCTATGACCCCCTTTACTTTTACATATATTTATGTATTGGTCCTTGTATCTAGTCAGTCTAACCCCACCAAATTTTGTCCCTGGCTAGCCAATGAGTCCATTGAGTCAACAGCCAATGAGTAAAAGGGTTACTTTGCCATGTGTTAGCTGACAGGTGAACCTAGGGTGTTGAAAACGCTTTCAAACAGCTCAAAACGAGGGATTTTTGGATTCAATGATAAGTAAAAAATGTTCCGACGCTTGTGGTTGTGCATGTAAAAAGTTTGTGCAATTGTTGACAACTTTGTGAGTTTCCTTAGCTTGTGGGCACCAAGGTTTTTTTTTGTCGTGGGCCAAGATTCCAAAATCACGCCAAAAACTAGTTATTCCAGTTACCACCAAGAAAACTTTATACCAGAAGAAATATACCTATATTTATATAATTTTTACAAATTTAAAGATTTCGGTAATTTTGGAAAAAATATAAATTCGTTGAAAAATGTTGGGGGAAATTATGACCTGTGTTTCCGGTATTACCGAAAAACGGTAATACCTCTGCCGACCGGGTTTTTTTGCAACCGAGAATTACAAACTTTGGTGCGCACAACTCATTCATTGTTTGGGCGATGTCACATGCATGTAGAACGAACAATCGAGACAATGAATGACCAACACATAGTGTTGGATTATTAGGCAATTTCCGTGTGAGTTTAATTACCGAAAGCAACATTACAGATGCACAATCATACTTAACCAAACACATCAGACTAAGCACATGCATCAAATCTGAACATGGAACAAGTAGCAGTGCAAGGTATGAGAGGAAAAGCACATACATCGCGACCGGGAAGGTCGCACCAGCAGCACCACCACCACCACCACCATGGGAGTTGTTGATGTCGCCCATGGTGTAGTCGGAGTCGTCGATGAAGCGGTCGAATCGGCGAAGAAGAGCACGAACAACGTGACGAACAGTCGCGCTGAGACGCTGCCCAAAAACCTTATCGCCCGTCTCCCGGTGCAGGATCTCAACGGACGGGGTTTCGGAGGCCTGCTCTCCCGGACGGCTGTACACGCAGTCGCCGGGATGGAGAAGACTAGAGAGTAGTGCAGCAAAAGGAACTTCGCGAGAAAGATCTAAGAGCAGATCGGTCTCCTTGTATAGCCTGGGAGGAGAGCCGCCCCGACCGTGTTACCACGCGTAGGAAGCCAGGGACACGCGGCGAGCATGGACATGCAGGTCGACACGTACCCAACTCAGTTGGTGCACCAAGCAAAAATTTAGTCTTCCTTGAGTGTGTCTCGAACTCGAGTCACGAAACGCGACGTGCGTGCGTGCGTGACGAGGCGGGGCGGGCGGAGGAGGAGGAGTGCGCGAGGGCTCCTTCTATTCTCACTCACTTGGAATGACTAGAACATCAGCCCTTATATACCACTCCAACTCTCTCCCAACTAGCAATGTGGGACTAAACTTTATCCCCCAAGGTTGTCCCAAGCTGCCAACGTGATGGGCCTTGAGATTTCAGGAATTGTAGACTACATGGGCTGCCTCATCGGATCGTGCAGCCCATCTACATTTAACAATCCCCCACCAGATCTCATATGCACATCGGATGACACATTAGTTCCATTCACCGTTTAATATACCCGCACTTCGGTGGAGACCGTTAAGTTGAACTTCCACCTAGGCAAGGTGCTACGCTTGACTACAATTGAACAATGGACTATGCCTTGAATTGTCGGGCCTTTGTGCAAAGAAGTTTCACTCAATTCCGGCACGGTACTAGGCTACCATAGCCTTCCCCTCGGGTGGAGCTTATAAGTCATACTCCTCGGCCCTTCATGAGCTTACTAGAGATTCACCCAAATCTCCCACACTATGACCAGTAGTGTCACTCATATAGGTGTGTTCTTCTAAAGATCGCCCTGTAGGATGGTGTCTTCGCTCATCAAGAGCCGCTCAGAACACATTAAGACATTGTCAACCTGTCTTACAGTAGCTTTGAGAGAATTGCATCTGCAGCGGAGTGGGAGTATTAAATTTTCTCTCAACTCCAGTTTGTTTTCCCAGGTCCTAGTTCACGGAATTTCCGATCACATAGGTTGGGTTACCCCCTCGGCAACTCAAGTGGGTCACAAACCCATCTCCCTCGATGCAAGGTCTATCATGTTTCTTGATAGTCCTTTTGTGAAAGGATCTCGCCAGATTTTTAGCACTTTGGACATAATCCAATGCTATCACTCCGGAGTTCTTCAGTTTTCTGACAGACTTCAATCTCCTCTTGATATGTTTGGAACTTTCCATATTATCCTTAGAACTTTTCACTTTGATAATCACAGTTTGATTATCACAGCTCATGAGGATGGCCGGTATTGGTTTTTCAACTATAGGCAAGTCCATCAAGAGCTTACGAAGCCATTCCGCTTCGACGATAGAGCTGTATCTAATGCCGTGAGTTCTGCTTCCATAGTTGACCTCGTTAAGATGGTCTCGCTTGCAACACTTCCAGGAAACAGCGCCACCACCAAGAGTGAAAACATATCCACTTGTGGCCTTCATTTTAGCATCAGAAATCCAATTGGAATCACTATACCCTTCAAGTCCTCTTGGATACCCGGTATAATGAATTCCATATAACTCATGGTTCCCTTTAGATAGCGCATTACTCTCTCAAGAGCATGCCAATGATCATCTCCCTGGTTGGCCACAAACCGGCTAAGTTTGCATACAGCAAACGAGATATCAGGCCTCGTAGCGCAAGCTAAATACATGAGTGAACCAATTATTTGAGAGTATCTCAATTGATCTTTAGTTGCCTTTTCATTCTTTCAAAGCAAGACACTAGGATCATAAGGTGTGAGAGAAGATTTGCAATCAGCATAGCCAAATCTGCTCAACACCTTCTCAACATATATAATGAGATTGCACAAGTGTAATCCCATTATTCTCATCTCTCAATAGCTTGATGTTCAATATAACATCAGCTTCTCCAAGATCTTTCATCTCGAAACACTGAGATAAGAAGGTTTTTACCTCCTCAATCACTTTGAGACTTGTCCCAAAAATTAGTATGTCATCCACATACAAGCCACTACAAGAAAAGTTCTGATAGACAACGTCCCAAAATCGTCAACTAAGGGGCATTTTTCGTCGCCTATGGGCCTAACCCGACGATATGGGTTC
>NC_061512.1:189332207-189385004 GCF_022539505.1 Lolium rigidum | reverse complement strand
CAGGGCAATGAATTGTTTTCCCGTAATGAGAATTCCCTTGTTTTCCTACGGTGCAACCAAAAATCTATTGTACTCCCCCATCCTATTGTACTTGTTTTAAATTTGTCTAAATATTAATGTATCAACATACCAGATAGTGTCTAGATATAAAATTTAATAAATCTAAGACAACTTTTATAAAGCAGAGCGGGTAGATTTATGTGTTTTAACTCCATTAACTCGCCTAAGAGGCTGACTCGCGGTGGTAGAGCAACACCAAAACATTCACCACCTCTTAACAGAATCTACTTAGCTACCGCAAATAAGCTCTTCCTAAGCAATTAATCATTCAGATGCTTGTACATCGTCAATTGTCAACGGGCACGGGGTAGACCTTGTGATGTTGGAGATGCACATAAATAGTGTTCGATTCAAAGGAAAAAAGTAATGACACTTAGATTTCTTTTGTGGAGGATTTATTACAGCAAGAATAATAGTGTAGCGGCAATCCACTATAGTAGTTTGCCACGTCATATATAGTCAATTTATAGGTAGCATGTACAATAGTGAACTAATATTTTTATAGTATATGATCCACATTTTAGTCTCGATCACAAAGTGCCTAGGAACATGTGCTAGAGCTTGCTCTTGCACGAGAACCCACTTCCATTCTCGCACTTAATCTCTCTCATCCATCTAAGCAAAAAAATTATATCTTATAGCCGACTGATTAGATTTTATTGTACTCGCTCTTAACCAAATAACATCACCCTACATGTAGCTCGTTCTTTTTGAAAAAAAAACTAAAAATGGTATCTTGTAGTTTCGAAAAAATCTGAAAAATGTAGATGTAGACAATGTTAAGTTCTTTCAATGTGCAAAATTTGAACTCCAGATACCATATATTCGAGGATAACCAATTTTTCATTTTTACACAACCTCGAATATAAGGTATTTTGAGCTGAAATTTTGCATGTCGGTAGAGCTATAAAAACTTTAAAATATCATTTTGAGTTTCTTTTGAAAAACGAGCTAGCATGTAGCTCGGGCTATAGTGATTTCCTACACTACAAATGCATACGTGCAATTAAGTATCCTACGTACCAATAAAGTATCCTATGTAGTACCACGAGATAAATTCCAAACCATGCATACGTGCATTCTACATATGCTCAGCTGCTACGGGTTTGTATAAGGAGTACATATATACACATCATTTGAATTGAGTTATATACCGAGCATATTGCAGGTACGTCCATCACATGATTATGATTTCATATCCACTGGTGGAAAAACAGGCTTCCGGGAAGCCCCATAAGTCGCGAAGGTAAAGGAACCGCGACTAATGGGGTCTTTAGTCGCGGTTCGTGTGGCGAACCGCGACCAAAGGCCTGGGCCCAGGGCGCACGGTGGCCAGCTGGTGCACGTGGGGGCTTTAGTCGCGGTTGGCCAGCCCAACCGCGACTAAAGGTGCTCGAAGGCCTTTAGTCGCGGTTGGCCAGGCCAACCGGGACTAAAGCCCCTCCCCTATATATACCCATCCAGCAGCCAACACTTAGCCATTTGGAGCCATTCTCTTCACAAACTTCACAAGTGAGTGTTAGGTTTGCTTTTGGTTCCTCTTATGCACATAAGGTGTTTGATGAAATGCCCCAAGAGCATGAAACAAACATGATATGAAGTGTTGGAGTCACACTTGAGCTTTCTCATTTATTTTTTCCTCCTCGATCGCGGTTAGCAACTTGAACCTTTGATATGTGTCATTGATAAAATATGCATGTGTGTGTAGTTCATTAATTGTTTAATTTATATTGTTTGTAGCTAGTTAGTTTAACAAATGCATGATGGTTAATTATATATTTTATATTATAATAATGCAGATGAATCGGCAATGGATGTACGGTAACCGACTCTCCGGCGAGTTCAGTACGGGTTTGAAAGATTTCCTCGTAGTGGCTAATGCGAACAAGCATGGGGGTTTTGTTATCTGTCCATGTGTTAAGTGTAAGAATCAGAAGGGTTACTCTTCCTCAAGAGATGTTCACATGCACCTGCTTCGGCACGGTTTCATGCCAAGCTATAATTGTTGGACCAAGCATGGAGAAAGAGGGGTTATAATGGAAGAAGATGAAGAAGGGGATGATTTCAATGATGAAAGCTATCTTTCTCATTTCGGTGATACTTTCATGGAGGATGCTGAAGGTGAAGGGGAAGGTGAAGAAGAGGCACGTGATGATCCCGTTGATGATCTTGGTCGGACCATTGCTGATGCACGGAGACGCTGCGAAACTGAAAAAGAGAGGGAGAATTTGGATCGCATGTTAGAGGATCACAGGAAGGCGCTGTACCCCGGATGCGATGATGGTCTGAAAAAGCTGGGCTGCACACTCGGATTTGCCGAGATGGAAGGCACAGGCAGGTGTAGCTGACTCGGCATTTGAAAACTTGCTGAAAATGTTGAAGAATATGTTTCCAAAGAATAACGAGTTGCCCGCCACTACGTACGAAGCAAAGAAGGTTGTCTCGCCCTCTAGGTTTAGAGGTTCTCAAGATACATGCATGCATCAACGACCGCATCCTCTACCGCGGTGAATACGAGAATTTGAATGAATGCCCGGTATGCACCGCATTGCGTTATAAGATCAGAGGCGATGACCCCGGTGACGATGTTGAGGGCCGAAACCCAGGAAGAGGGTTCCCGCCAAGGTGATGTGGTATGCTCCTATAATACCACGGTTGAAACGTCCGTTCAGGAACAAAGAGCATGCCAAGTTGTTGCGATGGCACAAAGAGGACCGTAAGTCGGACGGGGAGTTGAGACACCCCGCAGATGGAACGCAATGGAGAAAGATCGACAGAGAGTTCAAAGATTTTGCAGCCGACGCAAGGAACATAAGATTTGGTCTAAGTACGGATGGCATGAATCCTTTTGGCGAGCAGAGCTCCAGCCATAGCACCCGGCCCGTGACTCTATGCATCTACAACCTTCCTCCTTGGTTGTGCATGAAGCGGAAGTTCATTATGATGCCGGTGCTCATCCAAGGTCCGAAGCAACCCGGCAACGACATCGATGTGTACCTAAGGCCATTAGTTGATGAGCTTTTACAGCTGTGGGGCAGACTCGGTGTCCGTGTGTGGGATGAGCACAAAGAAGAGGAATTTGACCTACGAGCGTTGCTTTTCGTAACCATCAACGATTGGCCTGCTCTTAGTAACCTTTCGGGACTCGTCAAATAAGGGATACAATGCATGCACGCACCGCTTACATGAGACCGAAAGTGTACATTTGCCAAATTGTAAGAAGAACGTGTACCTTGGGCATCGTCGATTTCTTCCGAAAGGTCATCCAAGAAGAAAGAAAGGCAAGCATTACAACGGCAAGGCAGATCACCGGCCGAAGCCTGCGGAACACACCGGTGCTGAGGTATTTGATATGGTCAAGGGTTTGAAAGTCATCTTTGGAAAGGGTCCCGGCGGACAATCGGTTCCGAAGGGAGCCGACGGGCACGTAGCCATGTGGAAGAAGAAATCTATATTCCGGGAGCTAGAATATTGGAAAGTCCTAGAAGTCCGCTCCGCAATCGACGTGATGCACGTTACGAAGAATATTTGCGTGAACATCCTAAGCTTCTTGGGCGTGTATGGGAAGTCAAATGATACAAAGGAAGCACGGCAGGACCAGCAAAGTTTGAAAGACCCTGATGACAAGCATCCGGAACGGTTTCAAGGTCGTGCCGCCTACGCTCCGACCAAAGAAGAGAAGGTCATCTTTTTTGAATGCCCGAGCAAGTATGAAGGTCCCGTCAGGATTCTCGTCCAATATAAAGGGAATAATAAACATGGCGGAGAAAAAGTTCCAAAACCTGAAGTCTCACGACCGCCACGTGATTATGACGCAATTGCTTCCGATTGCTTTGAGGGGCTCCTGCCGGAAAATGTTCGAGTAGCCATTGTGAAGCTATGTGCATTCCTCAATGCAATCTCTCGAAGGTAATCAATCCAGAAGTTCTACCACGGTTACAGAACGATGTGATCCAATGTCTTGTCGGTTTCGAGTTGGTGTTCCCGCCATCCTTCTTCAATATTATGACGCACCTCCCTGGTTCACCTAGTCGATGAGATTTCCATTCTCGGTCCCGTATTTCTACACAATATGTTCCCCTTCGAGAGGTTCATGGGAGTATTAAAGAAATATGTTCGTAACCGTGCTAGGCCAGAAGGAAGCATCGCCAAGGGCTATGGAAATGAGGAGGTAATTGAGTTTTGTGTTGACTTTGTTCCCGACCTTAAGCCGATTGGTCTTCCTCAATCGCGGCACGAGGGGAGACTAAGTGGAAAAGGCACGATCGGAAGGAAATCAATGATATGTATGGACGGCCATTCTCCGATCGAAGCACACCACACGCTTCCGACCAATTCCAGCTTGGTGGCTCCGTACTTTGAGAAACACAAGAATATTTTACGCTCGGACAACCCCGGGAAGCCCGAATCCTGGATTAGGAAGGCCCACATGGAGACTTTCGGCAGTTGGTTGAGAAAACATTTAATGAGTGACAATAAGGTTGTAGATCAGTCTGTACATGTTGGCCAAGACACCATCTTCGACTATAACGACTTTCCAAGGGTACGAGATAAATGGGAATACATTTTACACGATCGCCCAAGATAAAAAGAGCACCAACCAAAACAGTGGTGTCCGCTTTGATGCAAGCAACCGAGAATGGGCAAAAGGTCACATATTATGGTTACATAGAGGAGATATGGGAACTTGACTATGGACCCTCCTTTAGGGTCCCTTTGTTCCGGTGCAAATGGTTCAAGCTAACAGGAGGTGGGGTAAAGGTGGACCAGCAATACGGAATGACAATGGTGGATTTCAACAATCTTGGTTACCTTGACGAACCATTCGTCCTAGCGAAAGATGTCGCTCAGGTTTTCTATGTGAAGGACATGAGTAGCAAACCGAGGAAACGGAAAGATAAGAAAACGATCAGTACATCATGCGATGATCCAAAGCGCCACATTGTTCTTTCAGGGAAAAGAAACATCGTGGGAGTGGAGGACAAGACAGACATGTCAGAAGATTATAATATGTTTGCTGAAATTCCGCCCTTCAAAGTGAACACCGACCCAAGCATTAAGTTAAATGATGAGGATGCTCCATGGATACGGCACAATCGTAAGCAAGCAGGGACACAAGGGAAGAAATGATGTGTAATAATTTATTATTGTACCAAACTTTGTTGAATGAATCATGTGAATTATATTACCCGTGATGTGTTTGGTGTCCATTTTCGAATGATTCAATTGACTCGAGATAGCACTGATGATACATGAAATTTGGAGTGACTAAGTCATACTCCTGCATACATGAAATTTGGAGTGACTAAGTCATACTCCTGCATATAGGAAATTTGGAGTGACTAAGTCATACTCCCGCATATAGGAAATTTGGAGTGACTAAGTCATACTCCTGCATACATGAAATTTGGAGTGATTTAGTCATACTCCTGCCTAGGCGTATAATATGCATACTCGTAGTCTTCATAGCCGCCGCCGTTGTACTCGGTAGTCGTCGCCTTCTAAGTTGCCGGCGTCGTCGTCGCTGCTCGTCGTCGCCGTCGTCGGGCGGCGCTCGTGGCTCGAACCGAGGGTAGCGCAGGCGGGGGATATCGCCGGCCGTGATGTAGTCCATGACGCTCCGCGAGTCCGGCCGTACCACCATAGCCGACGGCCGGCCTCGTGGAAGTTTCCGGGAGGCGGACCGTCCTCCTCATACCTGGCGAGCGCCCTCTCACGCCGATTGATGAAGAAGGCGTCCCAAGTATGCTGGTTATCGGGATGCCAGCGGGGATTCATCCGCTGCTCCGGCGTGAGGTCGAGGTAGTAGTGATTCGTGATGGCCGCCCGGCGCGCAGTATATTTTTCTGATTTTTTGGTATATTATTTGTATTTTTAAAATTTTGAATTGAATTAGTTTTATTTTTATGAATTTTTTGGTATATTATTTGTATTTTTAACATTTTGAAATGAATTAGTTTTATTTTTCTGAATTTTTTGATATATTATTTGTATTATTAACATTTTGAATTGAATTAGTTTTATTTTTCTGATTTTTTTGGTATATTATTTGTATTTTCAACATTTTGAATTGAAAAGAAAATTGAAAAGAAATTTGAAAAAGACCTTTAGTCGCGGTTGGGGACCCCAACCGCGACTAAAGGGTCTTTCCGCGGGAACCGCTCAAATCCCGCGAAAATACCTTTAGTCGCGGTTGGGGTCCCCAACCGCGACTAAAGGGTTACCTTTAGTCGCGGTTGGGGACCCCAACCGCGACTAAAGCCGCCTCCCTATAAATATCGCGCCGCCCCGCGGGCGCATCACTCTTCCTCCTCGATCCGCCGTCACTGCCGTTCGTCTTCATCGCGCCTGGAGGATCGTCGCCGCCGCCTGGAGGATCCGCGCCGCCGTACTGCCGTTCGTCTCCGCGCCGCCGTACCGCCGCCGTTCGTCTCCGCGCCGCCCTTCCTCCTTCTCCGCCCTGCGCCCGGCCCTCCTCCTTCTCCGCCCTCTGCGCGCGCGCGCGCGACGACGACGACACACGTTTAGCCGGCGGGGCCGCCGCCGGCCGCCGCACGCCTAGCTGCCGCCCGGCCCCCTGCCTCGGCGCGCCCCCTGCCCTGCGCGCGCGCCGCGCTCCCCTGCCGCGGCCCCCCGGCCCGTTCGCTGGCCACAGAGAGAGGCGGCGCCGCCCCCCGTTCGACCCCCGCGCGTTTTTTTTTCTTTTTTTGTTAAGGGAGAGGAAGAGAGATCGAGGGCCGGCCGCCGCCGGATTTTTTTTTTGTTATGTTTGTTATTTTAATTTTAACTATATACTTAACAAAAAAAACTTAAAATTTTGTAAACTTAACAAAAAGAACTATAAACTTAAAAAGAACTAAATTTTGTAAACTTATAACAAAAAGAACTATAAACTTAAAAAGAACTTATCATAAAAGTTTTCGGGACTATATATATACTTAACAAAAAGAACTATAAACTTAAAAAGAACTAAATTTTAAGAACTTAAAAAGAACTAAATTTTAACTATATACTTAACAAAAAGAACTTAAAAAACTTAAAATTTTGTAATTTTGTAATTATGTTTGTTTGTTATTTTTAATTTTAACTATATAATTAACTATAACTCCTTCGTCGTTGTCGCCGTGGTGTCGCCGCCGTACCGTCGCCAACACCGTCAACGCCGTCAAACGCCGTACTGTAGAAAGTGCCAGAAAACAAGCGGCCGACTTAGGTATCACTCTTCGTGCAGTGTTAGGCCTTGATGAGGCGCCAATGAAGGACGTAGTATTTTCATATGTGAAGAATGGCCCTCTCATCGAGCCTGCGCAGGAAGAGGATCTACCTCGACAAATGAAAGGTCCGCTAAATTGGTACAAGGGTTACATAAAACATGAAAACGCCAAAGACTATATCTATGCGGAAGTTAAATATGTGCATCACTTCAAACGTTACTGGGTACAAATTCCTCTGAGTGAATTGTTCCAGTTGTTCAATCTGCGCGAGCTCGACAAATCTATCATCAGTTGCTACGTTCTGTAAGTGATTTATTAATTTCTACCCCATCTCGTTCATTGCCTGCACTATATATATATATATTGTCCTAACTATCTTGTTGTGTACGCTATATATTATGCAGAATGAAGAAGCGGGAAATGCGAATAAGGAACATCCATGATGTTGGGTTCATTGACCCACACATCGTTAATTCATATGTGTTAGAATACCACCCCGCCGACGTGGAGGAAGACCTGTGGCGGTTTATTAGAAAACAGCAAGAGAAAAGTGATATTCTATTTCCTTACCATTTTGGGTGAGTGTTTCGTCTTGAGCACATTCTCTTTTGTTTACTCCATGCATGGTATGTGGCTAATCGATGAGTTATGCATGATCGTGCATGTATCGTGTCCGCAGGTTCCACCGGATTCTTATGGTAATTAAAGTTCAGACCTCCTCAGTTCTCGTCCACGACTCTCTGAATATGGATCCGGCGCTTTGGGGCGACATGAGAAAAATGATGCAAAAGTAATTATTTTCATTCATTTGCGCTCTATATCGATCGGCCTATTTCCTTATATCAAGTAACTAATTAATAACTCTCTTGTTTATTTAATTTTCTTTGCCTCGTAGGGTTTGGAGACGGTTCGTAGATACCAAGGTCGGTGAATTCAAAAAAGAGCTACATTTTAAAATGGCAGTGCCGACGTCTGGGGATACTCAGCCACCGGGGACCAATCTATGTGGATACTATGTTTGTGAGAGGATCCGGAGATACCGCAATGAGCGGGACCGGACGTGTGAGAACAACATCCCGAGGAATAACCTCCGGAAGACGCTTAGTCCGAAGCTCGCTTCCGACCACTTCAAGAGGAACTAGCTGGATGGTTGGCGAGGGAAGTCATCGATCCTAGAGGAGAACACTATTACGATGACGTAGATCTTTATACGCACCGGAATTTGTAACTAACTTGTTCAAAATTGTATATGGTCATCCGATATTGAATATATATTGTATATGGTCATCCGATATTGAATATATATTGTATATTACTCTTGAATTCTTTTTGGATCTAATTTCAAATTTGTTTGAAATTGTACATTCATATGCATGTATGTATACAGTACCGTAGAATATGTGAAACTCCTTCAAAATTAAAACCCAAAAGAAATAAAATAATACAAATTAAAAAGAAACCAGATTTAGGGGAGGGGGGCTAAACCCTAAACCTCGCGGAGGCCTTTAGTCGCGGTTGGCCAGAAGAACCGCGACTAAAGGTCCTCCGCCCCGGCGCTCGCCTGCGGCCCACGTGGATGGGCCTTTAGTCGCGGTTCGTAAGGAACCGCGACTAAAGGGGGGGGCCTTTAGTCGCGCTACTTTGGTCGCGGTTGGGCCACCGCGACTAATGGCAGTTGCCAACCGCGACCAAAGCCCCTTTTTCCACCAGTGATCGTATAAAATAACTATCCATTACTCGCGTTCAGATCGAGAGCAGTAGCATAGGGAGCTCGCTGTTACTCTCTAGATCGTACGTGCCATTCAGGCCTGCATTTCCGTCGTACTTAGATCTGCATACACGTTATGCACCGTGCATATACTCAGGGGACACATTTAATTTGAAGAAATTGAAAAAAAAAAACTTTCGAAATGGGGAGACCCCCGGCGTCTGCATCAAACTATGCACACAGTCAAAAGAAAATGAAATATTGCATGGTAATGTAAGTTGACAATATGTAATTAATGTATACTCCCTCTGTCCACAAATAAAAGTGTGCTTTAGGTTTTGCCCTAAATTAAAATTTTCAACATTTCACCAACTTTTTAGAGAAATAACAATATTTATGACTATATTAGTACCACTAAATCCGTTTGAAATGCAGTTTCATGCTAGACCAATTTAACGTTGTATATGTGTTAGATTACGAGGAAATTTCCAAATGAGTTTAATTACTGAAAACAACATCGTGGATGCACTATCTACATCAGGCTAAGCATATGCAACAGATCTAAATATGAAATAAGTAGAAGTGCAAGGTAAGAGAGGTTGAGCACGTACGTCGCGACCGGGAAGGTCGAGCAGCAACATCACCATGGCCGTTGTTGATGTCACCCATGATGTTGTCGGAGTCGCCGGATCTGTTGAGGAAGCAGACGAACTGGCAAGGAAGAACTCGAATCGCAGTGATATGGGCAGGGCCTGCCCGTTTGGCAGCCATCGCAGCATCCAGGTCGCGAAAACCTCCAGAAAACATATGTTTCTTCACCGTTTCGGCCCCCCACTCGTTCCTAGGGTTCCCTCAAGTCATAAGGACGGTATTGGGGGTTAACAAAGCCCCCTCCTAGGCCTATATAAAGAGATGGAGACCCAAGGGAGAGAGGGAAATCTCCATATACCTCCACGGCGAAGCCTTGCTTCTCTAACACCTCCATAGCCACCGCGCCGCCTCCATAGCCGCCACCTCGGAGATCTTCACCAACACCACCATCTAAGGAGAAGGGACTAGGATCTTGAAGGCCTCAACATTGATCTACATAGTCATCATCATCACCACGCCGTCTCCATCCCTGATCCCTCTTGTATACTTGTTGTACTTCCAAACTGTATTATGGATTCACACTTGTATTCACTCATATCTTCATACTCCATCAATACTATTGATATGATTGATTCCCTTTATATGTGACTATGTGAGTAGTCTCCTTAATTCTTGGGGAGTAATGGGGAAACCCTAGAAAACACTATGCCTTGAAATAAAGATGATTTATACTTTTGTTCATGACTGTATGTATTAGTTAACTCTCTCGATGTTATGTGTTGTGCACCATGTAACATTTTACTTCGGGACGGGAGAGGAAACTACTCTTGGTTAGATGGTGTTGTTGAAGGTGCTAAGTGACATGTCGCATCAGATCTTCATCTTACCTAGCCAAGGGGGTATGAGGGGACTCACTAAGCCTAGCCATTACCACGGGGAAACCCTTAATTGTAGTGGATTGAAGTGGCTGACTATCAATCGATATAGCGGTTATGAGGGATGAGAGTTGATGGTTGGTCCGCACTCATCCAACTATGGAGCTCTACCCCACACTAGTAGGAAAACCCTTATAGGCGAAGCTTAGTTCTGTGGCGCACCGTTTTTAGTGCGCCACAGAAACTTATTTTGTGGCGCACAAAGCTCGGTGCGCCACAGAAATAGCTTAATTTTGTGGCGCAGCAGCCGACCATGCGCCACAAAAACTTGGCGGGCCCCACAACCTGTCACCCCCAATTATCAGTGTACGTATTTCCGTGGCGCACGCGGTGCGCTGCGCCACGAAATTACTGTTTCGTGGCGCACTTGCTTTGGTGCGCCACGGAAGTAGTTGATTCCGTGGCGCACTTGTTCGGTGCGCCACGGAACTAAGGGAACTTAGCTATATCATCCCGTGCCCTCCCCGCCCACGCCCGTTCACCTCCGATCCGTACCGCGCGCCTCTCCCCTCTCCCTCTCCTCACCGCGCGCCGCCATGGTCGGCGCCATCGCCGTCGCCGTCGCCGCCGCCTTCCTACGCGAGGGCCGCCCGCCGCCACGCTCCTCCCATCCCCGCCACCTGCAGCACAAGCTGCCGCTACGGCGAGGAGGGGCCGCCGCGAGGAGGGGCCGCCGTCGCGTCAAGGTGGAGGAGCCGCCGCGACCTCCACCCTTGCCATCGTCGTCGGTGAGCTCCTCCACAACTGTTGTTGTCGTCGGTGAGCTCCCTCCCTCTTCCTCCCCTCCCCTCCCTCTTCCTCCCCCCGCGAGCACAACGTGCTCGACGAAATGCTCGCTCCGGATGTATTGCTGCTGTTGCTCTGGATGCATTGCCCCTAATCGTTTTGCTTCATATGGTGTTCATATGCATTGCTGCTGCTCGCTAGTGATGCTTATTGGAGTGTTCTATATGTTGTTCTGAACCTGTACAATGTGACAATGAAATTGTTCTGAACCGTACTCGTATATGGTGTTCATATGCATTGCCGCTGCTGCTAGTGATGCTTATAGAAAGATGTGACAATGAAATTGTCTATGCTTATAGAAATTGGAGTGTTCTATATGCTTATAGAAATTGTCTATGCCTCTCGCCTCTGCCTCTCTGTACTTGTTCTATAAATCCTTGTCCGAACTCTGTACAAGGTAATGCAGACTTGCTCACTTGGTATTGCTTGCTAGTTGGACATTTGGTTGGTTTTGATGCTATCTGGTTCATTTAAATGCATGAAATGCTACTATGGTATGCTACTCGTGGTATCCTTGTGAAGAAAATGATGGATTCTTGTGAGCTTATGATGGATTTCTTTTAAGGACTCTAGCTAGATTAGAGGGGAAAAGTTGCTGCTTTGTTGCCTATGATAATGGATCATCAAATGTTTCCCTTTGTCCCCGGTTGCCTCCTTAATTGATGCCTTATGATCCAAATGACCCAAGTCTTGCATGATCCCATTTATCCCTAATGTTGCTTAAGATGAATAAATTCCTCTAATCACCATTTGGAGATCAAGACTAGTTCTTGATTTCCATTAGCTAGACTCCAATATTAAAAATTTCTCCCAAATATGGAGACAAACATTTTAACATTACCCCAATTGATGCCTTTGTCCCTGGTTTCCTCCTTAATTGATTCCTTATGATCTATTTCTTGTTGGCTTTGATGAAAATAGAGATATCCACAGTAGGGGATCATGTAAATGAATGCCACCGTGGTATCCTTTGAAGAAAAAGGACTGTTTCGATGGTTTTAAAAGGCTAGGTGGTGCTAGGTGATTCAGTTGGCTACCAAGACTTGTCTCATCCGGTTAGGCTGGGATATGCTATGTGTTGTTGCTTGTTTAGGCATATCTATCACTTACTGGATTTACTCGGTTCTTGATTGGCCTCTCTTTTGCCAGCATCACTTGGTCTATATACCAAGTGATGAATAATCCCTTTGGAGCATCTCGCTCCATGCATGCTATGTGTGTTTGTGCATCTTGACTTATGTTCCCTATGATAATGGATCATCAAATGTTTCCCTTTGTCCCTGGTTGCCTCCTTAATTGATGCCTTATGATCCAAATGATCCAAGTCCCTTGCATGATCCCATTTGTCCCTAATGTTGCTTAATTAAGATGAATAAATTCCCTCTAATCACCATTTGGAGATCAAGACTAGTTCTTGATATCCATTACTTTCTGTCAACACATGTGTTTGCATGTGTGTGTGAGCTGCTTGTAGTGTCACTTGACTATTCAAGTTTCAATGTTGGTTACTTTTCCTCTAGTGCAAGAAATGGTTGAGCAGATGTTTATCCACTCGTTGGCCTTTATTCTTGGGTAGCTCAAAGTGTCATGCACTTACTCGGATCATCAAATGTTTCCCTTAATTTGTCCCTCGGTTGCCTCCTTAATTGATGCCTTATGATCCAAATTACTATATTATTGGATTGAGTGATATGGCTACTGCTTGTTTGCTCTCCAAATGCTATATATGTGTATTTGACCATGCTTATGATGGATTTCTTTTAAGGACTCTAGCTAGATTAGAGGGGAAAAAGTTGCTGCTTTGTTGCCTATGATAATGGATCATCAAATGTTTCCCTTTGTCCCTGGTTGCCTCCTTAATTAATGCCTTATGATCCAAATGACCCAAGTCCCTTGCATGATCCCATTTGTCCCTAATGTTGCTTAAGATGAATAAATTCCCTCTAATCACCATTTGGAGATCAAGACTAGTTCTTGATTTCCATTAGCTAGACTCCAATATTAAAAATGTCTCCCAAATATGGAGACAAACATTTTAACATTACCCCAAGTGATTTACTTGTCGATGATTAGATGGTTGGTCGATCACTCGTACACTCGGGGTGGAGCAAGTGAGGCTTGGTGTGATGGCACAAATATCAATATCTTGTGCATCCTACCCGGCCTCACTTACTCCATCTCTGGATGTTAATATTTGTTTCGACCAACAAAGTATGAGGCATTCCATTTAGTTGATACCACTTGGCTCTTTCTTCCATTTTAGTGCCGATGATTAGAATGTTCGGTCAATCTGTACACTCCGGGTGTCGCTAGTGAGCCCGGTGTGATGGCACAAATATCAATCTCTTGTGCATCCTACCTGGCCTCACTAACGCCATCCCGGGATGTTCATATTTGTTTCGACCAACAAAGTATGATGCATTCCATTTAGTTCATACTAGCTACTTCTTAATTGCATTGGCCTTTATTCCATTTTAGTGCCGATGATTAGAATGTTTGGTCACCTATACGCCGCAATATACTTTGTAGACGAGCCCCCCTTTCCCTGGCCGCCGTTCCGTGAACGAGTCCTTGATGAGACAACAACGCCGACATGCCTCTCCGGCGCAGCACCACTTTTCTTCTCTCGCCGTCCGATACGTGAACGAGTCCTTAATGCCAAGACGGTGCCAGCCTCCCTAGCATCATGCCGACCCCGTTGTCGCGCTTCAGGCCGTGTCGATCATGCGCCCGCACTCTTCGCTTCTTGCCCGGTGAACGAATAGACTAATCGTTGGAATAAGGAAGCCGATGACGGCCGATCGCAATTTAATCTTGCGACCGGCTGTCATCGGTTTCCTTATTCCAACGATCAGCCTATTGGTTCACCGGCAAGAAGGCGAACAGATGCAGGCGCGGGACACACGGCTTGAAGCGCGGCAACACGGCCCGGCATAATGCTGGGCAGGCCGGCACGGTCTTTGCATCAAGGACTCGTTCACCGGACAGCGAGGGACCGGCGTGGTTCTGCGCCGGAGATGCAGATCGGCGTTGTTGTGTCGTCAAGCACCCGTTGACGGAACGCCGACCGGGGAAAGGGGGCCCTTCTGCAAAGTATTTGTGTTGACCAACAATGTATGAGGCACATATTCTATTTTGTCATTCCATTTGCTTTGAGATTTTCAAAATGCCGATGATTAAAATGTTTGGTCACCGTACACTCGGGGTGGCGTAAGTGAGCCTCGGTAAGATAGCACAAATATCAATCTCTTGTGCATCCTACCCGGCCTCGCTTACGCCATCCCGGGATGTTAATATTTGTGTTGACCAACAATGTATGAGGCACTTATTCCATTTTGTCATTCCATTTGCTTTGAGATTTTCAAAATGCCGATGATTAAAATGCTTGGTCACCGTACACTCGGGGCGGTGTTAGTGAGCCTCGTGTGATTGCACAAATATCAATCTCTTGTGCATCCTACCCGGCTCGCTAACTCCGTCCCGGAATGTTAATATTTGTTTCGACCAACAAAGTATGAGGCCCTTGTCATTCCATTTGCTTTGGTATTTTCAAAATGCCGATGATTAAAATGTTGGTCACCGTACACTTGGGGGTGGCGTAAGTGAGCTCGGTAAGATAGCACAAATATCAATCTCTTGTGCATCCTACCCGGCCTCACTTACCCCATCCCTAAATGTTAATATTTGTGTTGACCAACAATGTATGAGGCACTTATTCCATTTTGTCATTCCATTTGCTTTGAGATTTTCAAAATGCCGATGATTAAAATGTTTGGTCACCGTACACTTGGGGGTGGCGTAAGTGAGCTCGGTAAGATAGCACAAATATCAATCTCTTGTGCATCGGACTTGGTCTCACCGACGCCATCCCTAAATGTTAATATTTGTGTTGACCAACAATGTATGAGGCACTTATTCCATTTTGTCATTCCATTTGCTTTGACATTTTCAAAATGCCGATGATTAAAATGTTTGGTCACCGTACACTCGGGGGCGGCGTAAGTGAGCTCGGTAAGATAGCACAAATATCAATCTCTTGTGCATCGGACTTGGTCTCACTTACACCGTCCCCGAATGTTAATATTTGTGTTGACCAACAATGTATGAGGCATTTATTCCATTTCTCTTGTGCATCGGATACTTGTTGGTCTCACTTTCTTCCATTTTCATCATAGTAGGAACTGGATGGAAGGACCCCGATGCAAGCGAGCCTGGTGGGTAGAGATGACGGAGCAAAGGAGGAACCGGATGAAGACTACTTTGTATCTCGAAATTGTGAATTTTGTATGAATTAAGAGTTGTATGCAAAACATTTGACACTTGCCACTATATATGTATCTCGATCGGGCTCTAAGTAATGTGATGATGATGTCTATGTTATATCTCGTGCAATGTACATGATATTTATATTATATCTGAATGTTGCTGTATATAACTCTGTGTATCCGTATTGTGTATCCGTATTGCTGTGTATAAACCGTATATGTATACCAGGCAGCACAAAATCGTGTATAATACAAGCAAATTCCGTGGCGCACTAAGAAGCAATTCCGTGGCGCACTCTTTTCGTGGCGTACCTAAGAAAAAGTGCGCCACGTAAACCTTATTTTTGTGGCGCACGATCAGGTGCGCCACAGAAAGCTTATTTTTGTGGCGACGTTTCTGTGGCGCACCACCCGTGCGCCACAGAATCAAATTTCCGTGCGCCACTGATGAGGCTTTTCCTACTAGTGCCATATATACACATGAATCAAGATATATATTATCCTAATCATAATTAATAGATGCTAGTGGTGGAACCGACACTACCTGAGAACTCCTTAATCATATTGCATCCTCCACACTCATATTCGCATGCTCTTAGTCTACTATTATTTATTTAGTTATTTACTTTATTGTTATTCACTACTTCATTAAACTATCAAACCTCCATCATGCACATTTGCCTAGAATTAGCAACAATTACTAAGTACTTCTTTAGTAATAATAACAAGGGGCATAAAGACCTTCTAAACTCTAGCTCTCCGTGGTTAGATACCCTTACTTCGAAACTAGCTACAAACGAACTTTACAGTTGCATCATCAATAGCACTGGGCTCCCTACCACATGGCGCCACACTATATAAATATACTAATTTTCTCCACCATGGAGTACGTCGGCACTCATATCCTTCCTCGCCTCTCCTTCTCCACAATGCCTCACCTCTTAGATACTACATGAGCCAAGATCATTGCCATCGCTCTGCCATCGGAGACAACGCCTCCGCCATCGAATGACGATGACAAGATGGTGGACATAGAGGAGGACCTTAAGGGGGAAGGGGAAGAGGCTGCGCCGTCGGTGCCATGGTATTGTCGAAACAGTTTCCATCCAGGGTACTTAAAGATGAGGGGGAGAGAGGGAGGTTGTAATGCAGGGGAGGTCCAGGACGGTGATACACCTACTATAATTCACTATATGTCAAGATCCACATGGGTGGATCGATGATCTACTCCTTCTATTATTCACTGAAATGGCACCAAGTGGGCGGTTAAAATGATCATATTTGTTCTTCCGTAAGGTTTGTCGTAGACTCGCTTATATAGGAGGCCACACCAAGGGTTTCACGGAGACTCGCTAGTTATCTAAGTTATAGAGTCCTAGTCTAAGGCTGCAAATATATGTCATGTCTTCTACTCAAAGTATGCATCTGGGTCTTAGGCTGACTATGGTTAGGCCTTTACTTTAGTCGACTAGGCTTTCATCTTGATCATTAGTATGCTAGCCATCTATACCACTAGTAGCCTACCCCTGGTCTGCTAAAATAAGGCCATGTCATGTCCATACCCGTTTGGTACATACCCAACGGCTGGCGGGTCCAGTGCATACCCCCTCACTGTCTCCTACAAAACGATGCGTAAGGAGAGACTGCGCACCGTCTCCAAGGGTGACGAAAACGTCCATAAAAATTCAATTAATTTACTGGCGGGAATATTTTGCAGCCATTGAAATTCGTTTCTATCTATCCTTGGTGTGCGGTCCTAGAACACAATGGATATGCAGTTTCTTGTGCCGTGTCGGCATGGCATGCCACAAAATTGTATCTTACTAGTAGCGTGTCTAGAGCACACCACGAATAACTATTACCAATGACGCATTGTTAGTTGTGTGGCCAAAACACACCACTAACTGTTTTTCCATGCCACGACTAGGCTATTTTGTTACAGTGCTCGGATGGTGGGCGTGTGCCTAGGCAGTAGTCTTAGATGGCTTTATAGCAATGGTTCTATGTGTTATGGCCATGGTCTAGCAAGGCATGGGTGGCATGCTGGTAATGTGAGGGTGGCAATTCTGTTGACTTGGTCAATGCGAGTCTCAGAGGGTCCGTCAACATGACATGTCAGGGCAACGGTGAGTTCGTAGTCTGTGAGAGGTCATCTTGTGTACCATAGGCTATAAGGATTCTAGGCCACACACCGGTGCGGATTGAGTGCAAGTGAAGGAAGTCGGATCAGTAGCTCTGGATTCATGGCTGTGTGTTTGGCGCGAAGGTGGCGTGGCACCATGCGGGCGGCAACGCTTCATCATTTGTGTGGGTTTGCGGCCGAATTTCATCATAAATAAGGACACTCTGTATGGGCTTTTTGGCTAGTTTTTCTTATAAACTGTATCAACTATCTTCCAATCATGAATATACAAATTCTCTTTCTATCAATCCAAAAATAAGCTATTACTAACTTGGTAGGCATTACATGAGTGGGTATGTGTTGTCATGCTGAGTGTGTATAATTGTGAACACTGTTTTCCAAAAATAAAAAAAATACAATCAGAAAAGTGTTCACCCTAATAAAAAGACCGAAAGAGTTTGGGAAGATTTTGTGGAATTATGGCGGCAAACGATTATGTTTTATTAAGTGGTAGTAGAATTTTTATTTTACTTTGAGCTCAAAAGGTGGAAAAGCCTCCGCGGAGGTAAGGATGGGCTCAGAATATAAATCATGTGGCCAAGTTCACTCCAATCAAGCTGACTTTAGGCAGACCCATGAGATTCAATGCAGCTTGCTGTCGTCTTTCGAGAACTCATTACACACCGCCAAAAATATTGCCATGTGTATATGTCTTCTCCGAATGTTGTAAAAGTATAGCACAATTACAATACCGACACTAAAATTTTACTGGAGTAGTCCTGAAACGAATGGGAGTGGTGTACCCCAAGAATGAGAACCACATCATAAACAAAAAGTATTTCATTTGCAGCCTTTGTTTGGTGGTTTGTAAGCTGGTATTTCCATCGTAACTCTGTTACTATAGCTATGGGACTTTACCAATTTAAAGTCAGGCACTAGTGTCAAACCATAAAATGTTTTACTGTATTGCATAGAACAACTTGAGCGATGATGATTACATATACTATGTATATAAAATTATAAAATGTCGCAAACTGCATTTTGGTGGTCACCATCGCTTTAATTAAGAAAGTAAGCTTGGTTGTTATGAGTTAACATACTAATTAACTAGCAACCCAGTGTTAATGCACATCTTAATCATGTATTCAACAGCTGGCCACGTAACAGTTTGTGTGCAAGAAATCATGTCATGGAATTGGTCAGGTTCAAATAACGCTGAGGTGTTGAGCCAAGCCTATACAGATGCAGATCCATTTAAAAAATTAGCTAAGGTTCCTGAAGTTTAGAGCAACAAGAAAGAAATATGACCTCTTTCGGCTTGAGTAGATAGTTTCATTTGAATTTTATTTGTTTTCTCTTTCAGCCATGTCCAAGGCCCATGCACATGAGAGCAATCTTTTTGGCACTTTGGTGCATATGCTTCTTTTATTTTAAATATTAAAAAGTAATGGAAAAATTACGACGCGCAACATCTTCACACAACCTATGTCCACACCAAGTAGTTTCATGAAAAATCGACTTGTTGTGTGTGGCTTATGTAAGAAACAAAAAAAAAGTGCTAAACTAAGGTTTTGCACCGGACTTTTTTTAATCTATTTTTACATAGAGCACACAAATTGTCAGTTTTTCACAAAACATTACGTACACACATAGAATGTGGATATGTACATGCTAAATATTTTTTTAATTTGTTTCTCCTTTTGGAATGTTTTCTTTTTGTACAGGGAGCATATGCACCTGAGATCAAAACTCAATTTTCGCAAGTACATTTTTAACTTAAATCAAAAAAAAAGGAAGAAAATATACAGTAGTGTCCTAGTGTTTTTCATCAAAAAGTTATACCTCTACTCATTGCACATATTTTGTGCTAAGCTAAGTTATATCTTCTGTATCCGACCACTAACATGTCTGTATTGCTCTTTCATAGCTTTTTTTTGGAGTATGTTACAAGATCACATAAAGGATGAATTCCAGCCGACCAAAATATTTTAATAGTTTATACATTATTGTTAACGGTTTTGAATGCACACTACGCGAAACTAATATTCTCAAATCATTAACCAGATTTTCACAAGATATTTCATCTATATAAAGATTTGCATAAAGTATAACATCATTAAACAGAGGTGTATTTCTCGCAAAAAAGATATTCGCAATTAATTACCTACTAGTTGAAGCTCATTTCTTGCTTTCTGGTAGTACATTAACAAGGTGGATACTTGCTAGATATGTACAATTGAAAACTTTTGAATACACCATGTAGATATATAACATTTATTATTATGAATACATGCAACACACTGTGATCCAACCTATATTACTCCATCCTGACTAAAATATATTGCATATAAATTTTGGTCAAAGTCAAACTTTATAAAGTTGACCACATTTATTGGTAAAAATATACAATGCCAAATTAGTATTAGTAAAATTATCACAAAATTTATTTTTAATTATCACAAATGTTCATATTTTTTTATTTTTTGTAAAACTTAATTTGCACTATTTGACTTTCACGAAAAACTATGTGTAACATATTATGGGTAGGAAGGAGTACTCAACATGTTTTAATCTTTTTTGTGAACTTAACGTATTCCATTTTTGGTGCTAACAAGGGAATATTTCGGTAATCAAATCATAGAAAAACACTCTTATATTATATATAAATAAATTTATTTGAATCATGAAAATCTTAAGCCACGTTATTTTTTTTTTGCAATATTGCAATAAAGTAAACTAAACCATTAGTGTTATCCTTGGCATTCATTGAAGAAGCTAGAAAAAATCTTTGTCTTATACATATGAGTATATATACATGTATCTTATAGATTATGCCAATTAAAAAAAACTTCACATATTTGTAAGCTGGAGATACGTAGTAAACATATGCATCCAACTACCTAATCAATACAATATCAACATATAATTTCTCACAAAAAATAAGATACTACTACAACATACAACTAATGGACATTTAAAATCCATTTCTAGCAAGATAAGGCACGTAGTTACTCTATATATTTCCAAGTGTACTCTTTTTTTCAATTGGAAATTAAGTGCACTCATTTATGATGGAAACCAAAATGGCAGATATCCTGAAGCAGCAAGGACCAAACCAAACCCATGGCTGGATCCATTCACACAGCCCGTTACAATAATATTGGCGATCTGCTGATGTGTGGCTCTCCTCCTCCCCCTCTTCATTTTCGTGTGCATGTGTAGATATGATGTTGCTGTAACATGTGTCAAGTCATGTCGCAGTGTATTAGGTCATCGTTCTACTCCGGGTCAAAACCCAGTAGACAGTGTGGTAGCTAGCATTTCTTCTTTTCTCCAAGAGGCCAAGCCATGGCTTATATATATCACTAGCCCCCACCCGCCTTTTACCTCATCCGCTTAATTGCACCGGCCGGTCCCTGCCTTCGTGCCTAGCCAGCCAAGAAGATACTTTTCATCTCCTACCCGCGGTCACCGCGCACGGAAGCGGCGACGACGGCGCCATGGGGAGGCCGCCCTGCTGCGACAAGGTGGGCGTGAAGAAGGGGCCCTGGACGCCGGAGGAGGACCTCATGCTCGTCTCCTACATCCAAGAGAACGGTCCCGGGAACTGGCGCGCCGTGCCGACAAACACCGGTACGGACTGCAGCATAGTTCGATCGATGTCGATCTTGTGTCTTGTGTGCATGTGAATTGGAGTTGGAGGTTCCAGTTGACAGACTTTGTTAAGTAATTCGGATATCGTGCAGGGCTGATGCGGTGCAGCAAGAGCTGCCGGCTTCGGTGGACCAACTACCTTCGGCCGGGGATCAAGCGCGGGAACTTCACTGACCAGGAGGAGAAGCTCATCGTCCACCTCCAGGCGCTTCTCGGCAACCGGTGATGATAATCTTCTCTTAATTTCCTTCTGTCTATTTCTTTGTTTCTTTGTTTCATGGACAATATTGCTGATATGGGCTTGTGGTTGGCAGATGGGCGGCGATAGCGTCCTACTTGCCGGAGCGAACGGACAACGACATCAAGAACTACTGGAACACACACCTCAAGAAGAAGCTCAAGAAGATGCAGGCCGAAGGTCATGAGGGCGGCGCCTCCGAGGGTGGCGACGGCGGCAGTGTCGCAAAGGCGGCCGCCCCCAAGGGGCAGTGGGAGCGCCGTCTGCAGACGGACATCCACACGGCGCGGCAGGCGCTGCGTGACGCGCTCTCGATCGAGCCTTCTCCGTCGTCCGCCGCAAAGGCGCTAGCGGTGCCGGCGTTGCCGACGCCACCTGGGTCGGTGACGACGTACGCCTCGAGCGCAGACAACATCGCGCGGCTTCTGGAGGGGTGGATGCGCCGCGGAGGCAGCAGCAAGGGACCGGAGGCGTCGGGGTCGACTACGTCCACGACGGCTACCACGCACCAGCAGCCACAGTGTTCCTGGGATGCCGCGGCGTCCCCGTCGGCGAGCCACAGTGGCGGTGGCACGGTCGCGGCGCAGACGCCTGAGGGTTCGTCCCAGACGAGCAACCTGGCCAGCACTGGCGCCCCGCCAGCGTTCTCCATGATAGAGAGCTGGCTGCTCGACGACGGCATGGGGCACGGCGAGGGGGGCCTCATGGACGACGTGGTGCCACTGGGGGACCCCAGTGAGTTCTTCTAAGTACGGCGCGCGTGTACCAACCGGGAATTAATCGACTAGAACAAGAACAAATATTCAAGAAAGGTGATCGCCGATCGAGTAGTTGAGCAGAAACAACTAAAGGCCGGGGATTCCAATTCTCGGTGATTTTAGATCGAGCTGGGTGTCGATCCAGTTTGTTTAATCTTCTTAGATTTTAGTTACTGTTTCCGATGTTAATTAGGTTTCGAACTGATCATGTCCTAAATGGATCCTGCAGCAGCGGGATAAAGAAAGAAGTGTACATCCTGTAAGAGAAAGATCTATATAGATGTTACATATAGATGCTTAATTTATACTATTAGAGAACTCTTTATACTATTAGAGTATTAATCTTACCCCATTAATTAGAGTATATAACTTATTGGTTTCATGTATTTCTTGCAAGTTTTATTTGCCATGGATCAAATTCAGCCAAGTGGAGTTCAATTAACTTCTGACAATATTTTGTTTTGCAGCTCAGACGTCAAATACACTGTTATGAAAAGATATATAATATTGCTACGACTTTTAAAATATCAAAGTGAGTGGAAGAGGCTTGAAATTCCCAATTTTTAACATGTGGAAGAATTGCAATACGGGCCACATTAAAATCATACTAGAAGTTTATATGCTTATTTTTTTTTCATATTTGACTCAGTTAAACATAGAGTTGTCATGCATTTATTTGATGCAATTTAATGCTTGAAAATCATATGCTCTACCGAATCATTTCGGTACGTCAACTATGGATTTTTTTTTTTGGGATTGTGGTAGTAAGAATATACTGGGTTGTTTTATAAACCACAATTAAAGTCAAATTCACATATATATGATGGGTGCTACCTTCAGAAACCATATATCAATTTATGAAAAATTGTCCCTTTGCGGTTAAGGTAAATATTTCCTTAATTTATCTCTCCAGATGAATCTAATATACTATTTTTGAAAGAAAGAATATGTTATGTCTCAAAAGGCAATATTCTTAACACTATCACATATTTTTCATGTTTGAGAGTGAGCATTTTTTTTCTTATAAACAGAAAGGAGCACATTATTATATGATGTGTCACTACAGACATGTGCATATCTGTGATGCATGCCACCTTAGATAGATAAATTATCGCCAAAGGACCACCTTGATTCAAATGAATTATAGATAAATTTTCGGTCCCAATCCTTGGTATTTTCAGTACAAACATATTGTTCGATTTGATGAATTATAAATCTTATGAATCTTTCTTATTGAACCAGTTTGCACTTATACAAGAGAAAGCTTTCAGTAAACCTAAACCCTACGAAATTATTTATTTTTATTATTACTAATTTACTATGGCATGCACATCTAATCCCTAAAGAAAAAAATCTAGCATTTTTTACGAGGTGCAAGCAAACAACTCGATTCATTATCACGTGGTACACGTGATAAGCAACCTCAAACCAAGAAACAAACAACTTGATTCATTAGTTATTCTCCTTTGTTCTCATTCATGTAGACCACTCTCTTTGTTGCATATTATTTGAAATTCCAGCTTTGTTTTTAATTAAAAATCTCTACATTTGACCAAGTCTCTAAAAATGATAATACTCAACATCAAAATATATAGTGAGAAATGATTTTATGATCAATTTAGTACTGCCTCTGTCCTAAAATAAGTTTCTCAACCAAAATGCATCTATATACTTCTGTATCTAACAAAGGTGAGCAGCATATTTTGAGACAGAGGGAGTAGTAAATATCTCTTGTTGTAGATGTTGATATATTATTTCTACAGACCTCTAGGGAACATGTAGGGAATGGGAGGTTCCGGGAACCAGCACTTTGGTCATGCCCCGGAGGGTGGGCGTGAGAGCACACTGGTTCATCACGGTGGTCCTTCTCATAGCCATTCTTTTGGTGGTTCTCCCCGTACTTCTGTTGATGGTACTTCTGGTACTTCTACTGGAGCGCAATATCGCCGGCCGTCGCCTATTTCCACCCGTAGAGACCTCGGGTTCACCCGCGTCTCCAGAGCAGTAGGGATTTTGGCCTCGGGATAGACATATACCATGTATATCGGATAGCTACTAGTCCTATGTGTGTCTCTACTTGATGATATGACACTCCTATGTGAATTTTGGATGATAATTTGATCATTTCATACTCCTATGATCTACTTGCACTTCTTTTATGTGTATATTGCTTCTGTAAATTGCAGTGAATATTCTGTGATTTTTGCTACCGTCATACGAGCGCGCGAAACAAATCTAAAAAAAACTGAGTCACCTCTATGCCAAGGGCATTAACGTCGGCGTAGGCTGTGGCTAGGACCAAATGGTCCTTGGTAATGCTGAGGGCAGCCATCGGTGTACGCCCTGGTATGCCGAGGGTATTTCTGTCGGCGTAGCGGCTGCCCAGGGCGCTCCTGGTCGCGCCACGTCGTCGCCTATGCCGAGGGCTAGGCCATGGATGTAGCGGCTGCCCAGGGTGCCCTAGTCGCGCCACATCGCCGCCTATGCCGAGGGCTATGCCGTCGGCGTAGCGCCTGCCCAGGTGTCCCTTCTCGCGCCACGTCGCCGCCTATGCCGCGAGGGCTAGGACGTCGGCCTAGCGAAGACGACCGTTAACGGACGGCATGGCCCGCGTAGGCCTACGGTGAGGGCCCGTACGCCGAGGGTGGATCTTGACCGTCGGCGTATATGTCCTATGCCGAGGGCCACATCTACACCGAGGGCCCACGTGGATCCGCCGAGGCAGACCTTCCGATGGTGGCCCTCGGTGTAGGCTAAGCCCGACGGCCTTTACGGCTACGCCGAGGGTTCGGGGACCGTCGGTGCAGCGCTCGATTCCTGTAGTGATAGACTAAATCTAGAAATTGGATTACGTTGGAACGAAGGGATTGTAGTGCTCCGTTTCTCTACTTTTCAATCCTTCTAGTCTTTTCAAGAGGGCATTTTGTAACTCATGTTTGTGCATAGTACACAATATGATTTATTTACATGACACAACTACATGAAGAAGGGATTTGGTAGTTTACATCAAAAAAAAATTACCTCAAAATAAGGGATTTGGTAGGGAAAATGCCATTTAGACTTCTCAATTAAGTAAATGATCCGACATATTGACTGGTTCCTTTGGTTAATTCAACAAAATTATATACATTTCAATCAGCTCATATATATATGAAATCTAATTAATAAGACACTTGACCTAATTTTTCTTCGCTTTATTATGGTGGCCTGTGACAAGCTCAGCCATGGAATCTTGCACTAGAGTTAAGCTCCAATGCTTCCCCTTGTTCCATCTGATGGTAACTCCTCATCAAAACATCGAAGTGCTATCATAGTTCAGCTATGAATACGGTCAGAGTAATTGCTCTATTGTTCCTCTTGTGTTCAAGCATGCACGATGATATCCTTCAGGGAGTACGTACCTTACTAATTATAATCAATGTCCTTTTATTTAGGTCGCAATGGAGGATTGCCCGGTCCGCATACACAAAGGCTCAACCACGAATTCAATCTTTTGAGGGAGATCGAACGCCCGGAGCGTACCCTAGATTGAATATATTCCCTCTGTCAATAATCATCATGTATTCTGGATTTAGTTAAACTTAAACATTATAAAGTTTGACAAATATAATCATATAGACAAAAATTATCAATATCTATAAGACTAAATATATATAATACAAAAATATATTTGAGAATAATTCAAATAATATTTATTTATATTATAAATGTTCGTAATTTATTTTTTCCATCTAAAACATGAGGTTTTTCTTGCTTAGGGCATCCCGATGCAAACAAATTATGCAGGTCTATTTTTGTCTGCGGAAACAGCCGGGAACAAAAGCCCTGACCAGCGACCAGACACAAATGGACCGACCTGTCCGAATCGAGGCGACTAGGGATGTAAATGGATCAGATCGGATCGAATTTTACTCATACCATATCCTTTACCATATATTTTTCTCGGATCCGGATGGATATTTATCGGTTTCGGATTCGAATACGAATATATCGGACTACGGATTCGAATCGGAAACGGGGTGGACTCGGTACAGGAACAAACATAGTTAGATATATGCTTTCATCGGTAGATACTTATAGTTTTTGCAAATCTGAAGAAGGATTTAAACTTTTAATCTTGTGTAGTTAAGAAAAAAGGGACACGATTTACGTTAAAACTTAAGAATTGATAGAATTTAAAGCTAAACATGCTCGTCAAATAAATTTAGAAACTCAATAACTACTAACCTTGTGATCTGGCATTGGCTTTTGAATCAAAAATTAGATTATCCGGTTTAAAACCTTCAAAATATCCTGATTAAATATTGGATAATTCATTTCCGCATACTATTTACTATACCATATGCTATACCGTATTTGGAGCACCACTTCGAAATTGAATATCCTTATCCGTTGGATTCTTTAAATTCGGATATGGACACCATAAAACGGATTCGGGGCCGGTTTCGGTGAGGAAATTATCCTATCCGTTTGCACCACTAGAGGCGAACCCCTTCATGGTCCAAATTCGGGTTGGCAATGCGTCGGCGCGGAGAGCAAGCGCGTTCGCACGTGTACCCCTGTTTTCCTTCCAAGGCCCGCCTGCTAGTGGCACCCAAGCCAGTTGTCACCAACTCGCGTCCCTCCCGCCACAACGCAAACTGCCGTGACGCTTCCGCCTACCCTACCTCTCGTCATTCACAACATTGTTTGTTCGGGTCGCTGCTCGCTGGAGCCCACGATTCATGTCGACGTCGTAGCGCGCAATTTCAGCGACGGTACATGTCTCTGGCGCTGCACCTTGGCTCTATCCCACCCATCGGCATCGATGCCCAGTAATTCTTTTTCCATTTGCATGGCCGAGGTTGAGGTACAAACCATGGATCATTTTCAACCATTTGCACCTGTTATATTGGCCATTGACCCATCTGCATTACACGCAGATGGACCTGAACAAGTGGATGGAGTTCTTCTACAAGGATGTTATACAAACCTCGTCGGACGATAATGGGTCGGACGTCTCTTCCGGCCTAATGATTGCCATGGCGACCCTCGTCCATAAGCACACCGAGAGGAAAATGCATGTGCATGAGGGCTCCATGAGGCCACACAGGCAGGAGCAATATCAAGCGCAATCAAGAAACTGGAAATTTGAGTTGAATATAGGGGGAAATCAGTCGAAGTGCTCAGGCCGAACCAAAATGTGTCGGGCCGCTGGGTTGCCCCTGACTCAAACAGACAAAGATGGCTGGACGTCCATTTTCTGTCGGAAGCCTGACCTAAAACGTACTAGAATGGACATATTTTGCGTATGAAATGGATCAAATCACTGGAGAACCTTTTTACATCATATTTTGAACCAACATAAATAGTTCGTCTAAGATCAGTTCTTGTGTACTAGCTAGCGTCAATGGATGGAATATATGAATGGCTTATGCTTTCATTGACTCGTAAGATTGAAATGTTTTCTTGAGTGAATAAAAGGACGACTGGGATTAAATGATATCTATTTAAAATTAGATGTAGGATGCTGAGATACCCCTTCGAAGATTTACGCTGTTTTGAAATTTAGTGGATCTATGAAAACACAAAAGCCTGCTATATGGATATAATGCAATTTCCTTGTGCATAGTTTTTTGAATTCAAAGAGAATACCGTCGCTGTATCCAGGATTCCAGGTAGACATGAATCTTGAATCAAAACTACCGGTGTTCCCGAGGTACGTACCGACCTTGTCATGTATTCGCTCGTGTCCAAATAATTCAGTAGTGGGTTATAAAGTGAAGTGGTGATGATCCGCCAAGAACATTCTGTGGGTAGGTGGTACAACCATGGTCTTGCATGTTGATAATGGGTTATTTAGGGTGCATTGCTAAATGACAATGGTTAATTGGTTCAAGAACACACCGGCATTGGTCACATGAGTTTGCTTACCGGCAATACTTTTGGTCACCTCTGGTTTGGTAACCGGGTTTCCAAATCTCCCTCGGTAAAACTAGGCTCAGCGAGCTAAATGGTTTTTAGGATTTTAGTTCCATGTTTTTTGGGTTCTTATCTCTACAGGGGGATTCCAGGATTAACGTGTGGTTACCGATCTTTAACAATTTATATTATTTAAAAATGATTTCTATTTTAAATTCGGAATCATGTATTTGATATATTCTGGTGAGCATGCCACTTGAAAAATCAGTCCAACTGTTATTCGATGAAGAAATCTCATAGGGTAGCCAAGCCTTGTCTTCACGAATTGAAGGGTCCCCCTTTCAAGTCAAGGAAACACTTTAGACTCTCGCCTCATCCTTGACTCGAGGGCAACTAGGGTCTCCATGCAGGGTTGCCACCACTTCCCCCTCTCCGGCCCTTGGTGTTCCCGGGGAGGCTATCCCGTGTGGCTGCTGGTGAAGGTAGTGGTGAGGCATTAGCCACTCTGTTTCTCTCGCATATGGATTCAAGCATCGAGAAAACTGCCAGTGTGTGGTGTTGTCTTGTTGTTACTTGGCGTACAAGGTTTTTGGTTTTCAACTTTGAGGGCAACATGGCAGGGGGGAGGTTGTTTTGCATGGTCCCTTGACTACTTAGTCAGCCTCCCATGGCAGATTTCATTGTCCAAGTCCTTTTCCCTTCGGTGCACTCTAGATGTGGTCGTACGTTGACCTCGTTCGTCATATCCGGAGAAGGTGGGTATTCTGGTGCTGCAAGCTCGGGACTAGGGAAAATCCTTGGTTGGTTGGCCTAGCAAAGGCAGCAACAATGCCCCAAGGACACCCTTTCCGTCCTTTGAGGCATCGTCAAGGTCCCTTCTCCCCACCACATACCCATTCCCGGGTGAAATCCTAACATTTGCTTTCCCATATGGCAAATGTGGTGCCTTGGGAGTTCTTTCTACCATGGAGGCACCAGTGTGGTGAGTTCTCTACATCATTTTATCGCTCATTTACCTGTTGCACGTGTTGATGTTCTAGGGGGGTCACCGGACTCGAGCTTGGGTACGTATAACGGGATAGGGTACCCCTTCCCATTGTCAACGGGATGACATGTGTGGTTAGAGGATGGGATCATTATTTTTGGTTTCTTGCCATGTTGCCGATGTCCTTGTCACTTCACATTGGGAATTCAACATCTTCTTTCTAACTAACCTTGCCCTAAAGATTCTTATTTTCATGACTTGTTTGTTTATGGGCAACAACGATGGAGTTGATGAAATGTGCTTACTGTTATGAGGTGGTCATTCTAGTGTTGGCTCCTTTGTTGACCTTGTGGTCATCACCTCACCTATCTCTCGGGTGAGAGCCTCTATCGGTCGACAATGTGGCAACCTTCGAACTAGGTGAGGGGGCAGGGTCTCTCTTCGATGATAGATAGTGAAGATGTTAGACAGAACTGTGGTCTTCCTCCAATAACTTTTTATTGATTTTACCCTTAATTTGCTTCTTCTTCGATGCGTGAGTGAGGGGGCATATAATTCCAAATCTTTTGTGGGTATGTGTTTCAAATTTGGTCTTCAAATTTTGTACCCTGATAGACATATCTTGTATCAAGATTGTCGAACTTTCGAGGAAGTTACATTTTCTTCGATGTGATTCTATTGTGAGGCATATCTTCTATAAGTTAAATATTATGTCATTTTTACTTTCTTTATTTATGATGTTGTGTGCATCCAATCTATTTAGTGGCCGATTGTGAACTCTTGTGACTTGTAATGCACTTATACAAACTTTGTGTTTAATAAAGCATCCTTTATTAAAAAAAGGAGGAAGCACCGAATATACTCTCGCATATTAACAGATCCCGAACCGGTACGTACAGAAGAGAGAGAGGAGGAGTTCTAGAAAATCCTATCAGGGTTTCGCCCCCCTCGCTGGCAATGCCGCCGGCCCCCCTCGCCTCCGTTGGCCTTGGGACCTTGGAGGTGCGGCGGACCACAACCTCTCGCCAGTGGAAGGTTTCACATCTTTCTTTTAGGTATTTGCATTGTTTTCTTCAAGATGGCGTGGCAGCGGCTACATCCTGAAATTAGAATGAGGTCCTCCCTGCTCAATCTTCGTTCTGGTGGTGCGCCTAGAACCATCAGAGGGAGTATGTAGTTATCTTCCCGGCGGATCTCCTGGGATCCGGTCGTTGTGTTAGTCAGTGTTGTTGCAAGTTTGGCTCTTCCGATCATGGTTCTGATCTTTGGCATGGTTGCTGCTCTAGTGCGCTGGTCCTTTGGATCCTTAGCACAATGATTTTCCGTCTGTCTAGCTACTACAACAAGCTTCACTATGATATGCTTTGTCTGGCCCTAGTGAGGGAGGGGCAAGGACGGTGGCGCGCACTCGACTCGCTCGGGTGCTTGTAGTCTTCACTAGACCATGCAAGAATCTATTTGTTTTGCTTTTAGATCTCTTTCTACTACCGTTAATGATTATCAATATATTGATGGATTTTTCACACAAAAAAAGTACTCTCGCATATTGATCATACTGAAGCATCAAGGCAGAAGTATAGTCGTCTTAGAGCAGACCGAGTACACTTGCAGCATTTGTTTTTGTAAAAGATTAAGATCTGTGCACCTGCAAAAATTCATGCAAAAACATGCTACCTAAGTTTATTCACAAAGAAAATAAATGTCCGTGTAGAATAGTAAGTTTTTGTGCACTTACTTCCTTTCTATCCATAGGGCGCAAGAATACATTTGTTTGCACCAAACACAAATCATATGCATGCAATACTTATTTCCCTGAAAAAGATACACGTAATACTTTTTTTGAAATTCAAATATATATTAAAGCTAGCAAGCTGCCTCATTAAAAATCTTCCAGCCTCCTTAGGTACCCTGGTAAGGAAAATAGTGCGTCTAAAACTTGCTGGTAAACATCACGGTTCGATTACATCATTGCTCAGGAGAGCTAAATCATTTATAGTATCTAAAATAACATGACTAGATGGGTCATCATCCCATGAAATAATACTATCTGTCTTCAAAACAGAACCTTGCAAGATTATGTGCAACCTTGTTCCCTTCTCTTGGACAATGTTGAAAGATGATCATACCCAGGCGTTGAGAAATTTGAAAGCAATCTGCAAGGATAGAAGTATATGGACCCCAGATCTCAGCACCATTACAAGTCTCAATCAATTCCAAACAATCTGATTCAATAATTACCGGAGAACAACCTATACTCTCTATCAGTTGTAGGCCATGTCAAAGAGCTTCGGCCTCACCGGTCTTGGCATCCAGAAGATTAAGTTTAGGCCATGCTCCTCCCGCTATCACCTCGCAATGATCATTACGAATAACTACTGCCACTGCCCCCATACCATTTGGAAAATATGAAGCATCAATATTAGCTTTGTATTTATTCCGAGGAGGTTTAAGACACTGTATCTGCCTCGGGATTGCATTTTTCGCCGCTAAGCCATAATTGAGGGTGAGTGCCTGTATTGAAAAAGCCAATCGCAATGGAGGCGCCATCCTCTCTCCCTTCACAACTTCCCTTCTCTGCCACCAAATATACCAAGATGATACAAGAATTATTTCTGCAAACCGAGCTGACCAAGAACATGCTACTTTTTTGTAGGGCTTCTTAATATTTCTTCCAGTACCACAGATCCGGATATGTCCAAACAAGCGTTATCGATCACTTCTTTAAGCCCCAACGATTTTCAGACTTCTTTCGCTCTTTTACAAGTGAACATTAAATGACGGATATCTTCTGAGCCTTGCATACATATAGGACATTGGGCGGAGACTTTGATATGTCTGTTTGCCAAAACACTAACCCCTGGAATTAATCCATGCAAGGCCCTCCACCCAAAAATCTTAATTTTCGCAGGAACACTTAGCTTCGAAAGTATATCCCAGACAGGATTTGTCGTGGATGATCCTTGTCCATCAGCCTGCCCTATTTTGATCCGAAACTGGTGCTCCCACTCGGTATAATATGCAGAACGAACTGAGAAAGTATAAGATTTTGTTTTATGCCATGCAACAAAGTCATCCTCCAAATTTGGGCCAATCGGTATTTCCAAGATCTTTTGAGCTTCAAAAGGATGGAAAGTATCACGGACTAGTTCTACATCCCAAAGTCTAGTAGCTGGATTAATCAGTTCTTCAACGGTTCTTAACAGATTCTGACCACGCACCGTGTCAATTTTCCTAGATACATTCCTAGGAATCCAGATCTTTCCAAATATTAATACTCCGTCCATTTCCTACTCTCCATATATGATCTCTCTTAAAAGTTTGGATACCACTAACAATGCTCTTCCATGTGAAAGATGACTCACTGTTTGGACCATCATTAAGCAAATCTCCAGTTGGATAGTATTTGGCCTTCAGGACTTGTGCACAAAGAGTATCCGGTCTAGCCAGAAGTCTCCAAGTTTGTTTTGCAAGCATTGCAAGATTAAACGCATGAAGATCTCGGAAGCCCATACCTCCCTCTTTTTTCGGTATGCACATCTTCCACCAAGCACTCCAATGCATACGTTTTTGTTCTTCAGTGTCACCCCACCAGAAAGCCGACATAGCATCAATAATCTCCTTGCAAATATTCTTCGGAATTTGAACACCCCCATAGCAAATACATGAATAGATTGGATCACCGTCTTCCTAGATACACGTAATACTTAGTCATGTCTATGAGTGATTTATGATATAAAAAAATCAGAGAACTGAAAATACCATTTTTAACCAGGAGTGTTTGCTCCCGAGCACACCTAATAGTTACTTCATACTCCGTCGTTCCAATAAGTGTCACATATTTATCTAGATTTGTATGTATCTAAATATGTTTTACCGTGTAAATATATGCAAATCTAGATAAATTTACTATACTTATTTTAAAATGGAGCAAGTAAGACTAGTCATAGTGCGGAATAACATAGAGTTGTGTCATGCATAGGACACCGGTCTATGTTACTACTTTCATAGTGCTTACCAGGACTAACATAGATGTAGTATCATATATGAGGAAAAATGTTGGAAGTGTGACGTTAATTAGATTGTAGACTCATTTTATCTTGAGAAGTGTGATGTTATGTTAACATAGTGTAGCTAGTTACCACAATTATCTATCTTCATTTAATGACATGTCATACTCCCTTTATTCCAAAGAATAAGGCGCTCTCGCTTTTCGTGTTTTTTCTTTGACCAAGAATTACTTTAAATGCATAAAAAAATCATTGTACTTCCCCTTTCCCGGTTTATAGGTCTTGCACGTATCCATATGTCATAAATTTATCCAACAAATACAATGTAAATATTACAGAAATATATCATTACAAAACTTAGATGTTCTATTTTATAATGATATAATTTTTATGTTGTATAATTTATGTTATGTTTATCAAATTCATGATCCAGGGATGTGTGTGGACCTTGTAAACCTGGACGGAGGTAATATTAATATTAGCATCATTAGAATATGTTTTAAAATTTTAATACGATCTAACAATACTAGTTAGTACGTATTAAAATAAGTGTGCGTCTTATTCATTGAAATAAAAAATATCATTCAAATGCCTAGTTGGTAGTGATATGTTATTACCTTTGTTACTCCCACATAAGTAATCCAATAATCTTCCTGTTGATAGGGCAAAGAAAAGTTAAAAGAGCAGGGAAACAAGGATCCTGCTGCATGGAGCAAGTGCAGCACAGGGAGTGGCGAAGGCGAACGTAGGTCATGGAGTACGTCGTCTCGTCGCTGCATTGACCTTTTCCTTTCTCGTCCTGGCGGCCATGCAAGGGCACTGCCCTTAATTCCCGCCTATGCATGCACCACGCCACCCTCTAATAGAAATACCCTTTCCCCTTATAGATCAATTAAAACTGGCCCCTCGATCGATCTCATATGCAAGCCATGACCTCACACTCACAGGGGAAAGTTAAGAGTTATTTAGTTTGTGGACTTGGCAGGGCATGTGAACCCCTGGGTATGTAGTTAAGTAATGTTTCCTCCATTATACTAGTAGTGTGATGCAGAGACTTTGGGTGACACACTCGAGAATTTCAGTCTACGTTGTTTGCATAGATAAGGAACACATGCATGCATGGCTGAACAATGACGGTAATTACTGAATAAATCTTGGCTCTCTTTTTTGAAGGATAAGGTCATAAGGAGGAAAAAACTTGACATTTTTCAAAAGAAAGATAAGGTCACAAGGAGGACAAAACTGGACTCATGATGCGTCATGGTCATGGAAGGATCGACGATCGAGCTGGGTGCATGGAGATAAAGAGGGCCGAGGCAGGGAGGGAGATGATAAACGAAAAGTGGCAGAAGAACTCAAGAGAGTGTGTGTGTGTGTGTGTGTGTGTGTGAATTGAATGCTGAGCGAAAAGGAAAACAAGGACATAAATGCATGCCTTCCACCACTGCACATGTGAGGGGACTTATTATTGGAGTATCATCAGCTCCATTCCCATGCATGCTGCTTCTCTCCTTGCTCTACTCCCCTCTCTTTACTCTCCAGACCCAGCTGTAAAGATGGAGGAGAGGGCACACGAGCATAGACCTGTGACACGGCATGTGCGGGGCCTCCTTGAGATGAACATCATGCATGTAGTTACATTGGCAAACAAAATCTGGATGCATTTCTAACAGATACTAGAACGGGGAGGGATTGAATCATAATTTGATGCAATGCTGCAGGAGCAGCAGCTAATTCTGGCCGGCCTCGCATTTTTCTTCAGGTAGTATCTACATCTGCAGGAGAATTTATGCCCATCGATCCATGGAATACAGAGTTGGTTCATCACATTTACTCGCCATCAATGGTGCAAATATGAACAAACAAATCAGCTGCTGACATATGACAATATTTTGCACTGCAAGAGAGTATTCAGAATATAGGACTGGTGACTAGTGAGCTGGGATCCATGGTGCATTACTGCAGATACTGGAGTGGTAAAACAAAATTCAACCTGCACTTGCTTAATCGACATAGTACTAAGTTGTAGGACATGTGCATTCACAACAGAGCTACTCCTGGAAGGCTGCAACGGCAACTGCGTTCCAGGTCCAAGCTTGAGTTGTAGAGTGACCACAGCAGCGGCGCTAGCTGTGAGGTGGTCAGGGTTTGGATCGATCGATGACAAGTAGGGCATTAACTCGATCAATTTCGCGAATAAGCCTAACGTTTCCGACATCTCTCCCTGTCGCCACAATGTAACGTACTTACACGCACAAGTACACCATCCTTGTCGAGCTATGGACCATGCGTGCATCTCGAAGATAAGACTTATCAACTAACAGTAAACTGCAAGACCATGTCACATTTGCACCCTGCCGTCCATACGTAAAAGTTTTAGTACGCCGCACATAATACCCGCAGAACTTTTTTAGTTCAAAATACTTGTCGTGATTTTAGCCCAACGAACAGGTATTTTTGATACAATACCCGCAGAACTTTTTTAGTTCAAAATACAATAGTGTGCAGACATAGCAAAAGAGCTAACTAACTCTTGATGTGTGCACATATGCACGCAATACGTCTGGGGCCCTAGCTAGGTGAAGAAATTGAACTTTAGGCGAGTTGGGGCAGGCAATGTGATGAATCTAGCAGGGGTCTAATTCCCCACATGCTTCCCATTACTACCCATCACTAATGAGTTAATAATCTCTGCACATGCCGGTGTCCGGACGGTGCATGCAAAGGGATAACACAGCAATGAATAATGATAACAATACATACTCATCATATATATAGCAGCGAAAAATAGCTGTGTGTTGTGTCAGTGTGTCAAATACTCTGGTGCCACGCACGCCTTGCCGATGGTCTATGGTCTATGGATGGCATGCATGCCTTGCCGATGCAAATGCACGCGTGCGATCGGAGGTGTAATTTCTAGTTTTTTTAAACTGGGGAAGAGGTTTACGGAGTATCTTAATCCATTACTCCCTTCGCTAATACAAGGTTACTACCAAAAGTATATTTTTTATCTATACAAGATCACTATTTTTCTGAGAATAATTAATAGCATTTCTCTCTCATACATTGGTGATGATTAATATGGATATTGCATACATTCGTACTGTATATAGATAGGGACACCACATGTAACATATTTAATTAGCCCAAAACACGAGATTTTTTTATATAATTAATCGTACTATTTATTATGAGTTGATGTTATGTTCTTAGTATCTAGAAAATGAGTAATACTAGTAACTAAGGAGAATTGCACAGTTAACGGAACATAGGACAAAGCCAATACAAACAGACTACTAAAAAAAACTCTACTGCCACGATAGACAGCCCGACAAACGCTTCCAACACGGTAATATATTGTATTCTCCAGCAATTACATTTCTGCAATCCAAAACGCCTCGTGACGGATGTACATGCATATATGGATCGATGTCTATGAACATGTTTTAGGCTTTGTTCGGTTAACTCCACACCTGTAGAATTCCTTTTCTTTTAAAAAAAATAAAACCCATATATTAAGGTCAGCAAGCTGCCTCATTAAAAACCTTCCAGCCCCCTTCGATATTCTGGAAGGAAAAGAGTGCGTCTGAAACTTGTTGCGTGCGAAAAATAGTATTGTTACATCGTTGTGAACACGTCACGTCATTCATTACAAAAGGCAAAACAAAACTAGGGGGGTCGTAGTCCCAAAAGGTAGGAATATTTATATCAAAACAAACTCTAGCTATCTTATGAGCGTCACTGTTTGCCTCACGAAAACAATGCTTCATAGTAATCTGGCCAATTCTACTAGCAATGATAAAGCAGTCTGTTAAGGTTGCAGTGTAAGGACTCCAGATTTGCATTTCTCCATTAAAATCTTGGACAAGTTCCATGAAATCTGGTTCTATAGTCACAGGAGAACAACCAATCCTCTCAACTAGCTGGAGGCCATGTAGCAGTGCAACAGCCTCAGCCGATGTTGCATCACCAAGATTTTGCATCAATGTACTTGATCCCGCAATGGCTTCACCCTTGTAATTCCGGATAATCGCGCCTGCAGCTCCAGATCCATTCGGGAAGTAACATGCGTCAATATTCAGTTTATATACATTTGGTTGTGGCTTGTTCCAAATAACTTCCTTTGGTTCTGCATTGTCATAAGCACCACAATAATTTAACTTAAGAGCTTGAATAGAGAAAGCAGTTTCGGTCGGATAAGCAATCTTTTCTCCCTTCACAAACTCTCTTCTTTGCCACCATATGTACCATGCTCCGACACAAATTAACTCTTCCAGATCTGTTATGCCGTTACCGCCTTGCATAAGGTTTTGGTTTCTCAATATTCCTTCGAGAACAACCGAGCCCGAGCGGTCCAATAAAGCTGAGTTAATCACATCAGTTAGCCCCAAAGAATGCCAGATCTCCTTTGCTCTTCTGCAAGAAAAAATTAAGTGGAGAATGTCCTCAGGACCTTGAGACCAAACCGGACATTGTGTTGACACAGGAATATGTCTGTCTGCTAGAATTGTCATACCATGAATTGTACCATGAAGGGCCTTCAAACAAAGATTTTGATTTTGCTTGGTATTTTCAGTTTCCATAGAATATCCCAAACTGGATTTAGAGATGCTGGTCCTTGTTCATCCGCTCTAGTTAGCCCTTCTCCCATTACAGTGATTCCATTCCGAATAATAAGCAGACTTCACCGAAAAAGAATAGGATTTTGTTAGGTGCCAGGCAACGAAGTCCTCATCCACATTCTCACTCAAGGGAATCCGAAGTATCCTGGATACATCAATTGGATTGAAATTGTCAGTAAGCATCTGCTCATCTCATTGCATTGTATCCGGGTTGATTAGTTCATCAATGGTTCTCATCCGATCATGGCTTAGAGGGATCCAGGGGTCTAACCAGATGTTTATTTTTTCACCTGTTCCAACTCTCCAAATACACCCCCTCTTAAAAGTTCTCAGACCCGCCATGATGCTTTGCCAAGTAAATGAGGCACCCTTCTTCGGTCCAGCTTTAAGGATATCACAATTTGGATAATACTTGGCTTTCAGGATTTGAGCATAAAGAAAATCAGGTTTAGTAACAAGTCTCCAGCTTTGCTTTGCTAACATGGCAAGATTAAAAGCATGTAAATCTCGAAAACCCATCCCTCCCATTTTATTGGGCACACACAATTTCCACCATGCCATCCGGTGCACCGCTTCTTCTCCTCGGTATCTCCCCCCCAGAAAGACGTCATTGCATATGTCATCTCCTTACAGAGCTTCTTTGGGATGTTAAACACAACCATAGCATAGGCAGGGATGGATTGGATAATAGCTTTTAGCTGTATTTCCTTACCTCCCATGGACAATAATTTTTCTTTCCATCCTTCTATCCTCTTGATAATTCGTTCCAGTAAATATAAAAAGCTATCAGATCTGTCCACACCCACAAGAGCAGGGAGACCTAGAAATTTATCAGAAATTGCCTCTGTTGTAATGTTTAGCTCAGAACAGATTTCAGCTCTCACATCAGGATCCACATTTGGACTAAAAAATATGCTGCATTTTGATTCACTCACTAGTTGCCCTGAACTTGCGCAGTATTGGTCAAGAACCTGTCTCAATGAGGTTGCATTGGTCATGTCAGATTTCATAAGGATAAGGGAATCATCAGTAAAGAGTAAATGCGACACTGATGGAGAATTTCTGCAAATCTTGACACCTTCTATGCCACGAACCTCCTCTCTATGAGCCAGAAGACTTCAGAGCCCTTCTGCACAATGTAAGAACAAATAGGGTGAAAGGGGATCACCCTGTCTTAGCCCCCTAGTAGGCACAAATTCCTCAGTCTCTTGATTATTAAATCTGACTTTATATGTGACAGAATGAACACACGCCATAAGGAGTGCCACAAAATCTTCATGAAATCCCAACCGGATCATCATCTTCTCCAAAAAAAACCCATTCAACACGATCATAAGCCTTATGAATATCAAGTTTTACTGCACAATAGCCCCATTTACCTTTCTTCTTATTTTTGATTTTATGTAGACTCTCGTATGCCAGCAGAACATTATCAGTAATTAGTCTATCAGGGACAAAAGCACTTTGTACACGAGAAATAACATCATCAAGAATATGCTTAAGGCGAAGAGCAATCATCTTTGATATTACCTTGTATAGCACATTGCATAGGCTAATAGGCCGGTACTGGGATATTTTCTCCGGGCTCTCCACTTTTGGAATAAGGACAATCACCGTATCATTCCAGCCATGAGGTATATTTTTTCATTTATTGCATCTAAGACTTCTTTTTTTAGAGAAGTGCCCAAAAATCCCAGCATTTCTTGAAGAAAACCGCATGCAATCCATCCCCTCCTGGAGCCTTCAAATCTCCAATAGAGAACAGTGCCTTCTTGACTTCGTCTGCACCATAAGGTCTCATGAGCTGCTCGTTCATTGGAGCAGTGACCTTTGGTATTACCTTCTCCAATACTTCCAGGTCAGGCTCATCTATCTCCGTAGTAAACAGACCTGCAAAGTATTGAGATATCATGGGGTTTAAATTAGAGCGACCCTCCACCCAATTACCCCCATCATCCTTTAGTTTATTGATTCTATTTTTCCTCCTTCTCCCATCACCTGTAGAATTCCTATTCTCACTCATTTACCAACCGGTGAAACACTATCTTATAAAATCTAACTCTCCGTAACTTTTTTATGTGGGACCAAATTTAGATTTCTATGTGGGACCAAAATCTAACTCAGTCTCTTATCATGTCATGCCACACATGATCATTAAGATTTCTAGGAAATCTTTTTTTTTTGCATGGGAAACTAGAATTGATCCATTATTTCTACCAAGCATTGGGGTAGATTTGGAGGGGTTTGACATGCATGAGTTATAATCCCCTTAAAGCATCTCTAGTAGATCTCATAAAAGTGATCAAACCCTTAAATAACTGAATTTTACAGTTTTGATCGAAAATTGGCCCGTATCAGATCCCTTAAAATAGTCCGACCCCCACGACCCTTGTATCTGAAGTTTTGGAGGCAAAACTGAGCAAAATCGGTCGTGTATACTGGTCAAAGCTGGTTGTTGGGAAGTTTCAGATCCCGCCAATCGCCCTTCTTCCGCTAGGCTTGTCGGATTCCAGCCAAATTCCGTCGAACCTCAACACATGAGATGCCAAAATCGGACGGTTATCGCCGGAATCGACAGCCACAAGTCCAAATCAGGTTAGATTCGACCTTGACCTTGTCATGGAGCAGGGCAGCACGGCGGCCGCCCGCTGGTCGGCGGCGGGGAGCAGGGGCGGCGGCGCGGGTAGGGACGCAGCTTGGCGGGGCAGGCCGGGGCGGAGCTCCCGCGAGAAGGGGCAGAAAGGATGTTACAATCCGTTTTTACGGGGCATAGCTCATTTCAGACCATAAAACAAAACGATTAAGGTGCCCTCCGATCGATTGACGTTTTAAAGGCCAATTTTTACACGATCCGCTAGAAATGCTCTAATCCTTTTCCATCCCACTTTAAACCCCCACCTAAAACCGAACAAGCCCTTACGCAACTCAGCTTTAGGGTTCCCTCAAAAAAAAACTCAGCTTTAGGGCTAAAGATGGTGGGCTGCCCTAGCTAGCGCTCGATCGCTAGGAGATTAGCGAGCGATCGGTTTCAGACATGATTAGGAGCAAACGTGTTCTATCTTGCCGTACATTTGCATGCATGCAAAAAGGAACAAATTTAAAAGTTTAAAACATTTTAACTTTCAAACGACAACTCCAAATTAAGATCCGCTTTCACCAATAAATCCGTCTCGACGAGATCTTCAAAACTAGCACCCATGTTAATATGTTTAGACGACTTTTTTTTCGGGCTAAAAGGTATCAACCCTCTCTATTTGAATAATCAACCCCTCCGTACTTGAGTGATCAATGGAAAATGTATAAAATTATCAACCTCGTGCAGGGTATTGAGGGAAAATTCTGCATGCATGCACAAATAGACGAATCTGCTGATGTCAGCGGAATCTTTTCCAAATTTCAAAATTCAAAATGTTTTAACTTTCAAACGACAACTCCAAATTAAGATCCGCTTTCACCAATAAATCCGTCTCGACGAGATCTTCAAAACTAGCACCCATGTTAATATGTTTCGACAAACTTTTTTTCTGACTAAAAGTTATCAAGCCTCTCTATTTGAATAACCAACCCCTCCGTACTTGAGTGATCAACGGTAAATGTATAAAATTATCAACCTGGTGCAGGGTATTGAGGGAAAGTTCTGCATGCATGCACAAATAGACGAATCTCGCTGATGTCGACGGAATCTTTTCCAAATTTGAAAATTCAAAACGTTTTAACTTTCAAACGACAACTCCAAATTAAGATTCGCTTTCACCAATAAATCCGTCTCGACGAGATCTTCAAAACTAGCACCCATGTTGATATGTTTCGAGCAACTTTTTTTCGGACTAAAAGTTATCAACCCTCTCTATTTGAATAAACAACCCCTCCGTACTTGAGTGATCAACGGTAAATGTATAAAATTATCAACCTGGTGCAGGGTATTGAGAAAAAGTTCTGCATGCATGCACAAATAGACGAATCTGCTGATGTCAGCGGAATCTTTTCCAAATTTGAAAATTCAAAACATTTTAACTTTCAAACGACAACTCCAAATTAAGATTCGCTTTCACTAATAAATCCGTCTCGACGAGATCTTCAAAACTAGCACCCATGTTGATATGTTTTGAGCAACTTTTTTTCGGACTAAAAGTTATCAACCCTCTCTGTTTGGAATAATCAACCCCTCCGTACTTGAGTGATCAACGGTAAATGTATAAAATTATCAACCCCAAAGTTAATTTTATTTTAAACATTTTAGCGAATCTTTTTTAGTTTAGAAGCTATCAACCCGGTGTCCGGATATTTATCAATAGTAAATATGAATAACTACCAACCCTAAAAATCTAAATTTATTTCAAATATTTTGGCGACTCTTTTTAGTTTACAAGTTATCAACCCGGAGCCTAGTTATTTATCAATGGTAATTATAAATAACTACCAACCCTAAAAAGTATTTCATTTAGAAATATTTTAGCGAACATTTTTTTTATTTTACAAGCTATCAACCTTGTGCCTCGTTATTTATCAACTATAAATATAAATAAATAATAACGCTAAAAAGTATTTCATTTAGAATATTTTAGCGACTCTCTTTTAGTTTACAAGCTATCAACCCGGTGATCCGCTATTTATCAATGGTAAATATAAATAAATATCAACCCTAATTTTTTTATTTAATTTAAAATACGTAGGGACCCTTTTTTTGTTTACAAGTTATCAACCCGGTGCCCCGTTATTTATCAACGGTAAATATAAATACCCAGCAACCCTAAAAAAGTAAATTTCATTTAGAATATTTTAGCAACTTTTGTTAGCTTACAGCTTAAAAATAATACTTAATTTGACTAGCAAGTGGTAGTTCATTTGAGTTGCAAGTAGATCTTCCCACCCGTTATTTTCCCCCCCTTAAAAACCACTGGCCCGAAAAAGGGAATTGCAAAAGGATCCCCGTAAACATGAATTACCGTACGAAAAAAAAACCAAAAGGGAATTGCAAAAAGAGAATTGAGAATCTGCCTCGTCGTTGAAGAAAAAAGTGAGATGCTATGTGTATGCATGCAACAACTTACGAAAGCATCGTTGAAAAGTTAGCTCATTAAATGCAAATCAATGAGATGATCCGTGCATGTGCATGCATGCAGTGTGAACGCTCTTTACTGCATGCAACTTGCAAAGTAGTAATACAAGCTGTTAGTGTGAACACATGTGAACGCAATTAAACACTAGGTGATAAAAAGGGAATTAACTCGCTGCGCGAGCGCTTTCGCGCCACAGAAAGTGATTGCTCGAGCGCTCGATTGCCAGGGAGGGGATTCGAAAGATGGTAGTACTACACGTACACACGAAGCTAGCTGCGTGCTAGCGATTGTTACAATGCACTGCAGATATGGGACGCGTACGTGCACGGTCCAATTAATCGTAACAGTATTATTCGATCGATCTCTCGATTGAATTAATGGAGCACTGATCACATTCACATCCAAGCACGACACCAAACGTACGTGTTGCATGAGCCGTACGGCGTCGCATATCGAATCGACCAGCATAAGTGTGCATAGCCTAAGTGCATGGTACTGGAACAGTGAACAACATGACATGAGCTAGCCTCTCGGTCGCTCCCGCGAGCGACGCGAGGGCTCCCCCGGCGGCGCCCCTCCTCGACCCCCCTCCTCTCCTCCCCCTCCCCTCGCCGCCGCCAGAGGGCGTCGCCGGGCAAAGCCCGCGCGGCGCCGGCGGCGGCGGGGCTCTCTACCTCCTCGCGCGGCGGCCGGGGCGCGGGACCGGGCGGCTGGTGAGGGCGGCGCGCTGGGCGTCGGGCGCGGCGGCGTGGAGCTTCGGCCTCGGCGTGGTGACGACGCGATCTCGGCGCGCTCGTGGCGGCGGCGGCTCCCTGGAGCGGCTCCGGCGGCGGGCGGCGCGGGCTCTACCCTGATGGACGGAGGAAGAAGGTGGCGGCGCGTGTGGCGTCCGACGCGGCGAGCAGCTCGGCCGGCGGCGGCGGCGCCCGTCCGGCCCGGTTCGGTGGAGCCTGGCGAGATGGGTTGGTGCCAGATCTGGCCGCTTCGAGTTCGGGCCGGGGCAGGGGCCCCGGGCACCTCTCGAGCCCATCCTCGCCCCAGATCTGCGGGCGCCAGGGCCATGGGGGCTGCTGGTTGCCATTCTGGAAGAGGCTTCCCCCCGGCGGTGCAAGGGTGCGGTGGCCGGCCGGCTCCTTGGTCGGCGCCCGGTGTCCTCACGGCAAAGTTACCGTCTTTCTTCGGTGCGGCGGTGTGCGAGTCGGGAGCCGGGGCGGCGGCCCCGGAAGGTGGGAACCTTGTGGGTTGGCGGGCGAGCCCGAGGTTCCGGTGCTGGCCGGGGCCATGGACATGGGGATGTCATGGTTCTTAGCGAGTTGCGTTTTGTGGGGGCGTGGTGGCTGTCACCTCGGTGGTGGCCCTCGCCATGTCCGGGTGGTGGAGAGGTGATGCCGAGAGGAAACTCTCGCCCTGGCTCTTCCAGGGCCACGACGGCGGCGTCCACGGACGTCGTCTCCTTCTTGAAGGCGTCGTTGTGGCTTCTCCCTGCCCCCTTTCGTTCTCCGGGTGAAAACCCAAGATCCCCGGATCGGGCGGTGGCGGCACTCCGGTGTTGTGCTCTTCTTGAAGACACCGTCTTGGAGCCCACATCACAAGGCTCTCCGACGGTCGTGTCAGAGATGACTCTTCGGCGATCTTCGGCAGGCTTGCTCCGTGCCCTCCCCTTGTCGAGTTTCCTTGGCGCTGCAGTTCGGTTTGTGAGCATCTTGGCTTGGCCCCCGGGGGTGGTCGGCTTCCGGCGGTGTTTTCTGCGACGGAGGAGGTCTGTTGAGGCGCGCGTGAAAATGGCTCGCTCTCGAGTGAGCTCCGGCCCGACACTGTAGACTCCACCTCTCCTCCGAGTCCTCGCAGGCGCGTTGGCTGAGCTTGTTGGTGGCGCTTTCGTCTGTAGCTTCTTTGGTAGTTCGTGTGGGTGTGTGGTGTCGTTCTGTAAGCTGGGTTCAGCACTTTGTATCAATCTTGCCGTTCGTGGCTTTGTTAATTCAAAGTTGGGCACTTGAGTGCCTTTTATCTAAAAAAACAACATGACATGCATACACCTATGTACATATCTCGTGAGATTGTGAGACCTGATAGCAATAACACGCAAAACATAACAGTGTCTTGGTTCTTTTCACGCGGAAATAATCTGCGCGTCCGGATTTAAGCTCATCTTGTGTGCGTTCATGTGCGCTAGTGCTGTAGCACAAGCCCGCTTCAAGAGGGTAGTTTACGCATGGGTGCCCATGAAATTTAACCCTCAAACGTACGTTGATTGCAACTCCACTTATTGTTCTTCTCCTTTTGTCGTCAGCTGATATATGGTACAGTAGTACCTATTCTTTCCTCGCACGTAGACATCATGCATGATTGCAGCTGATTCGAGCCGGTTAGTTAGGGGAGCTTGCTAGCTTATTCTTCTGTACGTCTTACTTTTGCTCATGCATGGTCGGCGGTGTACCATCTCGCATAAGACAACAACTATGTGTTAAATGTAGATGGACTGCAGTCCAGTAAGGCAGTTCATGTAGTCTATAATTCCTGAAATCTCAAGACCCATCACGTTGGCAGCTTGGGACAGCCTTGGGGGACAAAGTTTAGTCTCACATTGCTAGTTGGGAGAGAGTTGGAGTGGTATATAAGGGCTGCTGTTCTAGTCATTCCAAGTGAGTGAGAATAGAAGGAGCCCTCACGCACTCCTCCTCCTCCGCCCGCCCCGCCCCGCCTCGCCTTGTCACGCACGTCGCGTTTCGTGACTCGAGTTCGAGTTGGGTACGTGTCGACCTGCATGTGCATGCTCGCTGCGTGTCCTTGGCTTCCTACGCGTGGCAACGCGGTCGGGGCGGCTCTCCTCCCAGGCTATACAAGGAGACCGATCAGATCTAGAGAATAGTGCTCTTAGATCTTTCTCGCGAAGTTCCTTTTGCTGCGTTACTCTTTAGTCTTCTCCATCCCGGCGACTGCGTGCACAGCCGTCCGGGAGAGCAGGCCTCCGAAACCCCGTCCATTGAGATCCTGCACCGGGAGACGGGCGATAAGGTTTTTGGGGAGCGTCTCAGCGCGACTGCTCGCTGTTGTTCGTGCTCTTCTTCGCCGATTCGACTGCTTCATCGACGACTCCGACTACACCATGGGCGACATCAACAACTCCCATGGTGGTGGTGGTGTTGCTGCTGGTGCGACCTTCCCGGTCGCGATGTATGTGTTTTTCCTCTCCTACCTTGCACTGCTACTTGTTCCATGTTCAGATCTGATGCATGTGCTTAGTCTGATGTGTTTGGTTAAGTATGCTTGTGCATCTGTAATGTTGCTTTCGGTAATTAAACTCACACGGAAATTGCCTAATAATCCAACAATCCAAAAACCTTATATGCTTAGGCAATTTTCACCGCCTGGTTTTGCTGCTGCGCTTAAACCGAGCCCGTTTACGGGTTCTCATTTCAAGAGATGGCAGAATAAGACCCTCTTGTGGCTCACTTCAATGGGCGTGCACCGAGTTGCGGAAGGTACTCCCAGAGGTCCGCTTACTCCTGAAGATCGAGGATAAAGCGTTCGGGGATGCCACCGTAATCTTTGTGGGTGCCGTCCTAACTATGCTTGGAGACAAGTTGGTTGATGCTTATCTGCACATCCGAAATGGGAAGGAACTGTGGGATGCACTGGACGCTAAGTTTGGTGTGCCGATGCCGGAGGTGAACTGTATGCTATGGAGCAGTTCAATGACTACAGAATGGTTGAGAACCGATCTGTAGTAGAACAGGCTCATGAGATACAGATCATGGCAAAGGAACTTGAGCTCCTCAAGTGTGTGCTACCGGACAAGTTTGTCGCAGGATGCATTGTCGCTAAGCTTCCCCTTCATGGAGGAACTTTGCCACTTCTCTGAAACATCAGAGGCATGAGTTTTCTGTTGAGAATATCATGGGCTCTCTAGATGTTGAGGAGAAGGCGAGGGCAAAAGACAAACACACTGGAGGAACCGAGGGACGTTCTGCTGCCAATATGATACAGAAAAATGCCCACAAGTCCAAGGGAAAGAATAAGGGAGTCTCCCAGACTACCAACTTCAAGAATATGGGGAAAACGGAGAAGAAAGATCCTTGCTGGGTGTGTGGCGAGATAGGCCATTGGGCTAATCGCTGTCCACAACGCAAAGGAAAGAAGTGTCAGGCTGGACAGAACTCAAACTCTGTCAGCATGGTCATTGGCAACACAGAGGAAGGAACTACAGGGTATGGTAATATATTACCTATTGTTCTTTCGGTGTTTCAGCCCACAGAATGGTGGGTTGATACAGGTGCCAATGTTCATGTGTGTGCTGACATCTCCATGTTTACCTCGTATCAGGCCTGAGGTTCCTCAGTAATGATGGGGAATGGGTTACATGCTATTGTTCGTGGTGTTGGCACGGTAGATCTGAAGTTTACTTCGGGAAAGATCGTGCAACTGAAGAACGTGCTGCATGTCTCTTCTATCAAGAAGAATATCGTTAGTGGCTCCCGTCTTATGAAAGATGGGTTTAAGTTGGTGTTTGAGTCCAATAAAGTTGTACTGTCTAAGTATGGAACTTTTGTTGGAAAGGGCTATGAATGTGAGGGAATGTTTCACTTCTCTCTAGAAGACTTCTGTGATAATGTTGTGAACCATGTAAGCACTAGTGTTAATGAAACTAATGTTTGGTATTCACGACTTTGTCATGTTAATTTCGGTTGTATGACGCGGCTTGCTGATATGAGTTTAATTCTGAAATTCACCTTTGTCAAAGGCTCTAAGTGTCATGCTTGTGTGCAAGCAAAGCAGCCTCGCAAGCCTCACAAGCCTGCGAAGGAAAGAAACTTGGTGATACGTCCAATTTGCATCACTATTTTATATCATAATTTGCTGTTATTCATTGATATATTTCATATTGGGACACAATACTTATGTTATTTCATCTATTTTGCATGTTTCATGATTATTTGGAGATCGAGCACCGGAGCCGGGATTCTCGCTGGAAAAAGCACCGTCGGGATGCAATATTTCGGAAGATCAACTGTGGAAGGAAGTTTTACCAAAAATCCTATTTTTCCGGATGACGAAGGAAGCCGGAAGGGGGAGCCAGTCTGGACCCATGGTGGGCCCACACCATAGGGCGGCGCGGCCCATGGCTCGGCCGCGCCACCATGTGGTGTGGGGCCCCCATAGCCTCTTTCGCCTCCTTTTCTTCGCGAAACCCTTCGTCCCGAAGACCTAAGCCACGGAGGAATCCTCACGAAGGGTTACGGCCGCCTCGCGGGGCGGAGAACACCGAGAGAGAAAAGAGCTCTCCGGCGGGCGGGAATCCGCCGGGGAAATTCCCTCCCGGAGGGGGAAATCGACGCCATCGTCACCGCCATCGAGCTGGACATCATCTCCATCACCATCATCATCATCTCCACCATCATCACCGCCATCTCCACCGCTGGACATCGTCATCGCTGTAGCAATTTGGGTTTGATCTTGATTGTTTGATAGGGGAACTCTCCCGGATGCGATTTCTACCTGTTATTGATGCTATTGAGTGAAACCATTGAACCAAGGTTTATGTTCAGATTGTTATTCATCATCATATCACCTCTGATCATGTTCCATATGATGTCTCGTGAGTAGTTCGTTTAGTTCTTGAGGACATGGGTGAAGTCTAAATGTTAGTAGTGAATTATGGTTGAGTAATATTCAATGTTATGATATTTAAGTTGTGGTGTTATTCTTCTAGTGGTGTCGTGTGAACGTCGACTACACGACACTTCACCATTTATGGGCCTAGGGGAATGCATCTTGTACTCGTTTGCCAATTGCGGGGTTGCCGGAGTGACAGAAACCTAAACCCCCGTTGGTATATCGATGCGAGGAGGGATCGCGGGATCTCGAGTTTAAGGCTCGTGGTTAGATTTATCTTAATTACTTTCTTGTAGTTGCGGATGCTTGCAAGGGGTATAATCACAAGTATGTATTAGTCCTAGGAAGGGCGGTACATTAGCATAGGTTCACCCACACAACACTTATCAAAACAATAAAGATTAATCAACTGTATGTAGCGAAAGCACTAGACTAAAATCCCGTGTGTCCTCGAGAACGTTTGGTCATTATAAGTAAACAAACCGGCTTGTCCTTTGTGCTAAAAAGGATTGGGCCACTCGCTGCAATCATTTCTCTCGCATTTTACTTACTTGTACTTTATTCATCTGTTACATCAAAACCCCCTGAATACTTGTCTGTGAGCATTTACGATGAATCCTTCATCAAAACTGCTCGTCAACACCTTCGCTCCTCGTTGGGATCGACATTCTTACTTATCGAAGATACTACGATACACCCCCTATACTTGTGGGTCATCAAGACTATTTTCCGGCGCCGTTGCCGGGGAGTGAAGCGCTATTGGTAAGTGGAATTGGTAAGGAAAACCTTTACTTGTTTGTGGTGATTTTATTTCTGCCTGCTGCTATAAGTCATTATGGAGAGATCTTCTCTTCAATTTCTATTTGGGAAATCTACTACTACTGCAACGGTAGTGGATGAGGCGCCGAGTGAGGAAGTAATACCATATAAAATACCTACGAAAATTATTGAACATGTTATGGATAACCGCTATGAAGGGGATGGAACTGTCCATCCCGGTGATCATTTACTTGTTTTTGCATGAATTATGCGGGTTATTCAAATGTGCAGGTATTGCTATGAATGAAGTTAGGAAGAAACTATTCTCTATATCGCTGTCCGGTAAAGCGGCGCATTGGTATAAATTGCTTGAAGAATGGTGATTCTCTTGATTGGGAGGACATTGTGCCTTTATTTTATTCCAAATTTTATCCTCCAAGTGAAATTCACAAAGATCGGAACCGCATATATAATTTCTGGCCTCATGATGGAGAGAGTATTGCCCAAGCTTGGGGGAGATTGAAGTCTTTAATGCTCAAATGCCCCATTCATGAGCTTCCCGGTAATGTTATTATTGATAATTTCTATGCAAGACTTTCTTTTCAAGACAAGACCTTGCTGGATACTTCTTGTTCTGGATCATTTACACGCAATAAAGAAGAGTTTAAAAGGGACCTTCTTGATCGGATCCAAGAAAATACCGAAGGTTGGGAGAACGACAAGGATAGAGAATCGGGTATAATTTATGATTATAAATGCATTGAAGCTTTTATGGATACTGATACATTTCGTAATATGAGTGCTACATATGGTCTTGATTCTCAAGTTGCTGCAAACCTTTATAAAGCTTTTGCCTCTCATTATGAATTGCCTAAGAAGAACTTTGATAAGTATCATGAACCGTATAAAGATAAAATTGATTCATCTATTAATAAGTGTGTTGTAGTTGAAACTGCTGATCGTGTTATTCCTGAAGCTTATATTGAAAAAACTCCTTTTCCTGCTAAAATGAGAGAGTACTCTGTTATAAATAGTGCGGTTCATAAAAGTGAAAAGAAACCTATAGAACCTGAAGAACAAATAAAAGTTGAACCTGCTGTTGCAATAGTTAAAGATCTTGTGACTGAAAATGTAGAGGATGGTCATATTATTTTCTGTGAAGATGCTTCTAATATTGTTTCACATCCTAATAAACCCAAACAAGCTAGTGTTCCTATGCTATCTGTTAGAATTGGTGATCATTGCTATTATGGTTTATGTGATATTGGCGCAAGTGTTAGTGCTATACCTTATGAGCTTTACACGGAGATTATGCACGAAATTGATTCTTGTGAACTTGAAGATATTGATGTGGTTATTCAGCTGGCTAATAGAGAAACTATTTCTCCAATTGGTATTGTTCGAGATGTGGAAGTTCTATGTGGTAAGATTAAATATCCTGCTGACTTTTTGGTACTTGGTTCTGCTCGCTAGTGATTATTGTCCTATCATTTTTGGTAGACCTTTTCTAAATACTTGTGGAGCTATTATAGATTGCAAGAAATAGAAAATTTTGACTAAATTTGCTGGTGAATCTTATGAGTTTAACTTCTCTAAATTTACCAAAACTCCTTATAAAGATGATTTGCCTAGTAATGATTTTAAAATGGAGCAAGTGTGCATCTATTGTTCTTGTTCCTAATAATCCTTTGCAGCAACATTTGGAGAATAGCGAGAGTGAAGTTTTTAGGAAAGAAAGGGATGAGCTTGAGGAGATTTTTCTTCGCCAACCTATTCTCAAGCATGATTTACCGGTGGAAGACTTGGGTACAACACCGCCACCAAAGGAAGATCCTGTTTTTGATTTAAAGCCTTTGCCTGATAATCTTAAATATGCTCATATTGATGATAAGAAAATATATCTTGTTATTATTAGTTCTAAGCTTACAGAGTTTGAAGAAGAAAGATTATTGCAAATATTGAAGAAACACCGAGGTGCTATTGGCTATACTCTTGATGACTTGAAGGGGATTTCTCCCTCTATTTGCCAACACGCCATTAATATGGAAGATGATGCGAAGCCTGTTGTTGAACCTCAGCGTCGTCTAATTCCTAAGATGAAGGATGTGGTAAGAAATGAGGTATTACGACTTCTTGAAGTGGTATTATATATCCTATTGCTGATAGTAGATGGGTTAGTCCTGTGCATTGCGTTCCTAAGAAAGGAGGAATGATCGTTGTGCCTAATGATAATGATGAGCTCATACCTCAAAGAGTAGTTGTAGGGTATAGAATGTGCATTGATTATCGAAAATTTAATAAAGTTACTAAGAAAGATCATTACCCTTTACCATTTATTGATCAAATGCTAGAAAGGTTATCTAAAAATACTCATTTTTGCTTTCTTGATGGTTATTCTGGGTTTTCACAAATTGCTGTTAAAGCTAAAGATCAAGAGAAAACCACTTTTACTTGTCCCTATGGAACTTATGCTTATAGGCGTATGCCTTTTGGTTTATGTAATGCTCCTGCTACTTTTCAAAGATGCATGTCTGCTATTTTTCATGGCTTTTGTGAGAGTATTGTGGAAGTATTCATGGATGACTTTTCTGTCTATGGGAATTCTTTTGATAGTTGCTTGCGAAACCTTGATAAAGTTTTGCAGAGATGTGAAGAAACCAACCTTGTTCTTAATTGGGAGAAATGCCACTTTATGGTTAACGAAGGAATTGTATTGGAACATAAAATTTCTGAGAGAGGTATTGAAGTTGATAGAGCTAAAGTTGAAGCCATTGAGAAGATGCCCTATCCAAGGGATGTTAAAGGTATTCGTAGTGTTCTTGGTCATGTTGGGTTTTATAGGAGATTTATTAAAGATTTCTCCAAGATTTCAAAGCCTCTTACTAATCTTCTTCAAAAAGATGTACCTTTTGTTTTTGATGATGATTGTAAGGAAGCTTTTGAAACTCTAAAGAAAGCCTTAACAAGCTGCTCCTATAGTTGAACCTCCTGATTGGAATTTACCATTTGAAATTATGTGTGATGCTAGTGATTTTGCTTGTAGGCGCTGTTCTTGGACAACGAGTAGATAAAAAACTAAATGTTATTCATTATGCTAGCAAAACTCTTGATGCCTGCTCAAAGAAATTATGCTACTACTGAAAAAGAATTGTTAGTCGTAGTCTTTGCTTGTGATAAATTTAGATCTTATATTGTTGATTCAAAAGTTACAATTCATACCGATCATGCTGCAATCGGATACCTTATGACAAAGAAAGATGCTAAGCCGAGGCTTATTAGATTGGTACTTCTTTTGCAAGAATTTGATTTACATATTGTAGATAGGAAAGGTGCTGATAATCCTGTTGCTGATAATTTGTCTAGATTGGAAAATATTGCTTATGATCATGTTCCTGTTAATGATAGTTTTCCAAATGAACAATTGGCTGTAATAAAGGTGACACTACAAGAAAAGTTCTGATAGACAACGTCTCAAAATCGTCCGCTAAGGGGTATTTTTCGTCGCCTATGGGCCTAACC
>NC_061512.1:189262499-189332107 GCF_022539505.1 Lolium rigidum | reverse complement strand
AAGGTTTTCCGTATCGTGGCTCTCGGTGCTGGGGGTTTCGTCACGGAGGCTTTAAGTAGGCGGAAGGGCAAGTCAGAGGCGGCACGGGGGCCCACACCATAGGCCGGCGCGGCCAGGGGTGGGGCCGCGCCGCCCTAGGGTTTGGCCACCCGTGGCCCCTCTTCGTCTCGTCTTCGGACTTACGGAAGCTTCGTGGAAAAATAGGCCCCTGGGCTTTGATTTCGTCCAATTCCGAGAATATTTCCTTACTAGGATTTACGAAACCAAAAACAGCGAAAACGGCAAGCGGCACTTCGGCATCTTGTTAATAGGTTAGTTCCGAGAAAATGCACGAATATGACATAAAGTGTGCATAAAACATGTAGATAACATCAATAATGTGGCATGGAACATAAGAAATTATCGATACGTCGGAGACGTATCAGCATCCCCAAGCTTAGTTCTGCTCGTCCCGAGCGAGGTAAAACGATAACATAGATAATTTACTGGAGTGACATGCCATCATAATCTTGATCATACTATTTGTAAAGCATATGTAGTGAATGCAGCGATCAAAACAATGTGTATGACATGAGTAAACAAGTGAATCATAAAGCAAAGACTTTTCATGAATAGCACTTCAAGACAAGCATCAATAAGTCTTGCATAAGAGTTAACTCATAAAGCAATAATTCAAAGTAAAGGTATTGAAACAACACAAAAGAAGATTAAGTTTCAGCGGTTGCTTTCAACTTGTAACATGTATATCTCATGGATATTGTCAACATAGAGTAATATAATAAGTGCAATAAGCAAGTATGTAGGAATCAATGCACAGTTCACACAAGTGTTTGCTTCTTGAGGTGGAGAGAAATAGGTGAGCTGACTCAACATTGAAAGTAAAAGAATGGTCCTCATAGAGGAAAAGCATCGATTGCTATATTTGTGCTAGAGCTTTGATTTTGAAAACATGAAACAATTTTGTCAACGGTAGTAATAAAGCATATGCATCATGTAAATTATATCTTATAAGTTGCAAGCCTCATGCATAGTGTACCAATAGTGCCCGCACCTTGTCCTAATTAGCTTGGACTACACGGATTATCACCGCAATACATATGCTTTAACCAAGTTTCACAAAGGGGTACCTCTATGCCGCTTGTACAAAGGTCTAAGGAGAAAGCTCGCATTTGGATTTCTCGCTTTTGATTATTCTCAACTTAGACATCCATACCGGGACAACATAGACAACGAGATAATGGACTCCTCTTTTAATGCTTTAAGCATTTGACAACAATTAATTCTTTTCTCATTAGAGACTTGAGGATATTTGTCCAAAACTGAAACTTCCACCATGAATCATGGCTTTAGTTAGCGGCCCAATGTTCTTCTCTCACAATATGCATGCTCAAACCATTCAACTCGGTGTAGATCGCCCTTACTTCGAGACAAGACGAACATGCATAGCAACTCACATGAAATTCAACAATGAGTTGATGGCGTTCCCCGATAAACATGGTTATCGCACAACAAGCAACTTAATAAGAGATAAAGTGCATAATTACATATTCAATACCACAATAGTTTTTAAGCTATTTGTCCCATGAGCTATTTATTGCAAAGGTGAATGATGGAATTTTAAAGGTAGCACTCAAGCAATTTACTTTGGAATGGCGGGAAAATACCATGTAGTATAGGTAGGTATGGTGGACACAAATGGCATAGTGGTTGGCTCAAGTATTTTGGATGCATGAGAAGTATTCCCTCTCGATACAAGGTTTAGGCTAGCAAGGCTTATTTGAAACAAACACAAGGATGAACCGGTGCAGCAAAACTCACATAAAAGACATATTGCAAACATTATAAGACTCTACACCGTCTTCCTTGTTGTTCAAACTCAATACTAGAAATTATCTAGACCTTAGAGAAACCAAATATGCAAACCAAATTTTAGCATGCTCTATGTATTTCTTCATTAATGGGTGCAAAGCATATGATGCAAGAGCTTAAACATGAGCACAACAATTGCCAAGTATCACATTACCCAAGACATTTATAGCAATTACTACATGTATCATTTTCCAATTCCAACCATATAACAATTTAACGAAGGAGAAACTTCGCCATGAATACTATGAGTAGAAACTAAGGACATACTTGTCCATATGCTACAGCGGAGCGTGTATCTCTCCCATAAAGTGAATGCTAGGATCCATTTTATTCAAACAAAACAAAAAAACAAAAACAAACCGACGCTCCAAGAAAAAGCACATAAGATGTGATGGAATAAAAATATAGTTTCGGGGGAGGAACTCTGATAATGTTGTCGATGAAGAAGGGGATGCCTTGGGCATCCCCAAGCCTAAACAGCTTGAGTCTTCTTGATATATGCAGGGGTGAACCATCGGGTGCATCCCCAAGCTTAGAGCTTTCACTCTCCTTGATCATGTTGCATCATACTCCTCTCTTGATCCTTGAAAACTTCCTCCACACCAAACTCGAAACAACTCATTAGAGGGTTAGTGCACAATATAAATTGACATATTCAGAGGTGACACAATCATTCTTAACACTTCTGGACATTGCATAATGCTACTGGACATTAGTGGATCAAAGAAATTCATCCAACATAGCGAAAGAGGCAATGCGAAATAAAAGGCAGAATCTGTCAAAACGGAACAGTTCGTATTGACGAATTTTAAAATGGCACCAGACTTGCTCAAATGAAAATGCTCAAATTGAATGAAAGTTGCGTACATATCTGAGGATCACGCTCGTAAATTGGCATAATTTTCTGAGCTACCTACAGGGAGATAGACCCAGATTCGTGACAGCAAAGAAATCTGGAACTGCGCAGTAATCCAAATCTAGTACTTACTTTTCTATCAACGGCTTAACTTGGCACAACAAAACACAAAACTAAGATAAGGAGAGGTTGCTACAGTAGTAAACAACTTCCAAGACACAAAATAAAAACAAAGTACTGTAGGTAAAAACATGGGTTGTCTCCCATAAGCGCTTTTCTTTAACGCCTTTCAGCTAGGCGCAGAAAGTGTGTATCAAGTAACATCGAGAGATGAAGCATCAACATCATAATTTGTTCTAATAATAGAATCATAAGGTACCTTTATTCTCTTTCTAGGGAAGTGTTCCATACCTTTCTTGAGAGGAAATTGATATTTTATATTACCTTCCCTCATATCAATAATAGCACCAACGAGTTCGAAGAAAAGGTCTTCCCAATATAATGGGACAAGATGCATTGCATTCAATATCCAAGACAACAAAATCAACGGGAACAAGATTATTGTTAACGGTAATGCGAACATTATCAACTTTACCCAAAGGTTTCTTCGTAGAATGATCAGCAAGATTAACATCCAAATAACAATTTTTCAGCGGTGGCAAGTCAAGCACATTATAAATTTTCTTAGGCATAACAGAAATACTTGCGCCAAGATCACATAAAGCATTACAATCAAAATCTTTAACCTTCATCTTAATGATGGGCTCCCAACCATCCTCTAGCTTTTTAGGAATAGAGGCTTCGCGCTCTAGTTTCTCTTCTCTAGCTTTTATGAGAGCATTTGTAATATGATGCGTGAAAGCCAAATTTATAGCACTAGCATTAGGACTTTTAGCAAGTTTTTGCAAGAACTTTATAACTTCAGAGATGTGGCAATCATCAAAATTCAAACCATTATAATCTAAAGCAATGGGATCATCATCCCCAATGTTGGAAAAAATTTCAGCGGCTTTATCACGAGCGGTTTCAGCAGTTTTAGCGGTTTCGAGCAGTTTTTCGCGCTTTGCATTAGAAGTGGAAACATTGCTAACACCAATTCTTTTATTAGTATGAGTAGGAGGTGCAGCAACATGTGTAGCATTAGTATTACTAGTGGTGGTAATAGTCCAAACTTTAGCTATATTCTTCTCTTTAGCTAGTTTTTCATTTTCTTCTCTATCCCACCTAGCACGCAGTTCAGCCATTAATCTTATATTCTCATTAATTCTAACTTGAATGGCATTTGCTGTAGTAACAATTTTATTATGATAATTCTCATTAGGCAAAACTTTTGATTTCAAAAGATCAACATCGCGAACAAGACTATCGACTTTAGAAGCAAGTATATCAATTTTCCCAAGCTTTTCTTCAACAGATTTGTTAAAAGCAGTTTGTGTACTAATAAATTCTTTAAGCATGGCTTCAAGTCCAGGGGGTGAATTCCTATTATTTTTGTAAGAATTTCCATAAGAATTACCATAGCCGTTGCCATTATTATAAGGATATGGCCTATAGTTGTTACTAGAATTGTTCCGGTAAGCATTGTTGTTGAAATTATTATTTTTAATGAAGTTTACATCAACATGTTCTTCTTGTGCAACCAATGAAGCTAACGGAACATTATTAGGATCAATATTAGTCCTATCATTCACAAGCATAGACATAATAGCATCAACCTTATCATTCAAGGAAGAGGATTCTTCAACAGAATTTACCTTCTTACCTTGTGGAGCTCTTTCCGTGTGCCATTCAGAGTAGTTGATCATCATATTATCAAGAAGCTTTGTTGCTTCACCAAGAGTGATGGACATAAAGGTACCTCCAGCAGCTGAATCCAATAAATTCCGTGAAGAAAAATTTAGTCCTGCATAGAAGGTTTGGATGATCATCCAAGTAGTCGAGTCCATGGGTTGGGCAATTTTTAACCGAGAGATTTCATTCTTTCCCAAGCTTGAGCAACATGTTCAGTATCTAATTGTTTAAAATTCATTATGCTACTCCTCAAAGATATAATTTTAGCAGGGAGATAATATCTACCGATAAAAGCATCCTTGCATTTAGTCCATGAATCGATACTATTCTTAGGCAGAGATAGCAACCAATCTTTAGCTCTTCCTCTTAATGAGAAAGGGAACAATTTTAGTTTAATAATATCACCATGTACATCTTTATATTTTTGCATTTCACATAGTTCAACAAAATTATTAAGATGGGCAGCGAGCATCATCGGAACTAATTCCGAAAATTGATCTTTCATAACAAGATTCGATAAAGCGAGGTTTAATTTCAAAGAATTTCTGCTGTAGTAGCGAGGTGGAGCAATAGGTGTGCATAAGAAATCATTATTATTTGTGGTTGTGAAGTCACACAACTTAGTATTTTCAGCGTTGGCCATTTTAGCAACAGTAAATAAAGCAAACTAGATAAAGTAAATGCAAGTAAACTAATTTTTTTGTGTTTTTAATATAGCAAACAAGATAGCAAATAAAGTAAAACTAGCAACTAATTTTTTTGTATTTTGATATAATGCAGCAAACAAAGTAGTAAATAAAACTAAGCAAGACAAAAACAAAGTAAAGAGATTGAGAAGTGGAGACTCCCTCGCAGCGTGTCTTGATCTCCCGACAACGGCGCCGGAAAAGAGCTTGATGGCGTGTATTTCACACGTTCGTTGGGCAACCCCAAGAGGAAGGTATGATGCGCACAGCAGCAAGTTTTCCCTCGGAAAGAAACCAAGGTTTATCGAACCAGGAGGAGCCAAGAAGCACGTTGAAGGTTGATGGCGGCGGGATGTAGTGCGGCGCAACACCGGAGATTCCGGCGCCAACGTGGAACCTGCACAACACAACCAAAGTACTTTGCCCCAACGAAACAGTGAGGTTGTCAATCTCACCGGCTTGCTGTAACAAAGGATTAATCGTATTGTGTGGAAGATGATTGTTTGCAGAGAAAACAGTAAAACAAGTATTGCAGTAGATTGTATTTCAGTATTAAAGAATGGACCGGGGTCCACAGTTCACTAGAGGTGTCTCTCCCATAAGACGAACAGCATGTTGGGTGAACAAATTACAGTTGGGCAATTGACAAATAAAGAGAGCATGACAATGCACATACATATCATGATGAGTATAGTGAGATTTAATTGGGCATTACGACAAAGTACATAGACCGCCATCCAACTGCATCTATGCCTAAAAAGTCCACCTTCGAGGTTATCATCCGAACCCCCTCCGGTATTAAGTTGCAAGCAACGAGACAATTGCATTAAGTATGGTGCGTAATGTAATCAACAACTACATCCGTAGACATAGCATCAATGTTTTATCCCTAGTGGAAACAAGCACAACACAACCTTAGAACTTTACATCACTTGTCCCAGGTGTCAATGCGGGCATGAACCCACTATCGAGCATAAGTACTCCCTCTTGGAGTTACAAGCATCTACTTGGCCAGAGCATCTACTAGTAACGGAGAGCATGCAAGATCATAAACAACACATAAGCATAACTTTGATAATCAACATAACAAGTATTCTCTATTCATCGGATCCCAACAAACGCAACATATAGAATTACGGATAGATGATCTTGATCATGATAGGCAGCTCACAAGATCCGACAATGATAGCACAATGGGGAGAAGACAACCATCTAGCTACCGCTATGGACCCATAGTCCAGGGGTAGACTACTCACACATCACACCGGAGGCGACCATGGCGGCGTAGAGTCCTCCGGGGGATGATTCCCCTCTCCGGCGGGGTGCCGGAGGTGATCTCCTGGATCCCCCGAGATGGGATCGGCGGCGACGGCGTCTCGGTAAGGTTTTCCGTATCGTGGCTCTCGGTGCCGGGGGTTTCGTCACGGAGGCTTTAAGTAGGCGGAAGGGCAAGTCAAGAGGCGGCACGGGGGCCCACACCATAGGCCGGCGCGGCCGGGGGTGGGGCCGCGCCGCCCTAGGGTTTGGCCACCCCGTGGCCCCTCTTCGTCTCGTCTTCGGACTTCGGAAGCTTCGTGGAAAAATAGGCCCCTGGGCTTTGATTTCGTCCAATTCCGAGAATATTTCCTTACTAGGATTTCGAAACCAAAAACAGCAGAAAACAGCAAGCGGCACTTCGGCATCTTGTTAATAGGTTAGTTCCAGAAAATGCACGAATATGACATAAAGTGTGCATAAAACATGTAGATAACATCAATAATGTAGCATGGAACATAAGAAATTATCGATACGTCGGAGACGTATCATGTATCTGTTTCCTTCCACGGCCCACCTCATCTGCTGGGCAGTATCCTCGGCCATGAAGAGCCGCTGGATCCTCGGTAGAACTGGAAGATAGCGGAGGATATTCTTGGCAATCGTGGTCTGCCTCTTCTGACCATCACCATTGCGGTCTACCTCAAAGTACCTAGAGGAATTGCATTTGATGCAATAATTTGTGTCGGCGTGCTCCTCTCTCGAATAGCATGCATCCCTTTGGACATGCGTGTATCCGCTGAGATGACATCTTAAGGTCACCGAGCAATTTGGTCGAATAGTAGAAGTTTTGCGGCAAGAGGTGCCCTTTCGGCAGAAGGCTGCCTACGATGACCAGAAGTTCATCGAACCCATCTCTCGCACAAGTTCCTATGGCACTTCAAGGCCATAAGGCGAGCGATGGCATCTAGTTGGGTAACCTCTCGTATTTTCATGTAGGGGTTTCTGCGAAGCAAACAGAGCCTCATAATACTCCTTTGTGTTTTCCTCCGGGTCCTCACTTGTCTCCGCATCCTGAGGTGTCTCCACCTCTACATGAGAGCTTTCTGGCACATTACCATTAGCCAAGTTTTCTAAGCACCTATCAAAACCAGTGTCATATTCCCCCCTTGGTTGAATCTGACGCACCTCCTTCCTAGCACGTTTCTTTGCCTTTTCTCCATGGTAAGTCCAAGTCTTGTAGGACGGTGTGAACCCAAACTTGATCAGGTGCATACTCATAGTGTCCTTTTCCTGTGCCTTTTGGTTAGCGCACTTACTACAAGGGCACCAAACTCTTATAGGTCTGCTAGGGATGGCAAACGCCCTATCCACAAACTGCTCGGTCTTTTCTCCCCATTCATCAATATAGTTCCACCGACCGATTCTCGCCATCGTACATCCAGCCACGATTATCCATCCTCTAATCAGCAACAAAACAGACGAACATAGCATTTATATATCAAATAGGAAATAAATGCATCATATCTTTTTTACGCGTGCATCAACCTCGAAACTCTACTAGGTGGGCTCCTAGCAGCCGCCGGATCCGTAGATTGAGTACGTTCTCCCAGCTCTACCCCGATCCGAGACAGAATTTCGGCAGCACCTCCCCGCTGCTCTCCCGATACACGTCTCGGCAAAAAGCCGAGAGGGGTGTGCATCCGAAGAACAACGGGGAGGCGCTACCGAAATCCTGTCTCGGATCGGGGTAGAGCAGGGAGAACGTACCCAACTACGCATCCGCCGGCTATCCCGATAAATGCCGTAAGAGTAACGGTTCATAATATGCGAGACCACTAATGCATATTTATCCGCGTAACCCTTACGGTCGGGAAGAGACGCCTAGGTATCGCGACAGACTTGGTGATCTAGACACAAAAAAAAACCTAGGTACAAGAGAGGCGAACGGATTCTCACCCTCGAAGCGTGATCGACAGCCGGCGAAGAAGATCAACGACCCTCTAAGAGAATCGCCAAAGAAGATCCGGAACGCCCGTCAAACACCCCCGCGACGCCGCCCCTCGTGTCCACCTCGAAGCATCTCCTGCATAGCGAGAAAAATCAATTAGGGGCTATTAATAATTACCATGTATGCGCGTATATAGAGTATATGGAACAGTAGAAAGCCAATGTTACTTTTGCTGCTTTGTGAATGAGGTAATGCAATGTTACATCTAAGAAGTTTAGTGGTGGAGTGGTGCGATTTATCATGGAGATTTTAAACCTGACCTAAAGTGTATAGTTTGCTGCAGTATTATTTGCATCCATATGCTTTTGTCATACCATTTCATCCGGTATGCTTATACAAACAGTGACATGCCAGATTTGGAAGATGACTTCAAAAAGCTATGAAAAATACTTGTTGCAGTTCATCTGATGCACACATCAACTTGATAATGTAGCAATTCCATTCTAATTCTAGAGTCATTTGCAAATTCGTGTGGCAGCCAAACATGTGTGCGTTTTTGGAATCCCAATACAAATGAAATGAATTCTTGTATTCATTTCATTTGGTACCAAACGAGCTCTAAGTAACATGCTAATTTACAAAAAAAAAATGGCCACATACCGGGTGGTGGCCGGAGCTTCCAAGGATGGTGGCGGCCAGCAGCACGGGCGGCGGGCGGAGGGGGAGAGCAGCAGCAACACGGGCGGCGGCGGATGGGCAAGCAGCAGCACAGACAGGCGCGGCGGCGGAGGGGGAGAGCAGCAGCAGCTCGGGCGCGCGGCGGCAATGGCGCGGGGCAGCCTGCCTGGGAGGGAGGAGGGAGGCGGAGGGGGAGAGCAGCAGCAGCACGGGCGCACGGCGGGGGGGGGGGGCAAGCAACAGCAGGGGAGGTCCTCCGGCGGCGGCGTGGAAGGGGGGAGCAGGCGCGAGTCGAGCTTAGATGCGTGGGATGGGGCGCGTTGTGTGGTCGGGACGACGACCGAAGTGGATAAGTGGAGTTTCTTTGCCGTGCAAGTGAGCTTTGCCGTGCGGCAAAGTTTCTTTTCCGTGCGACAAGAGCTTTGCCGTGCGGCGAGAGCTCTTTGCCGTGCGGCGCAGGCTTTGCCGTGCGGCAAACACACTTTGCCGTGCAATTTTTCTCTTGGCCGTGCGCTAGTGCACGGCAACGTTTTCTTTTAATTTTACCATTTTGATTGAACATTTAATTTTATTTCAAATTAAATTAAACCTATTTTTCCAACATGAGTAATATTTTATAATGTTCTTATCATGTTTTTTTAAAGCTATAGGGGTGCAAACTCGATCGCATACCTCGCACGGCGTAATCTATAGGGTAGATCCACCGGGGCACACATGTGTGCCCCGGCGTACACATATCGCTCTTTTGGGGAGGAGGGGGAGAACAACCGCCGGAGCACCGAAAACCCTAACCCTAAACCTAAACCCTAAACTACACGTGCTGACACCGGAGCACCGAAAACCTAAACCCTAGCCCTAACCCTACACCTAACCCTAACCAGTAGATCCAGCTCACCGTCGATCGTGTGATAATGTCTCTAGCTGCGGGTGTATGTGCCAAAGGGTCCCAATCTTGGTTCTCCATGTGTATATGTCCTAAACAAACCTAAAAGAATGAAAAGGTACATTGGTGCACCCTCGCGCGGAGAAATCTAGGGGGTAGACCCGCCGGGGCACACGTTCCGCTGTTTTGGGGGGAGGAGGGGGAGAACGACCGCCGGAGCACCTGAACCCCACCAAATCTTGCATGTGGGCCTATGCTATGTGTCAAAGTGTGTTGCAAGGTCTAATGGTGCAAAATTAGCTCCCCTAAACCCTAGACCCTAGCCCTAACCCTACACCTAACCCTAACCGATAGATCGTGCACACCGTCGATCGTGTGATAATGGCTCGAGCTGCGGGTGTATGTGCCAAAGGGTCCCAATCTTGGTTCTCCATGTGTATATGTCCTAAACAAACCTAAAAGAATGAAAAAGTACATTGGTGCACCCTCGCGCGGAGAAATCTAGGGGGTAGACCCGCCGGGGCACACGTTCCGCTGTTTTGGGGGGAGGAGGGGGAGAACGACCGCCGGAGCACCGGAACCCCACCAAATCTTGCATGTGGGCCTATTCTATGTGTCAAAGGGTGGTGCAAGGTCTAATGGTGCAAAAGTAGCTCCCCTAAACCCTAAACCCTAAACTGGGGAGGCTTCGTGCCCTAAACCCCTCTAAACCCCTAAACCACAACACCGGAGCTGCAGAACCATGCATCATAAACCCTAACCCTAACCCTAAACCCTAAACCTATACCTAACCATAAATACTTACCTTTAAACTAAACCCTAGCCCTACCCCTAAACCCTAGCCCTAACCCTACACCTAACCCTAACCAAGTAGATCCAACTCACCGTCGATCGTGTGATAATGGCTCGAGCTGCGTGTGTATGTGACAAAGGGTCCCAATATTGGTTCTCCATGTGTATATGTCCTAAAGAAACCTAAAAGAATGAAAAAGTACATTGGTGCACCCTCGTGCGGAGAAATCTAGGGGGGTAGACCCGCCGGGGCACACGTTCCGCTGTTTTGGGGAGGGGGGAGAACGACCGCCGGAGCACCGGAACCCCACCAAATCTTGCATGTGGGCCCATGCTATGTGTCAAAGTGTGGTGCAAGGTCTAATGGTGCAAAAGTAGCTCCCCTAAACCCTAGACCCTAGCCCTAACACTACACCTAACCCTAACCAGTAGATCAGGCACACCATCGATCGTGTGATAATGGCTCGAGCTGCGGGTGTATGTGCCAAAGGGTCCCAATCTTGGTTCTCCATGTGTATATGTCCTAAACAAACCTAAAAGAATGAAAAAGTACATTGGTGCACCCTCGCGCGGAGAAATCTAGGGGGTAGACCCGCCGGGGCACACGTTCCGCTGTTTTGGGGGAGGAGGGGGAGAACGACCGCCGGAGCACCGGAACCCCACCAAATCTTGCATGTGGGCCTATGCTATGTGTAAAAGTGTGGTGCAAGGTCTAATGGTGCAAAAGTAGCTCCCCTAAACCCTAAACCCTAAACTGGGGAGGCTTCGTGCCCTAAACCCCTCTAAACCCCTAAACCACAACACCGGAGCTGCAGAACCATGCATCATAAACCCTAACCCTAACCCTAAACCCTAAAACTATACCTAACCATAAATACTTACCTTTAAACTAAACCCTAGCCCTACCCCCTAAACCCTAGCCCTAACCCTACACCTAACCCTAACCAAGTAGATCCGACTCACCGTCGATCGTGTGATAATGGCTCGAGCTGCGTGTGTATGTGACAAAGGGTCCCAATATTGGTTCTCCATGTGTATATGTCCTAAAGAAACCTAAAAGAATGAAAAAGTACATTGGTGCACCCTCGCGCGGAGAAATCTAGGGGGTAGACCCGCCGGAGCACACGTTCCACTGTTTTGGGGAGGAGGGGAGAACTACCGCCGGAGCACCGGAACCCCACCAAATCTTGCATGTGGGCCTATGCTATGTGTCAAAGTGTGGTGCAAGGTCTAATGGTGCAAAAGTAGCTCCCCTAAACCCTAAACCCTAAACTGGGGAGGCTTCGTGCCCTAAACCCCTCTAAACCCCTAAACCACAACACCGGAGCTGCAGAACCATGCATCATAAACCCTAACCCTACCCTAAACCCTAAACCTATACCTAACCATAAATACTTACCTTTAAACTAAACCCTAGCCCTACCCCCTAAACCCTAGCCCTAACCCTATACCTAACCCTAACCAGTAGATCCAGCTCACCGTCGATCGTGTGATAATGGCTCGAGCTGCGTGTGTATGTGACAAAGGGTCCCAATATTGGTTCTCCATGTGTATATGTCCTAAAGAAACCTAAAAGAATGAAAAAGTACATTGGTGCACCCTCGCACGGAGAAATCTAGGGGGGTAGACCCGCCGGGGCACACGTTCCGCTGTTTTGGGGGAGGAGGGGAGAACGACCGCCGAGCACCGGAACCCCACCAAATCTTGCATGTGGGCCTATGCTATGTGTCAAAGTGTGGTGCAAGGTCTAATGGTGCAAAAGTAGCTCCCCTAAACCCTAGACCCTAGCCCTAACCCTACACCTAACCCTAACCAGTAGATCAGGCACACCGTCGATCGTGTGATAATGGCTCGAGCTGCGGGTGTATGTGCCAAAGGGTCAAAATCTTGGTTCTCCATGTGTATATGTCCTAAACAAACCTAAAAGAATGAAAAAGTACATTGGTGCACCCTCGCGCGGAGAAATCTAGGGGGGTAGACCCGCCGGGGCACACGTTCCGCTGTTTTGGGGGAGGAGGGGGAGAACGACCGCCGGAGCACCGGAACCCCACCAAATCTTGCATGTGGGCCTATGCTATGTGTCAAAGTGTGGTGCAAGGTCTAATGGTGCAAAATTAGCTCCCCTAAACCCTAGACCCTAGCCCTAACCCTACACCTAACCCTAACCGATAGATCGAGCACACCGTCGATCGTGTGATAATGGCTCGAGCTGCGGGTGTATGTGCCAAAGGGTCCCAATCTTGGTTCTCCATGTGTATATGTCCTAAACAAACCTAAAAGAATGAAAAAGTACATTGGTGCACCCTCGCGCGGAGAAATCTAGGGGGTAGACCCGCCGGGGCACACGTTCCGCTGTTTTGGGGGGAGGAGGGGAGAACGACCGCGGAGCACCGGAACCCCACCAAATCTTGCATGTGGGCCTATGCTATGTGTCAAAGTGTGGTGCAAGGTCTAATGGTGCAAAATTAGCTCCCCTAAACCCTAGACCCTAGCCCTAACCCTACACCTAACCCTAACCAGTAGATCAGGCACACCGTCGATCGTGTGATAATGGCTCGAGCTGCGGGTGTATGTGCCAAAGGGTCCCAATCTTGGTTCTCCATGTGTATATGTCCTAAACAAACCTAAAAGAATGAAAAAGTACATTGGTGCACCCTCGCGCGGAGAAATCTAGGGGGTAGACCCGCCGGGGCACACGTTCCGCTGTTTTGGGGGGAGGAGGGGGAGAACGACCGCCGGAGCACCGGAACCCCACCAAATCTTGCATGTGGGCCTATTCTATGTGTCAAAGGGTGGTGCAAGGTCTAATGGTGCAAAAGTAGCTCCCCTAAACCCTAAACCCTAAACCGGGAGGCTTCGTGCCCTAAACCCCTCTAAACCCCTAAACCACAACACCGGAGCTGCAGAACCATGCATCATAAACCCTAACCCTAACCCTAAACCCTAAACCTATACCTAACCATAAATACTTACCTTTAAACTAAACCCTAGCCCTACCCCCTAAACCCTAGCCCTAACCCTACACCTAACCCTAACCAAGTAGATCCAGCTCACCGTCGATCGTGTGATAATGGCTCGAGCTGCGTGTGTATGTGACAAAGGGTCCCAATATTGGTTCTCCATGTGTATATGTCCTAAAGAAACCTAAAAGAATGAAAAAGTACATTGGTGCACCCTCGTGCGGAGAAATCTAGGGGGGTAGACCCGCCGGGGCACACGTTCCGCTGTTTTGGGGGAGGGGGGAGAACGACCGCCGGAGCACCGGAACCCCACCAAATCTTGCATGTGGGCCCATGCTATGTGTCAAAGTGTGGTGCAAGGTCTAATGGTGCAAAAGTAGCTCCCCTAAACCCTAGACCCTAGCCCTAACACTACACCTAACCCTAACCAGTAGATCAGGCACACCATCGATCGTGTGATAATGGCTCGAGCTGCGGGTGTATGTGCCAAAGGGTCCCAATCTTGGTTCTCCATGTGTATATGTCCTAAACAAACCTAAAAGAATGAAAAAGTACATTGGTGCACCCTCGCGCGGAGAAATCTAGGGGGTAGACCCGCCGGGCACACGTTCCGCTGTTTTGGGGGGAGGAGGGGGAGAACGACCGCCGGAGCACCGGAACCCCACCAAATCTTGCATGTGGGCCTATCCTATGTGTCAAAGTGTGGTGCAAGGTCTAATGGTGCAAAAGTAGCTCCCCTAAACCCTAAACCCTAAACTGGGGAGGCTTCGTGCCCTAAACCCCTCTAAACCCCTAAACCACAACACCGGAGCTGCAGAACCATGCATCATAAACCCTAACCCTAACCCTAAACCCTAAAACTATACCTAACCATAAATACTTACCTTTAAACTAAACCCTAGCCCTACCCCCTAAACCCTAGCCCTAACCCTACACCTAACCCTAACCAAGTAGATCCAGCTCACCGTCGATCGTGTGATAATGGCTCGAGCTGCGTGTGTATGTGACAAAGGGTCCCAATATTGGTTCTCCATGTGTATATGTCCTAAAGAAACCTAAAAGAATGAAAAAGTACATTGGTGCACCCTGCGCGGAGAAATCTAGGGGTAGACCCGCCGGAGCACACGTTCCGCTGTTTTGGGGGGAGGAGGGGAGAACTACCGCCGGAGCACCGGAACCCCACCAAATCTTGCATGTGGGCCTATGCTATGTGTCAAAGTGTGGTGCAAGGTCTAATGGTGCAAAAGTAGCTCCCCTAAACCCTAAACCCTAAACCGGGAGGCTTCGTGCCCTAAACCCTCTAAACCCCTAAACCACAACACCGGAGCCGCAGAACCATGCATCATAAACCCTAACCCTAACCCTAACCCTAAACCCTAAACCTATACCTAACCATAAATACTTACCTTTAAACTAAACCCTAGCCCTACCCCCTAAACCCTAGCCCTAACCCTATACCTAACCCTAACCAGTAGATCCAGCTCACCGTCGATCGTGTGATAATGGCTCGAGCTGCGTGTGTATGTGACAAAGGGTCCCAATATTGGTTCTCCATGTGTATATGTCCTAAAGAAACCTAAAAGAATGAAAAAGTACATTGGTGCACCCTCGCACGGAGAAATCTAGGGGGGTAGACCCGCCGGGGCACACGTTCCGCTGTTTTGGGGGGAGGAGGGGGAGAACGACCGCCGGAGCACCGGAACCCCACCAAATCTTGCATGTGGGCCTATGCTATGTGTCAAAGTGTGGTGCAAGGTCTAATGGTGCAAAAGTAGCTCCCCTAAACCCTAGACCCTAGCCCTAACCCTACACCTAACCCTAACCAGTAGATCAGGCACACCGTCGATCGTGTGATAATGGCTCGAGCTGCGGGTGTATGTGCCAAAGGGTCCAAATCTTGGTTCTCCATGTGTATATGTCCTAAACAAACCTAAAAGAATGAAAACGTACATTGGTGCACCCTGCGCGGAGAAATCTAGGGGGTAGACCCGCCGGGTCACACGTTCCGCTGTTTTGGGGGGAGGAGGGGGAGAACGACCGCCGGAGCACCGGAACCCCACCAAATCTTGCATGTGGGCCTATGCTATGTGTCAAAGTGTGGTGCAAGGTCTAATGGTGCAAAAGTAGCTCCCCTAAACCCTAAACCCTAAACTGGGAGGCTTCGTGCCCTAAACCCCTCTAAACCCCTAAACCACAACACCGGAGATGCAGAACCATGCATCATAAACCCTAACCCTAACCCTAAACCCTAAAACTATACCTAACCATAAATACTTACCTTTAAACTAAACCCTAGCCCTACCCCCTAAACCCTAGCCCTAACCCTACACCTAACCCTAACCAGTAGATCCAGCTCACCGTCGATCGTGTGATAATGGCTCGAGCTGCGTGTGTATGTGACAAAGGGTCCCAATATTGGTTCTCCATGTGTATATGTCCTAAAGAAACCTAAAAGAATGAAAAAGTACATTGGTGCACCCTCGCGCGGAGAAATCTAGGGGGGTAGACCCGCCGGGGCACACGTTCCGCTGTTTTGGGGGGAGGAGGGGGAGAACTACCGCCGAGCACCGGAACCCCACCAAATCTTGCATGTGGGCCTATGCTATGTGTCAAAGTGTGGTGCAAGGTGTAATGGTGCAAAAGTAGCTCCCCTAAACCCTAAACCCTAAACCGGGGAGGCTTCGTGCCCTAAACCCCTCTAAACCCCTAAACCACAACACCGGAGCCGCAGAACCATGCATCATAAACCCTAACCCTACCCTAAACCCTAAACCTATACCTAACCATAAATACTTACCTTTAAACTAAACCCTAGCCCTACCCCCTAAACCCTAGCCCTAACCCTATACCTAACCCTAACCAGTAGATCCAGCTCACCGTCGATCGTGTGATAATGGCTCGAGCTGCGTGTGTATGTGACAAAGGGTCCCAATATTGGTTCTCCATGTGTATATGTCCTAAAGAAACCTAAAAGAATGAAAAAGTACATTGGTGCACCCTCGCACGGAGAAATCTAGGGGGGTAGACCCGCCGGGGCACACGTTCCGCCTGTTTTGGGGGAGGAGGGGGAGAACGACCGCCGGAGCACCGGAACCCCACCAAATCTTGCATGTGGGCCTATGCTATGTGTCAAAGTGTGGTGCAAGGTCTAATGGTGCAAAAGTAGCTCCCCTAAACCCTAGACCCTAGCCCTAACCCTACACCTAACCCTAACCAGTAGATCAGGCACACCGTCGATCGTGTGATAATGGCTCGAGCTGCGGGTGTATGTGCCAAAGGGTCAAAATCTTGGTTCTCCATGTGTATATGTCCTAAACAAACCTAAAAGAATGAAAAAGTACATTGGTGCACCCTCACGCGGAGAAATCTAGGGGTAGACCCGCCGGGGCACACGTTCCGCTGTTTTGGGGGAGGAGGGGGAGAACGACCGCCGGAGCACCGGAACCCCACCAAATCTTGCATGTGGGCCTATGCTATGTGTCAAAGTGTGGTGCAAGGTCTAATGGTGCAAAATTAGCTCCCCTAAACCCTAGACCCTAGCCCTAACCCTACACCTAACCCTAACCGAGAGATCGTGCACACCGTCGATCGTGTGATAATGGCTCGAGCTGCGGGTGTATGTGCCAAAGGGTCCCAATCTTGGTTCTCCATGTGTATATGTCCTAAACAAACCTAAAAGAATGAAAAAGTACATTGGTGCACCCTCGCGCGGAGAAATCTAGGGGGGTAGACCCGCCGGGGCACACGTTCCGCTGTTTTGGGGGGAGGAGGGGGAGAACGACCGCCGGAGCACCGGAACCCCACCAAATCTTGCATGTGGGCCTATTCTATGTGTCAAAGGGTGGTGCAAGGTCTAATGGTGCAAAAGTAGCTCCCCTAAACCCTAAACCCTAAACTGGGGAGGCTTCGTGCCCTAAACCCCTCTAAACCCCTAAACCACAACACCGGAGCTGCAGAACCATGCATCATAAACCCTAACCCTAACCCTAAACCCTAAACCTATACCTAACCATAAATACTTACCTTTAAACTAAACCCTAGCCCTACCCCCTAAACCCTAGCCCTAACCCTACACCTAACCCTAACCAGTAGATCCGACTCACCGTCGATCGTGTGATAATGGCTCGAGCTGCGTGTGTATGTGACAAAGGGTCCCAATATTGGTTCTCCATGTGTATATGTCCTAAAGAAACCTAAAAGAATGAAAAAGTACATTGGTGCACCCTCGTGCGGAGAAATCTAGGGGGGTAGACCCGCCGGGGCACACGTTCCGCTGTTTTGGGGGGAGGGGGGGAGAACGACCGCCGGAGCACCGGAACCCCACCAAATCTTGCATGTGGGCCCATGCTATGTGTCAAAGTGTGGTGCAAGGTCTAATGGTGCAAAAGTAGCTCCCCTAAACCCTAGACCCTAGCCCTAACACTACACCTAACCCTAACCGAGTAGATCAGGCACACCATCGATCGTGTGATAATGGCTCGAGCTGCGGGTGTATGTGCCAAAGGGTCCCAATCTTGGTTCTCCATGTGTATATGTCCTAAACAAACCTAAAAGAATGAAAAAGTACATTGGTGCACCCTCGCGCGGAGAAATCTAGGGGGTAGACCCGCCGGGGCACACGTTCCGTCGTTTTGGGGGAGGAGGGGAGAACGACCGCCGGAGCACCGGAACCCCACCAAATCTTGCATGTGGGCCTATCCTATGTGTCAAAGTGTGGTGCAAGGTCTAATGGTGCAAAAGTAGCTCCCCTAAACCCTAAACCCTAAACCTGGGAGGCTTCGTGCCCTAAACCCCTCTAAACCCCTAAACCACAACACCGGAGCTGCAGAACCATGCATCATAAACCCTAACCCTAACCCTAAACCCTAAAACTATACCTAACCATAAATACTTACCTTTAAACTAAACCCTAGCCCTACCCCCTAAACCCTAGCCCTAACCCTACACCTAACCCTAACCGAGTAGATCCAGCTCACCGTCGATCGTGTGATAATGGCTCGAGCTGCGTGTGTATGTGACAAAGGGTCCCAATATTGGTTCTCCATGTGTATATGTCCTAAAGAAACCTAAAAGAATGAAAAAGTACATTGGTGCACCCTCGCGCGGAGAAATCTAGGGGGGTAGACCCGCCGGGGCACACGTTCCGCTGTTTTGGGGGAGGAGGGGGAGAACTACCGCCGGAGCACCGGAACCCCACCAAATCTTGCATGTGGGCCTATGCTATGTGTCAAAGTGTGGTGCAAGGTCTAATGGTGCAAAAGTAGCTCCCCTAAACCCTAAACCCTAAACTGGGGAGGCTTCGTGCCCTAAACCCCTCTAAACCCCTAAACCACAACACCGGAGCTGCAGAACCATGCATCATAAACCCTAACCCTAACCCTAACCCTAAACCCTAAACCTATACCTAACCATAAATACTTACCTTTAAACTAAACCCTAGCCCTACCCCCTAAACCCTAGCCCTAACCCTATACCTAACCCTAACCGAGTAGATCCAGACTCACCGTCGATCGTGTGATAATGGCTCGAGCTGCGTGTGTATGTGACAAAGGGTCCCAATATTGGTTCTCCATGTGTATATGTCCTAAAGAAACCTAAAAGAATGAAAAAGTACATTGGTGCACCCTCGCACGGAGAAATCTAGGGGGTAGACCCGCCGGGGCACACGTTCCGTTGTTTTGGGGGAGGAGGGGGAGAACGACCGCCGGAGCACCGGAACCCCACCAAATCTTGCATGTGGGCCTATGCTATGTGTCAAAGTGTGGTGCAAGGTCTAATGGTGCAAAAGTAGCTCCCCTAAACCCTAGACCCTAGCCCTAACCCTACACCTAACCCTAACCAGTAGATCAGGCACACCGTCGATCGTGTGATAATGGCTCGAGCTGCGGGTGTATGTGCCAAAGGGTCCAAATCTTGGTTCTCCATGTGTATATGTCCTAAACAAACCTAAAAGAATGAAAACGTACATTGGTGCACCCTCGCGCGGAGAAATCTAGGGGGGTAGACCCGCCGGGTCACACGTTCCGCTGTTTTGGGGGGAGGAGGGGGAGAACGACCGCCGGAGCACCGGAACCCCACCAAATCTTGCATGTGGGCCTATGCTATGTGTCAAAGTGTGGTGCAAGGTCTAATGGTGCAAAAGTAGCTCCCCTAAACCCTAAACCCTAAACTCGGGAGGCTTCGTGCCCTAAACCCCTCTAAACCCCTAAACCACAACACCGGAGATGCGAGAACCATGCATCATAAACCCTAACCCTAACCCTAAACCCTAAACCTATACCTAACCATAAATACTTACCTTTAAACTAAACCCTAGCCCTACCCCCTAAACCCTAGCCCTAACCCTACACCTAACCCTAACCGAGTAGATCCGACTTCACCGTCGATCGTGTGATAATGGCTCGAGCTGCGTGTGTATGTGACAAAGGGTCCCAATATTGGTTCTCCATGTGTATATGTCCTAAAGAAACCTAAAAGAATGAAAAAGTACATTGGTGCACCCTCGCGCGGAGAAATCTAGGGGGGTAGACCCGCCGGGAGCACACGTTCCGCTGTTTTGGGGGGAGAAGGGGAGAACGACCGCCGGAGCACCGGAACCCCACCAAATCTTGCATGTGGGCATATGATATGTGTCAAAGTGTGGTGCAAGGTGTGATTCACCAAATGGTGCATGGCATGGATCCCCGGTCTGACATTCCTCACCTTCGGGGGATAACACTTAACAGATTCCTGGATGTGTACGGTGAAGTGTCCCGCCGCGGGTATATCGGGGGCTAGACTGTGCCAAAGGGTGCCACACATGGTTTTCCATATGTCCATGGACTAAACAAACCTAAACCTATGAAAAGGTATATTGGTGGAACCTCGCGCGGAGAAATCTAGGGGGTAGACCATCCGGGGCCCACAGACAGCCGTTTTTAGGGGGAATGACCCCCGGAGCACCGGAATGCCACCAAAACTTGCAAGTGGACCTAAAACATAACCCTAACAAACCTAAAAGAATGAAAAATTACATTGTGCACCCTCGCGCGGAGAAATCTACGGGGGTAGACCCGTCGTCCCGCTGTTTTTGGGGAAGGAGGGGGACGGCCGCTGGAGCACCGGAACCCTGATATATGTGGGGGTTGAACATGGAGACTAATTTTGTATTGCACATTGTCTAATAAATAGTCATCAAAAAGAAAAACTAATTAACAAAATAAATATAAGTATTAGATGAAATAAAATAGTTAGAAAAACAAATAAAATGTATGTTGGCGCACGGCAAAGAAGACAACGCACGGCAAAGGACCCTTTGCCGTGCAACTAGTCTGTCTGCACGGCAAAGGGGCGAGCCACGGCAATGCCCAAGGCCTTTGCTGTGCATTGTTTCTTTGCCGTGCGGCTTGTAGGACTTTGCCGTCTACGTTTCTTTGCCGTGCGCTTTCTTTGGACTTTGCCGTGAGAAGTTTCTTTGCCGTGCGCCAAGTCTATCTTTGCCGTGCTTGGTTTCATTGCCGTGCGCTGCTCCCAGTCTTTGCCGTGCTTGTGTTCGTTGCCGTGCGTCCTACTCTGTGCTCACGGCAAAGATTTCTTTGCCGTGCAGTAGCTCACGGCAAAGAAAAGCCGCACGGCGACGCCTGTTTTTCCCGTAGTGTCTTGTGGAACAAAATGAGGTAGAAACTAGTAATTTTTTTTATTTTGAAGCTGTATGCAAAATATACCATAGGAAAAGGGTGTACAGTTTTTAATCCAAAGAACCAAAAAAGCTCTATATGAAAATCGCGCTAAGGTCACTAAACTCCTGTGAAATTTCTTTGTATAAAGAGGCACATTATTGGTTTTTGCTCCAATCTCTCCCCTGAGAAACACATACTGTCATGTGCTATCATAATACAGTAATCTTTGATCAAGGATATCTTCTAAACAAACAAAATATTTTTCCTATTTTGAATAGAGTATTATGGGTTCCTTGCTCTGTACCTACATAAGACATCCATCACTTCAAGTGTCAGGCAAACCCGAAAGGGTGACTGGCCTACAGAGGGTTTTCTGCTGAAGTGTTTGATTAAACTTGCGAGTTTCTTTCGCAATTAAATATTAAAATTATAGATGAACTCATTTTGCAATCATTGTTGGAAAAATTATCTTGCAGGTTGTATGAAGACAAAAGTTACGCGACGATCGTTGCATGACAAAGGAAAGGCCACTGTCACATGCATGGGCACGAAATGTCTTGAATGACAGCAGCATACAACAGCCTGTTAAAGGAAGAGGGAGTACATACATGACGATCACATGCATGCACAACAAATTGTTCTTTGCACACGCCGAAACTAATCAAGGCTGCCACATTTGAGCATGATCCGCATGGCCACCTAGCTGGATCTCGTGTTTGTACAAATTAAAGCAAAGATCACTTCTAAAATCCAAAATTTCTAGAATTCCACCAGTCAAAACCTAAGTGCCAAAAAAGTACTATCATATTGGTTTTCGGAGGTGCTCATATGGGAAGATGTGCATGCATTCATAGCGGGTAAATGTATTCGCGTGTATGTGAGCGTCCGTTTACATTTCTAATATGTTTTTCAATAAATAGTGGTTTTTGTTGTCAAAATAGCACTGTCGTTATTTATTCAATGTGTTCTATTAGTCAAAATGGCATATTGTTTGTCGGTTGTTTTGGTATTCTGAAATTACACCTCAATCCCTAACTTCTCGGTCGATATGCTTCCATTCCTATTCTCCACAAACCATGGTGGCAAGCCCACACCGACACTTCCACCTCATGGGTGTTGTCCTCTCTCTTTAGGTTGCTCTGTGGCTGCCCCGACTCCCTTGCTCATCTGTTCGGCTCACTCCACTGGTAGGTCGCCTTTTCTTGCTTGTCACGAGCGAGTTTGACCTCAACTATGGAGGCACGTTGGGCCATCCTGACCTGCTCACCTGCCCCACCACCTTTTGCCCACAACCACGACAACATTTGCGCCGTCCTTATTGTATTTTTAGGGGTTTTGGCCCATTTAGCTTAATAAATCATCAAATCTCAAAAGTCCATCTACTATGCCGCTTGAGGGCATGAGGGGAGTAAGTTTAGTCCCAAATTTTTAGTGGGGAGAGAATTGGAGCTGTTTATAAATTATAAGGGCGTCTCCTCTACCTCCACCAAGAAGAGGAGAAGTTCATGCACTCCTCGTCCTCTGTCATGTGTTGCCACACAAAGCATTATTACACTGGCGTCATGTTTCATGAATCAAGTTTGATTTGTGAATTTGTTTTTGTGGAAGATAATTTTTTTGATCGGTGTACCAACTAACTGTGCACATGTCTGTTGGGGAATGCGCTACGTAAAACAAACAAAAAAATAACGTGCATAAAACAATATCATATGAGAGAGACAGGGTAATGAGCATGTACCATATCGACGGCTGAATCACGTAGCAGAAGTTGATGATGTTGTCGAGGTAGTCACTTGTATACTCCCGCAACTAGGCGTACCCCCTCGGTCGTGAGAGGATGTTAGATTCACACGATCAAGCTCAAAGTGTATGAAGCCTCCAAGGTATTCACACATAAGGGAGAAGTGTCGCCGGGTCGAACGTGTGATCAAGCACACATACAATCAGATCATGGAATCTTTATTTTCTTGTTAAGATGATTATCTACTTCATTGCAAAATTATTTGAACGTTTCCAAAATTTCAGGCTTCTATGTCATAAAATAGATTAACCATATCAACTAAAATCTGTTGTAAAAGTTATGAAATAGAGATATCCACCAAGCTCATGTATACCATACATCTGTATGTCTTAATTTTATTAATTAGAGAAGTTTCAAAATTATCATATGATTCGAAATCAAGTGAATCCAAAAGTGTATCATTATGGAGTTTCTTCATGCGCTTATGTCCAATATAACCTAATCAACAATATCACAAATAAGTGGAGTTTAAATCATTGGTCTATCAATGTTTAACGTTAGTGTTATGAATGTGTGTCTCGCTTTCAAGATTACTAATAAACAACTCATTTCACAATAGAAGCATGGCCATAAATTATATTATTTATATAGTTGAACAATCATTGTTTCCAGATTTAAACGAATAGCCATCTTGCAAAACACAATATCCTGATATAATGTTCTTGCATAAAGCCGTCACGTAGTAGCAATTACTAAGTTCTAATATAAATCATGAAGGTAGATTTTTTTTCGAAATGGGGAATGTAACCCCGGCTTCTGCATCATGATGATGCACACGGCCTTTTATTAAAAGTTTGGAGGTACAAAGTTATAACATCTCAGGCATCGCCAAGAATTGATACAAGAATCAACCAGTGAAAAAAAACAAAGCAAACCGGAATACACATCATTGTATCCGTCTATCGTGCCGCCAGCCAGCCTGGCACAAGATATCCTGAGCGACCATCTGGAGCCGTGTGCATCCAGTAGCCATAGCATCCCGCTGTCCCTCCGGTGACAGAAGAGCCCACAACTGAACCCAATGTGACACCATATGGATAACCTGCAAAAAGTGAAAAGAATGTTTTTTGTTAAAAATAATATCATTCCTTACCCTCCATATAGACCAACATAAGGCAGACACCCCAATACGAATGAAGGCCTTAGATTGTCTATCAACTCCATTTAGCCAATTACCAAACATATTCGTAATATTGGTTGGAGATGGGAGAGTAAAAGTAAAATTAATCGTGCGTCAAAGTAATTTAGCTAAAGGACAAGTTATGAACAAATGCTCAATAGTCTCCTGTTCGCCACAAAAAACACATTTTGTACATCCGTTCCATCTTCTTTTAGCTAAATTGTCTTTCGTAAGCAACACCTTATTGCTCAAGAACCACATAAATATTTTAATCTTTAGTGGAACTTTAACTTTCCAAAGATACTTTCGCAGGAAGGGAGTATGGTCATTCATAAGATCCTCATACATAGATTTCACTGTAAACAAACCATTTGTTGACAAATTCCAAACAAATTGATCATTCTCATTAGATAAATTAATCCTCATAAGCTTTCGGCATAACTATAACCATAAAGTCCATTTGTTTCCCACCAACATCCTTCTAAAACCTATATTCAGAGGCGTTTGAGATAACACTTGAGCTACCGTTACATTCTTGTGATGCACAATATTGTATAAGGATGAATATTGAGCTAATGGTGTTTTACCTAACCAGGTATCTTCCCAAAAACGGGTATTTACACCATTACCTATCTTGAAAAAACCTCTACTAAAAAATCGTCCTTAACCCTCATCAATCCCTTCCAAAAGGGAGAGTCTGTTGGTTTAGCTTGTACCTCGGATAAGGTTTTTAATCTTAGGTATTTATTCTGCAGCAACTCTTGCCACACCCCATCTTCATTAAGAAGTTTATAAAGCCACTTAGCCAATAAACATCTATTTTTTAGTTCAAGAACTTCAATACCTAGACCTCCTTGATCCTTGGGTCTGCAGACGATATTCCACTTGGTAAGTCTATACTTCCTTTTATTTTCCTCAGATTGCCAAAAAAATCTAGACCTATAAAAATCCAATCTTTTCCTTACCCCAACGGGTATCTCCAGAAAAGATAGCATAAACATAGGTAAGCTTGTTAAAACTGAATTGATAAGGACAAGTCTGCCCCCGTAGGACAGTAATTTGCCTTTCCAGCATCCCAATTTTCTTTCAAATCGGGTTTCCACTGGGTACCAATCAGAATTTCTAAGCTTTCTAAAGTGAATAGGAATACCTAAGTATTTAAAAGGTAGGGAACCAGCATCACATCCAAAAATCTGTTTGTACTGATCCACCTCATCATTTGCCTTACCAAAACAAGATATCTCACTTTTGTGGAAGTTAATTTTGAGCCCGGAAAGTTCTTCAAAAAGACATAGGATTAGTTTCATATTCACAGCTTTCTGAAGGTCATGTTCCAAGAAAAGGATAGTATCATCAGCATATTGTAAAATAGAGATTCCCCCCTCAACAAGATGAGGAATAAGTCCCCCTACTTGAGCATCATTCTTTGCTCTCTCAATTATGATGGCAAGCATATCCACTACAATGTTAAAAAGAATAGGAGACAAAGGATCACCTTGTCTCAAACCTTTTTTTGTCTGGAAATAATGACCAATGTCATCATTTACCTTTACTCCTACACTTCCCCCTTGGACATAGATGCAAAGGCATCGTGCCAATGGCGACCACCACAACGCTTGCTCCATTCGTGATGCGCAGCGCACCATCATCTCGTTCTTCTTAATCATCCTAGTTTTCTATAGCTCCTCCATCGAGTTACAAATGTTAGCAACCGATCCGTTAGGAATATCTAAGAATTAGTTCTAGAGCCTGCTAAAAAGCATCAATAACATGTACATCACATATAGTGAGCTAGAGTTTCCGATCTTCTTTTTTCTGTCAAATATTTTGGGCAATTTCTCTTTTAGTGACCCTTCTCCGTGCAGTTATGTGCCCACGGGTATATCCAAACCTTGCTCATTTTGACCTGACATGTGCACCGTTGAGTTCTCAATCCAATGGCCCTCCCAAACATGCCGCCGCCTCAAGGCATTGAGTCGGCGAAAATGCAACCGACCTCCATCTTTCCCCTCTAGATCCACTTATTACTCCGTTTCTTTAGCTCTGGTTGGTCAGCGCAAGTAGGAGCGAGACACGCAGGCGCAGGGCCAGCAGAGACTAGCAGAGACTAGGCGACAATAGCAAGGCAAATTGTGAACAAATGATCTACCCGATGAGTATCCAGCGGGTAAGGGTACCAACCAAGTATGTGTGCTGGTAAAGTTTTATACTTGTGGGTATGGCTAGATTTTTGTACCCACGAGCTACAAGGGTAAGGATATGGTATTTCACTATCCTACCTATACCCTGCCCACTACCATCTTATTTTCCCACAAAACAGGCTAGTAACAAGGCCCTCTTTAATGGAACATTTGCTTGTTACAGGTGCCACCCTAGTTACACGAGTCACTCTGTTTTCTGTTCTATCTCTTCCACACAACTTAACTGGCGAGGTGTCCATACTGTTGGCGATAACTTCTCATTGTTCTAAGATACAGGATCAAAGAAGGTGAAGGTTAAACGGCTGTGAGCGCCGTATCCTCGCCGCTCTGCATCAGCTCTGTAATTACGCGTGTGCTTGGTATATGAAGTTGAATAGCACAGGAAACATGACCGTACATACGTAGCCTTTTTTGCTTTGTGGGACAGTACATAGGTAGTTAGCCTAGCACGTTAACTTTGCGGAGAGAGATTAGAGATGATGATGGGAATCTAACGATTCTCCGCGTTAGTGTGAAAACGAATGCAAACATAAACGAAGTTATTACACGTCTGTAAGGGTGCGACTTAGTGAGTCTACTGATTAATTGTGATTTGATCTAAGAATATAATTGTGATTTGATCTCAGAGAGGGCCTTCCTAATTAGGAGTAGCTACATAGACCTGTACTAAAATTAATAGCCTGGCCTAGTTGCTTTTGAATTTTCCCCACACGTTGGTCATTTCGAGCTAAGGGCATCTCCAGCGGCGCGACGCATTTTAGCGTCCGGAAATGTCTGCGCGCGTCCGTTTGCGTCGGCTGAAATGGTCGAAATCGATCGCGCATCCGTTGCGTCGGGTGGCTCCAGCGGCACGACGCATTTTTTGGCCGAATCATTTTTTTTAAACAGGAGAACATAATTTACATAGTTTAAACATGAAAAAAACCTTAACGCCTACTGCTGCTCGTCGTCGCTGTCGAGCACGATGAGCTCCGGTATCTTCCACGGCCAGTTGCCATCCGGGGGAGCGTACGCCGGGCGCGCCGGCGGTGCTGGAGGTGGAGGCGCCCAGGGCTGCGGCTGTGGCGGCGGTGGAGGCGCCCAGGGATGCGGCTGTGGCGGCGGTGGAGGCGCCCAGGGATGCGGCTGTCGAGGAGGAGCCCAGGGGTTGTACGGCGGCGGTTGTGGCGCAGCCGAGTCCTGTAGCGCCTGTCGAAGGGCTTCATCCTCCGACAGGCCCGACGGCATGACGCCGGTGGCGTAGCGGGGCAGCGGCGGCTGCACAGGCGGGTCGTTCTCGGAGACGAGGACTCCGAGCTTCGCCATCTCGTCGTCCGTCATGTTCTCCGGGAACTCGAAATTGCGGCTCTCCGCCATGGCCTGCTGCCATTGATGGAAGACGGCCGCGACGTAGTCGTCGCTGTCGTCCTTCACCACCTTGTTATGGTACGCGAGCGCCTCGATGTAGTCGTCATCGTCGTCGTAGGCGTCGTCGTCGTGGTCGTCGCGGTCGTCGTCGTCGTCGTTGTACTGCGCGCGCGTCGGCGGCTGCTGACGATGCGTCGGCGCCTCCTGTCTTCGTGGACGAGTCGTGGGTGGATGCGCGAAGGGAAAATCACTGTCGCCCATGAAGCCCGCCCTTCTCCTCCTATCCATCTCGGTCGACAGATATGTACGCCAACTTTCAGAGTCGATGGCGTACGCCAGATCGGCGCGGAGGTCCAGCGGCAGGTACCGCCTCCTACGCCGGATCTCCGCGCTCCGATCAGGCTCGCGCGTAGGGACTAAAGGGATGGGCACCCGGCGGCAGCTGAGCCGCCAGCCGCCAGGCAGTTGCACGCCGGACCAGCCCTCTCACGGCAACATTTGCCGTGCATGAGCCTCCCAATCGTGACGGGCAGCGGCACCCTCTTGCTGCCGCTGCCGGAGGCCTCGAAATCGTTCTTCTTCCCCATGGCGCTGGTGGTGCGAGTGGAGGTGTGGGCGAAGGAGGAAGGCGTCCGGTGGACTTTTAAGGGCGGCCGCGTGCGGGATACGATGCCACTGAAGGCGGCGCAGAAGCCCTGCCGCCGCCCGCCAGTGCGCGCGCAGAATAGGCAGCCGCGCCATTGATGGCGAAGGCTGCGGCGCAGACGCGGAAGCGCTGACCACCGAAGCGATGCCCTCGATGCAGACTCGCTGCCAGGCGGGCCCGGTGGAGACGCGAGCGGACACTTTGCGCGTCCGCGCAGACGCAAACCTGCCGCAAATATGCGCCAGGTTTGCGTCTCTGCGGACGGCCCGGTCACTTTGTGTCGCGCCGTTGGAGGTGGTGCCAGACGCATTTTTGGTCAAGGCGGACGCAAACGGACGCTGCTGGAGATGCCCTAAGCTTGAGAGAAAAGGGAAATTTTAACACATGGAGTACTATAACACCAACATGTGGTAGTTGCCTTGGGTGGGGTACGACGCATAGCAGTTCAAATATAGCACGCCGTTCTACTTTACACACTAACAGAATCATTATTTTCTCAACATTCAACTAGGTAGTAAGGGAAAAAGATCCCCTAGTACAGTAGTAGAGTCCCCCGCGTTGCCCTCCTCTGGCGACCCGGGGGAAAAAACCCCAGCGCCCAACCGCCGCCGGTCGCCTCCTCCCTGCCGCCGTTGCCGCCGGCCCTTGCCGCGGTGGCGGCGGGCCCCATCCCCAAAGGGTGGCGGGGTCCTCTGGTCGATGCGGGTGACGGAGATCGGAAGACGGGGCGGCGGCTCCGGGCTGGTGGTGGTGGTGGCGCTCATCGGTGCAGCTGCTTGGGCGGCGCAGCGCAGCGCAAGGGCGGCTGGGAGCGGCGGACTGCGGCGGCGCGGGTCTGGCGCGGCTGTAGGTGGCGGCGGGCGGGGCGGTCCATCCGGGCCCGATCTAGGACGAGATGGGCGGCGCGGCGGAGCACGTGTGTGTGGCGTTGGGTGTTGTGCATGGCCACGGTGGTGGCCTCACGTTGGGTGATGCTTACCGTGCCGAGCCGATCTCCAGAGCCGTACTGCTTGGCCGCTTGCTACGCCTTCTATGGCCTGCTGCGCGGACGGACTTGGCCGATTTCTTCGGGCGACCATGGGCAGCGCCGCCGGTTCTTCTCTAAAGTCGCCATGGGCTTGGCGGCGTCGGCTTAGCGAGGCGATGATTTTCTGAACCTCCTTCGTCGTCGTCGGGCGGCGGATGGCGGCGTGGGGGTCGTTTCTTCCGCATCGAGGAATAAAGGTGGCGGTTCTAGGATTCTTCTCGCACAAAGTTTGAAGATCTATCGGATGTTGTTCCCACCAGTCTGGGTGGATTGACGTGTTCCGGAAGGCCCTGTCGACGAAATTTATTGTGCGAGTAATGCCTGAAGATTGCTGGAATGAGTGGTTTCGGTCGTGCGCACCCATGTTTTTATCTGGCCGTTTAGTTTCAGACGGAGCGCTTCGAAGCTCGGCTGGCTGTTAATATCATGGAGTTCGTTTTCTTTCCATGGTACTAGCAGAGAAGGTCATCAAGCCGAGATCGGTGGAACAGCTATGATGGTCGGATCTTGGTGGTGAGTGGAGTTAGCTTGGTGCTTCGTGACTTGAAACATCGACTGGTATGTGGGGCAGCTGCACAAGAGAAGTTCAGAGCCTTATCTTTCAGGGTGAAAATCCAAGGTCTGGCCTTAATTGGTTGTGCCTGACAATGTTCTTGTTGAAGGCATTGTTTTGAGAGAGATGACTTTCTTCGGGGTGAAAACCTAAGATCTATGATCGGGCGACAACAGCGTTTGTGCACTGTTTCCTTCTTGGAGGCGTCGCTTATGGAGAAGCTGATCTTCTGGTGTTGTCTTGGTGGTGTCAGTGTTGTTGTTTCAAGTTATGGATCTCTGTAGCGGGGGCTTTCTTTTTTGTAATTCTTTTCTCTTCTTTGGATGTGTGCATCCTTTATGCCATTAGGGTATGATGTTGTTGCAGAGGCTGGGTGTAATTGGTATCTCCATGATATTAATATATGCTCTTTATCGAAAACTAGGTAGTAAGGATGGAAATGAACAAGGTATGATACGGATAAAACAATACTATAGGAGGGATTGGCGGCGTGGGGGCTGCTGATCTTGCTTTGTTTGTGGTGGCGGTCCTCGGGTTTCTCGCATGCAAGGATGAAGATCTTCCGGAGGTCAGTGTAAGGATATTTTACCCTTATCCATTATTTTGGTAACAATGACACCGTGCTAGAGTATTTGGCCTAATATGTTTATAAGGATAATCTCAGGTATTAGGCAAAGAGGCATAAATGGTGTATCAAAGGAACAAGAAGGCTAAAGGAGACCCCACACTTCAACAACAATCGAAAAGGGGTCTACAGCAGAAATCCGGTTTGCCGCCCGGTCAGCCGGCCCCCCAGCCGGCCAGTCCGACGTACGGCCCGGTCAACCGGTCGCCAACCGGTCGCCAACCGGGCGCCAACCGGGCTCCAAACAAGCACCTAACAGATCCGGTTTGCCGCCCGGTCTGCCGGCCTACCGACCGGCTGGCCCGGCGTGCGGTCCGATCGACCGGTCGCCAACCGGAGGAGCTCCTGGACGTCGCAAAGTGTCTCCGGTCCCTGGTCCGGTCCGACCGGCCTCTGCACCGGGCAATCCGGTCAGTGGTCCGGTTGACCGGGTTTGTCGAGAGAAAAGCTGAGGTGGCAAGTGACCAACGGCCATATTTTGAAGAACACTATAAATAGCCCTTCTCCTACCTCTGAACAGTTAGGCACTACACTACAAGCTGTTCTTGAGCTCTCTCTCTCTCTTACTCCATTGCTAGAAACACCAAAAGTCTCAGATCTCCCTCCTCCTCCACCCAAACTCAAATCCCTCCGGGGAATCGTTAGAGGAGGACCCGATCTACCGTTCTACCAAGCCAAATCTCATTCCCCCTTGTATTCATCGAGAAGCTTGCTTCCTAGGGTTACTTGGAAACCCTAGGTGGGCAAGAGGAGTCCGGAAGCATCCGGGCCGTGGATTTGCTCCGGAAAGATTGTGAAGGTTTGGAGGCTACCTCAAAGTCTACCACAAGTGAGTGAGCTATTCCTTCGTGGGATAGGCTCCGGAGAATAGGGTGAGCCTTCGTGGCGTGGGGAATCCTTCGAGGGACCTCCACCCCTCCAAACGTGACGTACCTTCTTGCAAAGGAAGGGAACACGGGAATACATCCTCGTCTCCGCGTGCTATCGGTTATCTCTAACCGAACTCCTTACTTGTGATTTAACTGTCTGTGAGAGCCTTCGTGCTCGAGTTAGTTGTATCCTCATATAGATTGCTTCACCTAGTTTGCATTAGGCTCACCTTTATATTCCGCAAAGCCTAATATTGAAAAGAAAGAATTAAAATTTGTAGAAACCTATTCCCCCCCCCCCCCCCCTAGGTTTACCATCTCTATACTTTCAATTGGTATCAGAGCAAGGACTCTTATTAAGGGCGTCACCGCCTTAAGAGTGAGATGGATAAACTATTCGAGGGTATAGATGAAGACTCTAACCTTTCGGTTAAAGAGATGAAATCTAGATTCTTGGCATATGATGCCGAGAAGAAGAAAAAGGAGGATGAACTACAAAGCCAAATGGCAGAGATGTCTGCCATGCTTAAGAACTTGACTAGTGGGCATCCTAGTACGGCTTCGGCCTCCCTAGGGAGCTATCATGAAGTCAACCATGACTATCCCAAAAACACTTCACCCATGCCTCATATAAACCATAGTGGGAATGTTCCCCATTTTGATGGAACTCACTTTCCTTTTTGGAAATCTTCTATGGAATCTCATATTCGCAGCTGCAGTGTGGAGTTATGGGAGAACATTGTTCATGGATACTGGGAGCCACAAGATCCCATTCGGTTGACCTCCACCGAATTCTACAACCGTCAACTCAATGCCTCCGCACGTGACAAGATTAGGAGTGGCATCAACCGCAAGCTCCTTGATCAAGTCAATGACATAGACTCCGCCAAAGAGTTGTGGGATCGAATCATAGTACTCCAAGAGGGAACCGATTTGATCCAATCAGCTCTTTATGAGACCGCAAAGCAAGAGGCCCATCAGTTCATGATCCGAGAAGGAGAATCCGTGGCCGATGCTTATGCAAGGCTAGGTGCTCTTAGAGTGAGGGTCAAGGGACTTGGAGTTGAGAAGTACAATGACGGCTTCGAGATGAGTGAAGCATTCATAAAGTCCAAGGTCATTGCTATGATTGCCGTCAATCAAGAAGACACCAACCTTGCACTCAACTTGCAAATCATGACCAAGAGTGCCGATCTCAACTCCGATGATCTAGTCTCCTATGTGGCTGCCAATGAAAACATGGCCAAAGCGGGAAAGAGGCTCATGGCAATGAACCGTGTTGATGAAGCCTCACACAACCATGAAGCGCCACACAACCTTGCTCTCAAAGCTAGGGCCGATCATGGAAGCAAAGAAGACTATGAAATTGAAGAAGATGAAGAGATTACTTCAACTAGTGACATTGCTACCGACTTTGCTTTCTTTGCCAAGAAATACAAGGCAAAGTTCCCAATGCTCCTCAATGACAAGAAGAAGAAGAGAACTTGCTACAATTGTGATGAAGATAGTCACTTTGCAAATGAGTGCCCTTATGAGAAAAGGGTAGACAAGCCAAGATTCATCAAAGGGGTCAAGCCAAGATTGAAGCCAAACCCAATCAACGATCGATACAAGAAGAACAAGGGAAGAGCCTTTGTTGGGGCCGAGTACTTGTCCGATGATGAAGAGGACGATGAGGAGAAGGAGGCCGGGGTGGCCGGTTTGGCTTTCTCTAAGCCCGGGTCACTCTTCACATATGACTACTCCAAGGACTACTCCACGGAGAATGATGTTGGATCTTCCTTCATGGCAAGAACAACTCAAGATGATGACTCCGATGACTCTCCCTCCTCTACAATCGTTGGCTCTTGTCTTATGGCAAGGGAAACCAAGGTAATGGAACCTCCACCTTCCCTATCTAGTGTTCTTGATGATGAAAACGAAAATCAAGAAGAATTAATTGTGCTTAAGGAACTCTATGATGTTAGATGCACCCTTCGTGGTGAAGCTCTTGTCAAGTTTGATTTCTTGATGGACTCACTCAAGGAAAAGGATGAGTCCATTGAGGAATTAGAATATCATTTGAATGAGAAGGAACGGAGATTCAATCTCCTAAGACAAGAGCTAAAAACCGAAAGGTGCATATCTCAAGGCCTTAAGCAACAAATTGAAACTTATGAACTTGACAAAGTTAAGGACCTAGAAACTATTGATAGGGCTCAATCATTGACTCAAGAGCTCAATGCCTCAAAGGAGGAGCTTGAAGTTGCTCATGCTTCTCTCACTAGGCATCTTGACCACCTTGAAAAGGCTAACAAGCTTGTTAAGGATGAGCTCAAGAAACTTGGAGAGAACCATGACCTACTCCAAGAAACCTACAAAAAGGCTCTTGAATCAATGAAGGATCCCATTATTGTTGAAAAGCTTGCTTGTTCCTCCACTTCCTTTACTAGTGAGCATGCTAAACTTGTTGAGGAACATGTTCGTTTACAAGAGGAACTCTCTTTGCATGTTGAGACCAATGCATATCTTGAATCCTTGGTGACCAAATATGGTCTCGACTATCATCCTAATGAATCTTCTTGTGAGCAAGCATGTATTCTTGAGGAAAATGTTAGGTTAACAAAGGAACTTGCAAAGTTCACCACCGCCAAGAACAAGATGGGATTGGATGACCTCTTGAGTAAGCAAAGGTCAAACAATCAAAAGTTTGGACTTGGATATGTTCCCAAGTCTCACAAGAAGAACAACTACAAGAAGGAGAAACCCGCTCAAGATAAGAACAAGAAGGTCACTAATAATGGCAAAGCCTCAAAGGGCAAAGCCACTAGTGGTGACCGCACGGGGCCAAATGATCACTATGCATTATTTGTTGACTATTATGGTGATGTCTATGCTAACTATGTTGGCCCTCCTAATGGCTATCCTTATAGAGAGTACTCAATTTGGGTACCAAAAGATATTGTTGCCATTGCAAAGGAACCCATTAATCGATGGGTTCCTAAATCCTCTACTTGATTTTGTAGGGGTATTCCTCCGGTGGTCCAAAATGGGTGTTTGATAGTGGATGCACCAATCATATGACCGGAGGAAGAGGTGTGCTTGATCAATTCATTGAAGATATCAACAAGAAGTCAAGCATCACCTTTGGTGACAACTCAAAGGGAAAGGTACTTGGGTATGGCAAGGTAGCAATCTCTAAGGACTTGTGCCTTGAGACGGTTATGCTTGTTGAATCCCTTGGCTATAACTTACTTTCTATATATCATCTTGCCGATGCCGGTTAAAATTCATATTTCACTAATTATTGTGTGAAAGTCTTTAGGAGTGACAATCTCAAATTGGTCCTTGTTGGATATGTGGAGAACAACCTTTATGTGGTTGACCTCTCGAAAGAGAGCTCCTCTCCCTCCACATGTCTAATGGCGGCCAAGCATGACGAAGGTTGGTTGTGGCATCGCCGCCTTGGTCATGTTAACATGAGAAATATTAAACAACTCCTAAAGGGTGAGCACATTGTGGGACTAACCGGCATTTCTTTTGAGAAAGATCGTGTTTGCAGTGCATGTGTAGCCGGAAAGCAACTCAAGAAGAAACATCCTATCAAGAGTATTGTCACCACATCTAGGCCTTTGGAGCTCCTTCATTTGGATCTCTTTGGGCCATCACATTATGATACTCTTGGTGGGAGCAAGTATGGACTTGTCATTGTTGATGATTACTCAAGATAATCTTGGGTCTTTCTCCTTAAAACTAAGGACGAGACCCATAGAGAGTTCATCACCTTCGCCAAGAAAGCTCAACGTATGTATGAATCCGAGATCAAGGCGATTAGGACCGACAATGGCACCGAGTTCAAGAACTACACCATGCAAGAGTTTGTTGATGATGAGGGCATCAAGCATGAGTTTTCGGCGCCATACACCCCTCAACAAAATGGTGTTGTTGAAAGGAAGAACCGGACTATCATTGAGATGGCAAGAACCATGTTGAGTGAATTCAACTCACCCCACAACTTTTGGGGAGAAGCCATCTCTACGGCCGTCCACTACTCCAACCGGCTCTTCCTCTGTCCCCTCCACAACAAAACTCCATACGAGCTTCTTACCGGTAACAAGCCTAATGTCATGTACATTCGTGTCTTTGGATGCAAATGTCTTGTTAAGAACAACAAAGGAAAGCTCGGTAAATTTGAAACTAGAACCATAGAGGGTATATTTGTTGGATATGCGGAGAACTCTCACGCCTATAGATACTACAACCGGTCCACTGGGACTATTGAAGTATCTTGTGACGTGGTGTTCTTGGAGAATAATGGCTCCCAAGTGGAGCAAGTTGTTCCATGTGTTGCAGGTAATAATGATGATCCATCTAGTGCCATCAAGCATATGGGCATTGGACACATCCGGCCCATGGAAGTTCATAATGGTGATCAAGATGATGGAGTAGATGTATCAAACACGGCTCAAGTGGAGCCTAGCTCAACTCAAGCCGAACCATCAAGTGCAACTCAAGAACCATCCTCCACTCAAGATGAGTCACATTCCGAAGAACAAGAAGAAAGTCCTCATTCCACGGAGCAAGACCATGATGATGATCAAGAAACATCCTCAACTCATGATCAAGCTCAAGTGATCCCTCATGATCAAGCACTAGCAAGAGATGAATTCATTGATCATGAAGGAACCATTCGGAAGATCAAGGCCGCTACAAGGGCAAGTGACATGAAAGTAGATCAAGTCCTTGGTAGCATCTCAAGAGGAGTGGTAACTCGTAGACACCATGCATTACTTATCACTTATTGTCAACACCATGCTTTTGTGTCTAGTTTTGAACCACTCAAGGTACAAGAAGCCTTGGTTGATCCGGATTGGGTAATTGCCATGCAAGAAGAATTGGAGTGTTTCACTCGTAATGAAGTATGGTCTCTAGTTGAGAGACCCAAGGATCATCGCATCAATGTTATTGGGACCAAATGGGTATTCAAGAACAAGCAAGATGAGAATGGTATTGTCATACGAAACAAAGCAAGGTTAGTGGCGCAAGGGTTTGCCCAAATAGAAGGTATGGATTTTGAGGATACCTTTGCGCCGGTATCCCGTCTTGAAGCTATTCGTCTTTTGCTTGCATTTGTATCTTTCCACAATTTCAAACTATATCAAATGGATGCGAAAAGTGCATTTTTGAATGGTCCCCTAAAAGAAACTGCATATGTGGCTCAACCCCCGGGTTTCGAAGACCCATGCCGACCCAACCACGTGTATTTACTCCATAAGGCACTCTATGGTCTCAAGCAAGCTCCACGTGCTTGGTATGAGTTCCTTAGGGATTTCTTACTACATGATGGGTTTTGCATGGGTACGGTCGATTCCAGCCTTTTCACCAAGCGGGTTAAAGGGGGTGGCCTATTTATATGTCAAATATATGTTGATGATATTATCTTTGGTGGAACTAACCCCAATCATAACAAAGCTTTTGAGCTATTGATGACTAGGAAATTTGAGATGTCCATGATGGGAGAGTTGAAGTTCTTCCTAGGCTTCCAAGTGAGGCAACTTGCAAAAGGCACCTTCATCTCTCAAGAAAAGTATGTGAAGGACATGCTCAAGAAATTCAACATGACCAATGCAAGCCCAATGAAGACACCCATGCCCGTAAAGGGGCAACTTGGCTCATGTGACGGTGAGAAGGATGTGGACATAAAGGTATACCGCTCCATGATAGGATCCTTGCTCTACCTTTGTGCCTCTAGGCCGGATATCATGCTAAGTGTAGGGATGTGTGCTCGTTTTCAATCCGCTCCCAAGGAGAGCCATTTAATGGCGGTCAAACGGATTCTAAGATATCTTGTTCTCACTCCTACTCTCGGGCTATGGTATCCAAAGGGGTCAACCTTTGAGCTCATTGGCTATTCGGATTCCGATTGGGCCGGTGATAAGGTTGACCGGAAGTCTACCTCCGGGGCTTGCCAATTTATTGGCCGGTCATTGGTGAGTTGGTCATCCAAGAAACAAAACTCCACCGCTTTATCCACCGCCGAAGCCGAATACATATCCGCGGCATCTTGTTGCACTCAATTATTATAGATGAAGCAAACCTTGAAAGACTATGGTGTGTCTCTTGGTACGGTGCCTCTTCTTTGTGACAATGAAAGTGCAATTAAGATCGCCAATAACCCGGTTCAACATTGTCGCACCAAAAATATTGACATTCGCCATCACTTCCTACGTGATCATGTTGCCAATAAGGATATTGATCTAACTCATGTGGGGACAACCTACCAATTGGCGGATATTTTCACTAAGCCTTTGGATGAAGCCCGGTTTGTTAACTTGAGAGGAGAACTTGGTATTCTTGATCCTAAAAACTTGGATTGAATGACTTCTTGCACTATATTCTTGCATTTATCTAACTATCTAGCTTAGAGGCATAGCACATATGGGGATAGTCATCCTACCATGTCTTGGTATGATGCATACCTATGTGTGCAACATAAATAGACCCAATGTCATTATATGGACCCAAGCATGTCTCTTCGAGGTCTCATGACATTTGCGCTTTCACATAGGGGGAGTAATCCCCCGCCCCTCATTGAGCCTTCATTACAACTTGATTTGACTATATAAGGCCAAATGATCTTGTTGCAAATTTCATTTCAAAATGACTTATGATTCTTGATATATATTTCGAATCATGCCCATTGTTGCTATTTACATCTTGTTTGGATTTTCTCTCCAATGGGTATGCCTAGAGAACTTTGTGTTTCCAACCCCATGTCTATGCTCATCTCATCATCATCTATCTATCTATATGTACATGTCATCATCTGAGCATTCACACACATTTACACAAAGCATAGGGGCAAAACGAGGCAAAACGAGACAAAACTGGGCAGTTAGTCCCTGGCCGGTCTCTGGCCCGGTTGGACCGGCCTCTGGGCCGGACCAGTCGCGCCAGGTCCGGTCGACCGGGCGCCCGACCAGCCGTGCGGCTTGATATGTGTTGGGAGAGGATACCCCTTGGGTTCTTCTTCCTCATTACCCCCCAACTCCCAAACCTCCATGGCCGCCGCCTCCACCACCTCCACCACGTTCTAGGACCTTCCCACCACAAGAATCCTCCCAAACTCCACCAAACCATAGATCGGGCCCCTTGGAACAACTCCACCAAAGCATTTGGTCCCTCTCAAGCTATTTTGGGAAATTTTGGAGTTCTTGGGTTTCAAGCCCTACCTAGTGTTCTTCTTGCTCTCTTGATCAAGGAGGACCATGTCTTCGGGTAATATGCTCTCCCTTTCTCCCTATTTTCTAGTCCTCATCACACATTGCAATTTCTTGACAAGATTTGAGGAAATTGTAGGGTTAGGGTTAGGGTTTGTAAGTCCTCATGCCTTTAGAGTGTCTCACAACACAATGCACATACTCCACTCTATTGCTATAGTCTATATTCAAGTTTATGAGTTTTTGCATGGTTTTGTGGTAGAAAATCTGGGCAACACCTCACAAGTCGATAGATCCGGTCACCAGCCCGGTCAACCGGCCTCTCAACCGGCCGGCCCGGCGTGCCGCCCGGTCAACAGGTTTGGGAACCGGCTCGTCCGGTCTGCCGCCCGGTCGGACCGGCCTGTGCGCCGGATCGCCCAGTTTTCACACAATCTCATCAATACACTTGGATATATGCTATGCTTTTTGGCTTCCCTCTTATTGATGACATGTACACTTACCCCATCGCTATCCTCGCTCTATTTTCTCATTCACAGGTAGTTGGAGTGGTGAGGCACGTGGCACTGTTGCCAAGAGAGGACGGACTGCTGAGAATCCACCCCGCCGTACTAGTGGTCGCGTACCCACTAAAGCCCATCAGACCACTGACACTGGCTGCTCGGCTGGGGGAAGAACCAAGTCTGTTGGTGGTAAGAAAAAGGATAAGCATGCCGCCCAAGAGGATGATGAAATAGTGCCAGATTTCAATATTGCGGATGCAAACCGTGTTGATTGGCAGGAAATGAGGACGGTGAATCCGTATCGCTATGAGCAACGGACTTACACTGGTGGGGACAAGTTCTTCTGGATCAAGACACAGGCAGCCCTATGGGATGGTTTCTATAATACTCGTGAGTGTATGAAGAATGGTGCTGTTGTGATGCCCAAGGCCATCAATCCTGAAGAGCTTGCCTTGCATGAAGCCACAAAGTACCGCTTTGTAGTTGACACCTTGAAGGGTATGGGACTATATGACCTTGTGTGCCTAAAGCCCGATGATGAACAAGAAGATCCCACCTATTGTCCCCTTCTAGTCCGTCAGTTCCATTGCACCGTCTTCTTCCATGATGATGCGGACCACACCATGACTTGGATGACTGGCAGGGAGAAGTACTCCTGCACCTACACTCAGTTCTGTGCGGCCATGGGTTTTGGTGGTGGTCGTGCTGAAGGGTACAGAATTCATACTCGGCCTAAGCTCACTAGAGGTGACATCTCCTTCTGCTATCCCACTAACCCCACAGCTCGGGCCTCCCACTATCTCTCGGGATGTACTACTCATATCTTGTCCTTGCCAAGATGTTCCGTGAAAGTCTCATCAGCAAGTCAGGCGATACTAGTGAAGTCGAGAACTACCACCTGAATCCGATGTACTATTGCCACCCCGCCAGGATAAGGAAAATTGATGGTTGTGATCTTATTCACCGTGAACCGAAGCGTGCGGTTATGGACCGCATGACTCCAAACTATGCTCGCATGTTCAGCGGCTCATCAACTACATTGTTCCCGCTCCTCTCAACACTCTTGATGAAAGAGTCATCATGGACCCATTCGAGTTCCCTACTCAGATCGGTCGCCCGGAAGTCCCTTCCATGATGCCCTCCAATGAGCGCCGTTCCAAGGAACACCATGATCCCGCAGCCTAGCTCCAGCCTACTCTCGGCGCCCCAAGCACGCGTGCCGCTCGCTTCTTCTCCAAAGATGTGGCAAATGTGCAAGAACACCAATGATGTTGCACATCAGAGTCTTGCTTTGAACCCGGAGACAAGGAGGCGACAGAATGAGTTCATGGCTTCACGGAATGCCCCTGTTCCTCCTTCTGGACCTAAGATGGAGCCTGTGGTTGCACCTCAGTGGGAGATGCCTCACCTTACCGATGAGATGCTCCAGAACTTCGACCTCTCCATGTATGCTCATGGTGGCCCTCCTCCTAGGACTGCTCGTGCTCCTACTCCTACTGATGATGATGGTGATGAGGATGAAGGTGATGCGGCTGCGCGCGATGATGGCGAGTGCTCCTACTCCGTCGGGCATGAGTTCTATTGATGGGTGCGATAGCATCTCTCCTCTTTTCTTCGCCTTGTTGGTGTTCCGATGCCAAAGGGGAGAAGAGAGTAGAGTCTAGGACCACGGGGTTCTTTGATTGTCACAAGCCATGGGTTTTGCTTTATTTGAATCTTATATGGCTTGTGCTTATTTGCTTTGATTTCTCAAGAACCATTTGCTACTTCGAATAATTTGTGTATGGACGTGTATGGATGACTATGTGTATGCTTAAATCACTCTATTAGGATAATCATGCTTTATGCTTATATATCTTGATATACTTGTCCATACCATGCTTGTTTCCTAAAGATATTGGGGGAGCTCCTCATATTCCACAAATGGTGCACTTTGCATTCAAACGCAAATTCTCCAAGTGCACACATTATGGGGGAGCTGTCGTAATATCTTATATGGAATCAAGGTTTAGAGATTATCATAATATCTATATGTGACTCTAGCTCGGTTTGTCATCGTATACCAAAAAGGGGGAGATTGTAAGGGTATTTTACCCTTATCCATTATTTTGGTAACAATGACACCGTGCTAGAGTATTTGGCCTAATATGGTTATAAGGATAATCTCAGGTATTATGCAAAGAGGCATAAATGGTGTATCAAAGGAACAAGAAGGCTAAAGGAGACCCCCCACTTCAAAAACAATCGAAAAGGGGTCTACAGCAGAAATCCGGTTTGCCGCCCGGTCAGCCGGCCCCCCAACCGGCCAGTCCGACGTACGGCCCGGTCAACCGGTCGCCAACCGGGCTCCAAACAAGCACCTAACAGATCCGGTTTGCCGCCCGGTCTGCCTTCGTGGCGTGGGGAATCCTTCGTGGGACCTCCACCCCTCCAAACGTGACGTACCTTCTTGCAAAGGAAGGGAACACGGGAATACATCCTCGTCTCCGCGTGCTATCGGTTATCTCTAACCGAACTCCTTACTTGTGATTTAACTGCATGTGAGAGCCTTCGTGCTCGAGTTAGTTGTATCCTCATATAGGTTGCTTCACCTAGTTTGCATTAGGCCCACCTTTATATTCCGCAAAGCCTAATATTGCAAAGAAAGAATTAAAATCTGTAGAAACCTATTCACCCCCCCTAGGTTTACCATCTCTATACTTTCAGTCAGTTTGCTTTGATCTGGCTAGAGAGATGAGTTTTGGAAAGCTCCGCTGGCGAATGGAACAGTGCATCATTTGCCTGCAGTTTGCTGGATCGGGTGGTATTCGGTCGCGTGCACCCATGTTTTTATTCTGACCGTTTGGTTCCGGAGGGAGCGGCGCGAAGCTCTACTCTGTGTTGACATCAGGTGACTTTTTGGTCCATGGTGAAGTCAGAAGAAGAAATATCATGAAGGCCGGATTGGTGGACTGGCTAAAAGAGGTTCAAGTCTCCGTGATGTTGAGGGATCTGCTTGGCGTTCCGGGCTCTGCAGCAGTAGTATGCATGTGGGGGCGGCAGGATAGGAGAAGTTCAGAGTCTTACCTCTCAGGGTGAAAACCCAAGGTCTGGCCTTAACTGGTTGTGCCTCGCAATGTTCTTGTTGGAGGCATTGTTCTGAGAGTGGGGACTATCTTCAGGGTGAAACCTAAGACCTTTGGTCGGGCGACGACGGCGCTGGTGCAATGTCCCCTTCTTGGATGCGTCGCTTTTGGAGAGTCTGTACTTCAGGTGTTGTCACGGTGGTGGTTGTATTGTTGTTGCTAGGTCTAGAATGCTGTAGCAGGACTTTTATTTCTTAGTTTTCTTTACTCTTTTTTAGCTGTGTGCATATGTACTGCTATTAGGGTGGTGCATTGTTGCAGAGGCTGGGTGTAATTATTATCTTTTGATATTAATATATTCTATTTATCTAAAAAAAATACCCTAAAAACTAGTGGATACAAAGTTCTAACCATACTTGATATCCGTGCTCCCAAGGTAACTAATGTGACTTCAACAGTTGACAATAGTTCACAATTTCAAATTCATGGATAGCATGTTCAACAAAAAGACTATTGTATCAGCTCGATAAAAGGCATACACAAGTACATGAAAATTATCATGTAAAAATCAAGGTCGACAGAAACAATTCTCTCGGTTCAACAAAAAATACAGGATTCAATAAAATCACGGTCGAAGTACCAAAAAAATTCTCAAGAACAGTTTCTAATTCTACAAGCTTTCCGTGGTCAGCATTTTTTCGCTCAAGAGGTGGAGTGCGTCAATAAATAACTACGTTTCAAAGTTAATGGGCCTAGTAAAGGCCCATTGGCTCACCTGGACATGTGTTAAGAAGTTGTTTGCGGCGGGGGCTACTTATTTATGGCCTGCTTTTGCTAAAAATATTATCGCCTGCTGGTTTATGCAGGCGTCGTGACAGTGGAGTACTTGGCTACTAGCAACAATAATTCATTTTCTTATCCCTCTTATAAAATCATGTGTAGTCGTACTCAAGTTTTTCGCTGGAACTGTTTACATTGATTTCCTTTTCAATACATTAATTGTGTTTTGGCATATGTGCGCTGCACAATCACATTTGGTTAAGGTCAGCTGTAATGGACGTGTGAAATAACTCCATTAAGCACATACTTTAGTCTCGAGACGATCAGTTAATCCGCAAAAAAGGTTCAAATTGTCACAAGTTCTAAACTTAGTTATGTATGTACATGTTCATATTTAGATATTTGTAGGATAATGTAGTTCGTCTTTTCTACAATTGCATGTATGTAAAAATAACAAATAAAAGCCTCATGCATCAACTCGTTACAGTAGCCAGGGTTCATATCCACTGGTGGAAAAATGGTCTTTGGTCGCGATTCGCAACTGCCATTAGTCGCGGTTGCGCCACCGCGACCAATTAAGCGCGACTAAAGCCCCCCCCCCCTAGTCGCGGTTCCTTACGAACCGCGACTAAAGGGCACGTCCACGTGGCCGCCAGCAGTCCGTCGGGGCAGAGGACCTTTAGTGGCGGTTCTCCTGGCCAACCGCGACTAAAGGCCGCCGCAGGTTTAGGGTTTTAGCCCAACTAAACTTGTTTTCTTTTTAATTTGTATTGTTTTATTTCTTTTGTGTTTTATTTTAATTTTGAAGGAGTTTCATATATTCTACGGTACTACATACATGCATATGAATGTACAATTTCAAACAAATTTGTAGAACCAAAAAGAATTCAAGAGGAATATATAATATATGGATTTCTATTTTCCTGCCCCTGGCTCCTTAGTTGTACTCAGTTTTTCCCCAGCTCCTTAATTTTTCCTCAGTTTTCCCCAAGCCCTTGTTTGAAACCCGCAGAAGCAGCTCAGACGGCAGGATTCCCGTTTAGTTGACTGTTCTGTCACGTGTGGGGCCGCATCGTGTGGGGCCGCGTCGTGTGGGGCCGCGTCGCGTGGGGCTGGTAGAAACGGACCGCGTGGGATAGGAAGAGACCGCGTTTGGTTGCACGTGAGCAGGAGCTAGGTTCTGTCTCTCTCGGCCCCAAATTGGCATTATTAAGAGCACCTTTTTCCCCTCTTTCTCTCTGTACTTTTCACCAAAATAGTATCAAATCTAGAGAAGCTTGCATTTCTGTATTTCTTCAATTATTTGTGCCTTTTGGCCCTCGTTGTTTGCCCAATATGGCATCAAATCTAGTACTCCCTCTGGTCCATATGTATGTAGTTAAATCTAGAAGCAAATCTCCGTGGTAATGTACGATACATTCACAAATCATAGTAAATAGAGAAAACAAAGACCAACAAAATATAGTAGAATAGGGATAGATAATAGGGATCCCTCCCTATATAATAAGCTGCATACACAGCAGCCAACATAGTAACGATGTTCGAGGTTCTTAACAAGCACCATCATATTAACAACATAACAACAAGGGATCCCTAGCTAACAACAAAGGGATCCCAACAACAAAATGGGAGGCAGCAGCAAGACACGTCCAGGACTCCGCCTACCCCATCCGGCTCTCCCTCCACTTGTTGCCGCAGCTCCCCTTGGGAGCCTTGGGCTTGAGCGGAGGCATGCGCCCGGCGGAGATCTCCACCCGCCGCATGCCGCGGAGGTGCATGCCGAGCGCCCTGTGCTTGGCGCGGAAGGAGTAGACGTTCACCTGCCGTGCCGACCTTGGGGAAGGTGTTGCCGATGTTCTCGGCATGCGTGATGAGTGCGCTTGAAGTCCGTGGCGCCGAGTCTCCCGGTGCGAAGGGGCACTCGTAGACACCCTTGGCGAAGTAGGAGATGTATCGGCCGACCCGCAGCCTCCGCAAAGCACTCGGCGAGTCTTGACGTCCTCCTCCTCGTCGTCGTTGCCGACGTCGCCGCCGTACATCCGATCCATATCAAACAGAAACTATGAGTGAATGAGTTGCAACGATGATGAACGTGCATGATAACAAAGTTAGGAAAAATAGAGTCAGCCTCGCTTAGAGTGGGCATGATTATATATCTACAGTGGAAGGTGTTAGCGAACCAAAGCTCATGCACAACAGTATTTGTACATAGCAATGGTTCGCTGAACCCTCCCCGTAAAAATTTGTGCCCAACGATTCATCATAGGTAAAGAAACAGTATTCCAGCATCTCGAACTTGAACACATTCCAGATTATTTGCAAAATTAAACGGTTGATATCTTTTGATTAGTGCATAAAATAACTGATTGAGATCCCATGATTACTTGCATAAATTAACCGATTGAGATCCAATTATTACTTGCATAAATTAACCGAACGGCCGAACCCCAAATCTTAAAGGAAATCAAGAAGTGATCAAAACAAAATGGAATAAAATCGGCGCAAATATTAGCCCAATACTCATCCATCTACAGATCCATCTACACCAGCAAAAATAGGGTTCAAAAAGGAATAGGGAACAAAAAAGGAAGCAAACCGTAGTTACCTCGTTCCATGGGTCCTCCAGGAAGGTGTCGTAGGGGTTCGGGGGCGGGACGTACGACACCGGCTCATAGGGGTCAAATCCCGGCGGGATCTGACCGCCACCGGCGGCAGCAGCCTCCGATGCACCGGCGGCGGCGGCGACGTCCGTTGAAGGTACGGCGTCGAAGAGGGAGGCGTCGCGCTTGGAGCCGACGGCGCCGTCGACGATGGGATTGGCATTCTCCTTGTCCATCTCGCCGGCAGAGGAGAGGGAGAGGGAGAGGTTTTTTTGCTTGGGAGCTTTGGAGAAGATGATGGAACGTGAGAGAGGCGTCGTTGCTTGGGCGAGTGAGAGTGACAGAGATAGTGGGAGGAGGCGTCTATAAAGACGAGGGGTGGTTAATGCGACCCGCGTCCTACGCGTCCACCGCTGCACGTCTGCACGTCTTGAACTTCTGCAATGCGACACGCGTACACGATTGCACGTCTTCGACTTCTGCACCGCGACCCACGTCTACACGTCAACAATTGCACGTCTTCCATTTCTGCACCGCAACACGCGTCCTCGAGTCTAACCCTGGAAATTTAGATATACTCAGGTATAACCTCGAGTCATATATATACTAGCATTTTTTGTGTGCTCAGTTTTCCCCTTGAGTGCTAATACCGGCTAGTGCAATATGCTCAGTTTTACCCTCAAGTGGCTGGTCAACGACAGTACCAACAAATGGGATTAACTAGTTAAATGAGTCATTTAATGTGCAAAAATTCGAAAAATAGTGGCACATACTCATGGAGTCTTTACCACAAATTGCCAGCTTCTCAAAACATAGATAAGTCATAGATAAATCAAGTTTTACCACAAATTTCCACTTCTCAAAGGGCTTCTCAAATCACCTAGTAGCTATGAAGGTGCATGGTTTTCCACAATAAGCCCTTCCCAAAACAGCTTTCCCCAAAACATACTTTGTCTAAATGAGGCCACAATTCTCACACTCATGTATATTTGTATTGCAAATAGTTTGAGGTAGGCCAAGATGGGTTTCATTGTACAAAACACGCATTTCCATTTTTTAAATCTCATATTTGAATCCCTTAGTCTGTTTATTACACAGGTGCCCTTGGTTTCTTGATACTACTCAGTTTTGCCCTCTTCCTCCACAAATTCTCGCAGACGTGCAACATTGCTCTGATTGGTCTAGCCCATGTCACGCGGATCGTGCCCGCCGACCGTTGATCGTATGATCTAACGGGCAGGATAACCCCTCTCTCTCTCTGTCGGCGGTTACCTTCCACTCTCTAAGTATGCTAAAGGGCGGTTTTCTGTATTCATTTTCACGCGCTAAAAATTCATTTAACTAGTATTCATTTGTGGTAAAGACTCCATGAGTATGTGCCACTATTTTTCGGATTTTTTTAGGCATTTAACTAGTATAAACTCTTTTAGGCATTACTTTTCACGCAAAAAATGATAAACCATCACCGATTTGTTGTAGCCATTAATTTTCACGCAAAAAATGATAAACCATCACCGATTTGTTGTAGCCATTAATTTTCACGCAAAAAATGATAAACCATCACCGATTTGTTGTAGTCATTAATTTTCACACAAAAAATGATAAGCCATCACCGATTTGTTGTAGCCATTAATTTTCACGCCAAAAATGATAAACCATCACCGATTTGTTGTAGCCATTAATTTTCACGCCAAAAATGATAAACCATCACCGATTTGTTGTAGCCATTAATTTTCACGAAAAAAATGATAACCATCACCGATTTGTTGTAGCCATTAATTTTCACGCAAAAAAATCCCTTTTGAGAAGGTCGAAAAAACCTAACTTGTTACAAAAGCTGGTTTCAGTGAGACCTAACCAAATTTGGCATACATGATGCCATATCTATAACAACAAGGAATATCTAAAAGGGAAAGTTTCACAAAATTTGAAATTTAGGGCGAAAATGATGCCATACATTATGCCATAACTTGTTACAAAATCTGAAAATCAATTGGGGATTATAAAGGGAAATAAAAAGTTCGAAAAATGTAAAAACGAAACAATCTATCTATGTATAGAAGATCAGCTGTATGAAATTTGAGGTCATTTAGAGAATGTAGAAAAAATCACCTTGTTAGAAAAGCTGGTTTCAGTGAGACGAAACGGCATGCGTTTAAGCAAAGTGATTTTTTCGAACATCTCCAAATGACCCCAAATTTGCCATACATGATGCCATACGTGTAACAACAAGGAACCCTATCTAAAAAGTGTCAAAAAAGTTTGCCCAACCGTATAGCTCTATAAAAAAGAACCTCACCATGGCACTAGTATAATTTTGGGCTTAGTTACAAGGGTCCCTAGTTACAAACTTTCGTTACCTAACCTTCAACACGAAACTTGTTTCAAATCACTTTTGGCGTACAAGAAACAAATCCCACCTTAATTCGAGCACCACAGCCTCCAAACGATGCCGATGCCGATATCGGCATGGTCAGGACGACTATGCTCGCCGCCACTGCTAGGTCACCGTCGGGATGCACCGTCAATCCCGTCCCCTCATTCGATCACTGACATACCAGAGATACCGCCGAGGCCAATGCCGAACGTACATGCTGATGCCAATGCCGAACATGCATGCACGCCGCCGTGGGCACGGCCACGCCGCCCGCTATGCCGGACGCCACAGCACCACCGCGAGGTCTTTCCCTTCGCCACCACACTCTTCTAGCACCCATCTATACACGCCGGAAAGGAGAGACACTAGTTTTCTCTACATTGCTCGCGTTCGTGTCGGACACGGTCAGTCAAAGTTTTGAGGTAGTCGTCGATGTCGTCGACCATTTCTTCTCTTCTTTGCATGGTTAAACGCGTCTAGTTCATATCTATCTAATGCGTCTGGTCTCGCCTCATGTAGTTCTTTGTGGACGTCGATCTCATTTCGGCACCCCGCAGGCCACCTCCTCCGTGCCATCGCTGTAGAGCTCCGTTTAAAAATCTATTCCTACCCGTATATTGCCCATTGTATCAGCGCCATGGCCCACTTGTCATTCGATATACCGAAGCCCCACTCGTGCGCGTTTTGGTCAGGGATACACCGATGCTTACGGTCAAACAAAGATGGATGGTCTGACGTGTCTTTGCGGGCTCTACGTGGCCCCACTAGTCCGAAGATAACGGTCAACCGTCGGCAACCGGCCGGTACATCACGTGTGATGGTTTCAGACAAAGGCTTGGGTAAAACTGAGGAAAAACTAAGGAGCTGGGGAAAACTGAGCACAACTAAGGACCCGAGGGCACGAAAATAGAAATCCCTATAATATATATTCAATATCGGATGACGCCATATACAATTTTGAACAAGTTTCCATACATAATTTAGTGCATATGAAGTTCTACGTCCTCGACATAGTATTGTCCTTTAGAAAGGACGACTTCCCTCGCGATCCATCCAGCTAGTTCCTCTTGAAGTGGTCGGAAGCGAGCTTCTGGACTAAGCATCTTCCGGAGGTTATTCCTCTTGATATTGTTCTCACACGGAACCCGCTCAGAGGTGTATCTCCGGATCATCTCACAAACATAGTATCCACATAGATTGGTCCCCGGTGGCTGAATATCCCCAGTCCCACTCACTTACCTTTTAAATTGTTGCTCTTTTTTGAACTCACCGACCTTTTCATCTACGAACCGTCTCCAAACCCTACGAGGCAAAGAAAATTAAATGAACAAGAGAGTTATTAGTTACTTGATGTTAGGAAATGAACGAAATAGGCCGATCGATATAGAGCGCAAATGAATGAAAATAATTACTTCTGCATCATTTTTCTCATGTCGGCCCAAAGCTTTGAAACCATATTCACAGAGTCGTGGACGACAACTGTGGACTCGTGAAATTTAATTACTAGCAGAATCCAGTGGAACCTGCGGACACGATACATGCACAGTCATGCATAACTCATCGATTAGCCACATACCATGCATGGAGTAAACAAAAGAGAATGTGCTCAAGACAGAAACACTCACCCAAAATGGTAAGGAAATAGAATATCACTTTTTAGTTCCTGCTTTGAAAGAAACCGCCACAGGTCTTCCTCCACGTCGGCGGGGTGATGTTCTAACACATATCCATTAACGATGTGTGGGTCAATGAACCCAACATCATGGATGTTCTTTACTCCGCATTCCTTAATCTTCATTCTGCATAATAGCGTACACAACAATATAGTTAGGACATATATATAGTGCAGGCAATGGACGAGATGGGGTAGAAATAAATCACTTACAAAACGTAGCAACTGATGATAGATTTGTCGAGCTCGCGCAGATTGAAAAGCTGGAACAATTCACTCAGATGAATTGTTACATAGTAATGTTTGAAGTGATGCCCTTGTACCAATTTAGCAGTTTTTTCATTTGTTGAGGTAGATCCTCTTCCTGCGCAGGCTCGACGAGGGGCCCATTCCGCACATAAGTAATTACTGGTTTACTCATTGGCGCCTCCTCAAGGCCTAACACTGCACGAAGAGTCATACCTAAGTTGGACGCTTGTTCTCTGGCACTCGTTACAGTCAATCCCTGTGCTGCCGCAGCTGCTATGATATCGGGGGCATCCGGACCGGCGGCTTCCGCTATGAGCGGGGCAATCGATTGTTTACTTTGTTCCCCGAGCTAGGCAACTTGTTTCCCGCTTTTTTTACTTGCTAATTCTTTCTCGGCCTCCTCCAAGGCTTTCTTCTCCGCCAGCTCTTTCTTCTCCTTCAACATGAGTGCCTGCCTACGAAGTTCACGTGCATAGTCGTCGTGCAGATTTTTCGCGGCTTGGGACAAGCAGTGCTCAAAAATGACTTAGCCCACTTCTTTTGCTCATCGTAAAATACTGGCTTGCGCTCGAGCTCTCTTTTCTTCTTGCAGTCCGCCTTCCATTTCTCATAATCAGCAGTCGCGGTCGCGTCGACTTCCTCGGCACTACGTTCCCAAGGCCTTCTGGGGAGAGGCTTCAGTGATGGCTCCGGTACCTTTGTGGTCTTAGGTACATAAGGTTCCGGGTTAATAGTCCAGGACTGCTTCTGCTTCTTCGCCGGAGGTGGATTGGGGGGTGGCGTCTGCTTACCCGCCCGAGGCGGACTGGGGGGCGGCGTCTGCTTACCCGCTCGAGGCGGACTGGGGGGCGGCGGCTTCTTACCCGCCGGAGGTGAAGGAAGTGTAGGTGAAGCACCACCACCACCACCACCACCGCCACCACCACCACCACCGTAGGGGGGTGGACTTGTTTGCCTTGGCGCCTCGCCTGGAAACTTGATAAACTTCTTTTGCCATAGAATGAACTGACGCTTGACATCTCCAAGTCTTCTCGCCCCTTCAGCTGTAGCAATGTCAATCTCCAGGTCCTCAAACCCTGGGACTATGTCCTCCACCGTGACACGAGCATAGCCATCTTGAATGGGGTTGTTGTGGTGGAGTGCTCCAGGTTCACATGGTAAAGCACTGATGATGGCTACCTTCGTGGACATGTTCCCAATTGGATAATGCAGATGACATTCTTTCATCTCCTTTACATCGTCCACGGGGTAGCGAGGAGGCTCCGGTGCAGTAATATCGATCGCCGGCGCATTATAAGTAGCCGACGGGGCCTCCGTGGAAGCCATGCTGCTTCTCCGCTGCTGGCTTCCGAGATCCGCTGGATGATCTGCATGCGTCCCAGCTGCCGATCTTTCTTGTACTAGTATATTCACGATTTTCTTCATCTCATCGAATTCCGATGCCAACCGCGCCACAACATCGGCATCCCGATCCATCTTTCTCTTACGGCTTCTGTAACCGTACGGGTCATCGTTCTGGGAGAACCCTATTTTCCACGGAATGTTCCCCATGCCTCGTACACGTCCTCCGTGTTCAGGATTCCCGAGGGCTTTTGTCAACGCGTCGTTCTCTCTGTTGAACTTGATCTTTCCCTCTTGAGCATCCCTCATTGCGTCAATAAGGGCTTGGGTGGGTTTAAACGTTTTGTTCCGGTGAACACACTCCCCTGTCTCCGGGTGTAGCGTTCCCCCATGCCCGTACCACCAGCTTTTGGCCCTTGGGTCCCATCCCTCCGTACTCGGACGGATTCCTCGCGCCCTCAGCTCGTTCTCCATCTTCTCCCACCTAGGCTCCCAAAGGCGATACCCTCCTGGCCCCATAATATGATTGTACTCCTTCTTAGCCGAATTTTCCTTATTTTTTTTCGATATTTCAATGAACTGCTCCGATTTCTTTTGCTTCACAAATTCTGGCCAATCATGTTTCAGTTTCTCATATTGTCCTTTGAAATCCGGAGTCTTGTTCTTGTTGACATAGTCACGGGCTAGATTTTGCTTGAATTTCCGGAATGCGTCGGCCATCTTATGAAGAGCGAACTCGTTTGACTAGCCTCCTCCTCTCCTTGCTTTCCTCAATCTTGTTACCCTCCTCATCGAATTTGTTGTATTCCGGAGGTAGAACGAAATGTTCCATAAGCTTTTTCAAGCAATCTTTTTTTGTTCTCTTCTCGACAAAAGTGAAACCAAGACGTGCCTTCTTTGGCTCATTCCACTCCTGCACGGTTGATACGTCTCCAACGTACCTATAATTTCTGATGTTCCATGCTTGTTTTATGACAATACTTACTTGTTTTGCTTGCACTTTATAATGTTTTTATGCGTTTTCCGGAACTAACCTATTAACAAGATGCCACAGTGCCAGTCCTCGTTTTCTGTTGGTTTTGGTTCCGGAAAGGCTGTTCGGGCAATATTCTCGAATTCGACGAAACGAAGACCAAACCTCCTATTTTTCCCGAAGGCTCCAGAACACCGAAGAAGAGTCGGAGAGGGGCCGGAGGGCCACCACACCATAGGGCGGCGCGGCCTAGCCTCGGGCCCGCGCCGACCTGTGGTGTGGCGCCCCTGTGTGCCCCCCTGCGCCGCCTCTTCGCCTATAAAATCCCTTTCGACCTAAAAACACCGTAACTCTTGACGAAACTCCGCAAAGACTCCGTGGGCGCCGCCACCATCGCGAAACTCCAATCCGAGGGACAGAGTCTCGTCCCGGCACCCGCCGGGACGGGGAAGTGCCCCCGAAGCCATCTCCATCAACGCCATCGCCTCCATCATGCTCCGTGAGTAGTTCCCCCATGGACTATGGGTTCTAGCCGTAGCTAGTTGGTATTCTCTCCCCCATGTACTTCAATACAATGATCTCATGAGCTGCCTTACATGATTGAGATTCATCTCGATGTAATCGGTGTTGTGTTTGTCGGGATCCGATGGATTGTTACGTTATGATTGTCTATCTACAAAGTTTATGAAGTTATTGTTGCTGCAATCTTGTTATGCTTAATGCTTGTCACTAGGGCCCGAGTGGCATGATCTTAGATTTGAGCTCTATAATTATTGCTTAGATTATATCTACAAGTTGTATGCACATGTCACTGTCCGGAACCAATGGCCCCGAAGTGACAGAAATCGGGACAACCGCAGGGGATGGCGGTGATGTGAGGGACACATGTTTTCACGGAGTGTTAATGCTTTGCTCCGGTGCTCTATTAAAAGGAGTACCTTAATATCCAGATAGTTTCCCTTGAGGCCCGGCTGCCACCGACCGGTAGGACAAAAGATGTTGTGCAAGTTTCTCATTGCGAGCACGTACGATTATTATTGGAAAACATGCCTACATGATTAATGATCTTGATATTCTGTCTTAATGCTATTTCAATCCTATCAATTGCCCGATTGTAATTTGTTCACCCAACACTTGTTATTGGAGAGTTACCACTAGTGTAGATAGCTGGGAACCCCGGACCATCTTTCATCATTATATACTCGTTCTACATGTCAACTGTTTTCTGGTGCCATTGCTCTCATATTACTATTACTCGCCGTTGTGTTACCGTTACTATTGCTCTCATACCACCGCTACTTTCACATCACCCCCGTTACTAGTGCTTTTCCAGGTGCAGCTGAATTGACAACTCAGCTTGTTAAGGCTTATAAGTATTCTTTACCTCCCCTTGTGTCGAATCAATAAATTTGGGTTTTACTTCCCTCGAAGACTGTTGCGATCCCCTATACTTGTGGGTCATCAAGACTATTTTCTGGCGCCGTTGCCGGGGAGGCATAGCTCTACTCATAAGTTCACCTGGGGAGTACACTCTACATCTCTCTCTGTCTTTGTTTTTCCCGGAACGAAACGAAGACCAAACATCCTATTTTTCCTGGAAGCATCCAGAACACTGAAGGAGAGTCGGAGGAGAGCCAGGGGGCCACCACACAGGTGGGCCGCGCGGCCTACACCCTGGCCGCGCCGGCCTGGTGTGGGGCCACCCTGTCGCCCCTCCGCGCCGCCTCTTCGCCTATTTAAGCCCTTTCGACCTAAAAACGCGGTACCTCTTGACGAAACTCCGAAAAGACTCCGTGGGCGCCGCCACCATCGCGAAACTCCAATTCGGGGGACAGAAGTCTCGTTCCGGCACCCTGCCGGACGGGGAAGTGCCCCCGAAGCCATCTCCATCAACGCCACCGCCTCCATCATGCTCCGTGAGTAGTTCCCCCATGGACTACGGGTTCTAGCCGTAGCTAGTTGGTATCATCTCTCCCATGTACTTCAATACAATGATCTCATGAGCTGCCTTACATGATTGAGATTCATCCGATGTAATCGGTGTTGTGTTTGTCGGGATCCGATGGATTGTTACGTTATGATTGTCTATCTACAAAGTTTATGAAGTTATTGTTGCTGCAATCTTGTTATGTTTAATGCTTGTCACTAGGGCCCGAGTGGCATGATCTTAGATTTAAGCTCTATACTTATTGCTTAGATTGTATCTACAAGTTGTATGCACATGTCTATGTCCGGAACCAAAGGCCCCAAAGTGACAGAAATTGGGACAACTGGAGGGGAAGGCTTAGATATGAGGATCACATGTTTTCACGGAGTGTTAATGCTTTTCTCCGGTGCTCTATTAAAAGGAGTGCCTTAATTTCTAGTAGATTCCCTTGAGGCCCGGCTGCCACCGGCTAGTAGGACAAAAGATGTTGTGCAAGTTTCTCATTGCGAGCACGTACGACTATAATTGGAAAACATGCCTACATGATTAATGATCTTGATATTCTGTCTTAATGCTATTTCAATCCTATCAATTGCCCGACTGTAATTTGCTCACCCAACACTTGTTATTGGAGAGTTGCCACTAGTGTAGATAGCTGGGAACCCCGGTCCATCTTTCATCATTATATACTCGTTCTACATGTCATTGGAAGTAGTATCAACTCGTCTTCCGGTGCCATTGCTCTCATATTACTATTACTCACTGTCGTGTTACTGTTACTCACTGCTCTCATATCACCTGCTACTTTCACATCACCCTCGTTGCTAGTGCTTTTCCAGTGCAGCTGAATTGACAACTCAGCTTGTTAAGGCTTATAAGTATTCTTTACCTCCCCTTGTGTCGAATCAATAAATTTGGGTTTTACTTCCCTCGAAGACTGCCGCGATCCCCTATACTTGTGGGTCATCAAGATCGTTTTCACGCGCCGTTGCCGGGGAGGCATAGCTCTACTCATAAGTTCACCTGGGGAGTACACTCTACCTCTCTCTCTGTCTTTGTTTTATTTTATTTTGTTTTGCTTAGTTTACTTTTGTCTAGTTTATTTGTGCTCAGTTTATTTCTGTCTAGTATTAGTTTTCGTAGTTTACTTTTATTTAGTTTATTTTTGTCTTGTTTTATTTTCCTCATATACCTGAAAATCCATAAAAATTTGAAAAATCGAAAAATTAAAAACTGCTATTATGGGAGAACCTATAACCTACTTGGAGCTTATAGAATGTTATAATAGTTATAGAGAATCAAGAACTGGTAAAATAATGAGTGCTATGATAGAAAAATTGAATACAATTGCTAAAATCTTGCTTAAACGCCATGATATAAATTGTTGCTCTCAACAGGATACTAAACATCTTAAATTTCAATGTGGCTTTAGTGGGGAATTTTTAATTAAGAACTATAATCGGAATTGCTATATTCATTATGGGTTCGAAGAGGTAGAACAATTTGTCTTATTTATGGGAGCCTCCGAGATAGAATCCTTCATGGTTGAGAATTATGAAACTTGTGTTGTTTGTAAGGACCTTAAAGATTATGTCTCTACTATCCTTAATTCTTGCATAGAATGCTACATTAGGAATCCTTATATCCTTGATTATAAAGAGAGACACATTAATGCACAAGAATGCACTCACAATTTGCAGGAACCGGTGGAAGAAGAAATTGATGAACCTGAAAGCTCATTGGATGAAAAGAGGAGGAAATTGATGAACCTGAAAGCTCATTGGATGAAAAAGAAGAGGAGAGCGACGAACAAAAGGAGGAAGAATGGATTAGCTACCCATGTCAACCTTCTAATGAGAGTAACTCTTTATCTCTTACACTATTTGATTGTCCTCCATGCTTACCGGAAGAGGTTGAATGTTATGTTCCTGTGGATTCTCTTGAAATAGTACCTATGAGTAATACTTGTGAGAATGATTATGCTACCGTTATCTATGATAATCCATGCTACTTTGATAAATCTTATGATAATGCTTTGTTTGTGCTCGATGTCGAAATGCATGGTACTAAAGAATTTTGTTTGGCAAATGTCTATGATAAAGCTCTAGATGATGGTCCTATGTTACTTGATAATATTAATTGTACTACTAATGAAAATGGGATTGGAGAGTTCTTGACTTATTCTATGAGTCCCATATCTATTGAGATTGATCACCTACCTTGTTATATTATTAATAAAAGTAAGTTTGAAAGTTTTAATTCCACTATTCTTGAACTTGATAAAAATTATGTGTTTGGAAATCATGAAAATTATGCTGCATGTGATAGTTATATTGTTGAGTTTGTTCATGAAGCTACTGAAAATTATTATGAGAGAGGAAAATATGGTAGTAGAAATTCTCATGGTACTAAAACACCTCTCTATATGCTTAAAATTTTGAAGTTACACTTGTTCTATCTTATTATGCTTGTTACTTTGCTTTTCATGAACTTGTTTATTTACAAGATTCCTATGCATAGGAAGCATGTTAGGCTTAAATGTGTTTTGGATTTGCCTCTTGATGCTCTCTTTTGCTTCAAATACTATTTCTTGCGAGTGCATCATTTAAAACTGCTGAGCCCATCTTAATGGCTATAAAGAAAAGAACTTCTTGGGAGATAACCCATGTGTTATTTTGCTACAGTAATTTGTTTTATATTTGTGTCTTGGAAGTTGTTTACTACTGTAGCAACATCTCCTTATCTTTATTTTATTGCAATGTTGTGCCAAGTGAAGCCTCTAATCGAAGGTTGATACTAGATTTGGATTTCTCTGGGCTGTTTTCTCTGTAGGTAACTCAGAAAATTATGCCAATTTACGTGCGTGTTCCACAGATATGTACGCAACTTTTGTTAGTTTTGAGTTTTCTGATTTGAGCAACGGAAGTACCTCTTTTAAATTCGTCTTTACTGGCTGTTCTGTTTTGGCAGATTCTGTCTCTGTTTTTTGTATTGTCTCTTGCGGACTTTAAGCAAGGCTTTCTACACGTGGAGAGCTGTAGCTAATGTTTTATTGAGTTCTTGCAATGTGTCACTACAGGACCGAGGTGGATTCAAGTTTTTTAAGTACTAACCCCTCTAATGAAGTTTATGAGAAGTTTGGTGTGAAGGAAGTTTTCAAGGGTCAAGAGAGGAGGATGATATATGATCAAGAAGAGTGAAAAGTCTAAGCTTGGGGATGCCCCCATGGTTCATCCCTGCATATTTCAAGAATACTCAAGCGTCTAAGCTTGGGGATGCCCAAGGCATCCCCTTCTTCATCAACTTATCAAGTTTCTTCTATTGAAACTATATTTTTATTCGGTCACATCTTATGTGCTTTACTTGGAGCGTCTGTGTGTTTTATTTTTGTTTATGTTTGAATAAGATTGGATCCTAGCAATCCTTGTTTGGGAGAGAGACACGCTCCGCTTTTTCATATGAACACTTGTTCTTCGTTTTACTTTTAATGTTTAATGATAAAAGTTGGAAGCAACATCACTTATGGTTATTTGGTTGGAAACAGAAAATGCCTCATATAGTCTTGAATAATTTGACACTTGGCAATTGTTTTGAGCTCTCAAGTAGATCATGATTAAGTTTTTTCATGTAGTTTAAACCTATTAGTGGAGAACTACTCGTAGAGCTTGTTGAAATTGGTTTGCATGATTGGTCTCTCTTAAGGTCTAGATATTTTCTGGTAAAAGTGTTTGAGCAACAAGGAAGACAGTATAGAGTATTATAATGCTTGCAATATGTTCTTATGTAAGTTTTGCTGTACCGGTTCATACTTGCGTTTGCTTCAAATAACCTTGCTAGCCCAAAGCCTTGTATTGAGAGGAATTCTTCTCGTGCATCCAAATCCTTGAGCCAAATACTATGCCATTTGTGTCCACCATAACTACCTACTATGTGGTATTTTCTGCCATTCCAAGTAAATACTTCATGTGCTACCTTTAAACAATTCAAAACTTTATTACTCCTTATTTGTGTCAATGTTTTATAGCTCATGAGGAAGTATGTGGTATTTTATCTTTCAATATTGTTGGGCAGCTTTCACCAATGGACTAGTGGCTTCATCCGCTTATCCAATAATTTTGCAAAAAGAGCTGGCGCGGGGTTCCCGACCCCCAATTAATCAACCTTCATTAATAATTCTCTTCACATGTTTTGCTCCGATTCATCGAGTAAGCAACTTAATTTTGCAAATAGACACTCCTTCATGGTATGTGAATGTTGGAAGGCACCCGAGGATTCGGTTAGCCATGGCTTGTGTAAGCAAAAGGTTGGGAGGAGTGTCAACCATAAAACTAAAACTAAAGTACATGTGTAAACAAAAGAGAAGAGGGATGATCTACCTTGCTTGGTAGAGATAACGTCCTTCATGGGAGCCGCTCTTTGAAAGTCTGTTTGGCAAGGGGGTTAGAGTACCCACTACCATTCGTTGACAACAACAAACACCTCTCAAAACTTTACTTTTATGCTCTCTATATGATTTCAAAACTTAAAAAGCTCTAGCACATGATTTAATCCCTGCTTCCCTCTGCGAAGGGCCTTTCTTTTACTTTATGTTGAGTCAGTTTACCTACTTCCTTCCATCTTAGAAGCAAACACTTGTGTCAACTCGTGCATTGATTCTTACATACTTGCTTATTTGCATTCATCATATTACTTTATGTTGACAATTATCCATGAGATATGCATGTTGAAAGTTGAAAGCAACTGCTGAAACTTAAATCTTCCTTTGTGTTGCTTCGATGCCTTTACTTTGAATCTATTGCTTTATGAGTTAACTCTTGTGCAAGGCTTTTGATGCTTGTCTTGAAAGTACTCTTCATGAAAAGTTTTGCTATATGTTATCTATTTGTTAGCAACTATAGATTATTGCCTTGAGTCACTTCATTCATCTCATGTGCTTTGTAATAGTATGATCAAGGTTATGTAAGTAGCATGTCACTACAGAAATTACTCTTTTTATCGTTTACCTACTCGAGGACGAGCAGGAAATAAGCTTGGGGATGCTTGATACGTCTCCAACGTACCTATAATTTCTGATGTTCCATGCTTGTTTTATGACAATACTTACATGTTTTGCTTGCACTTTATAATGTTTTTATGCGTTTTCCGGAACTAACCTATTAACAAGATGCCACAAGCGCCAGTTCCTGTTTTCTGTTGTTTTTGGTTCCGTAAAGGCTGTTCGGGCAATATTCTCGGAATTCGACGAAACGAAGACCAAACATCCTATTTTTCCCGGAAGCATCCGGAACACCGAAGGAGAGTCGGAGGAGAGCCGGGGGCCACCACATAGGTGGGCCGCGCGGCCACACCCCGGCCGCGCCGGCCTGGTGTGGGGCCACCCCGTCGCCCTCCCGCGCCGCCTCTTCGCCTATTTAAGCCCTTTCGACCTAAAAACGCGGTACCTCTTGACGAAACTCCGTAAAGACTCCGTGGGCGCCGCCACCATCGCGAAACTCCACTCGGGGGACGAAGTCTCGTTCCGGCACCCCGCCGGACGGGGAAGTGCCCCGGAAGCCATCTCCATCAACGCCACCGCCTCCATCATGCTCCGTGAGTAGTTCCCCCATGGACTACGGGTTCTAGCTGTAGCTAGTTGGTATCATCTCTCCCATGTACTTCAATACAATGATCTCATGAGCTGCCTTACATGATTGAGATTCATCTCGATGTAATCGGTGTTGTGTTTGTCGGGATCCGATGGATTGTTACGTTATGATTGTCTATCTACAAAGTTTATGAAGTTATTGTTGCTGCAATCTTGTTATGTTTAATGCTTGTCACTAGGGCCCGAGTGGCATGATCTTAGATTTAAGCTCTATACTTATTACTTAGATTGTATCTACAAGTTGTATGCACATGTCTATGTCCGGAACCAAAGGCCCCAAAGTGACGAAATTGGGACAACTGGAGGGGAAGGCTTAGATATGAGGATCACATGTTTTCACGGAGTGTTAATGCTTTGCTCCGGTGCTCTATTAAAAGGAGTGCCTTAATTTCCAGTAGATTCCCTTGAGGCCCGGCTACCACCGGCTGGTAGGACAAAAGATGTTGTGCAAGTTTCTCATTGCGAGCACGTACGACTATAATTGGAAAACATGCCTACATGATTAATGATCTTGATATTCTGTCTTAATGCTATTTCAATCCTATCAATTGCCCGACTGTAATTTGTTCACCCAACACTTGTTATTGGAGAGTTGCCACTAGTGTAGATAGCTGGGAACCCCGGTCCATCTTTCATCATTATATACTCGTTCTACATGTCATTGGAAGTAGTATCAACTGTCTTCTGGTGCCATTGCTCTCATATTACTATTACTGCTGCTGTGTTACTATTACTACTGCTCTCATATCACTGCTACTTTCACATCACCCATGTTGCTAGTGCTTTTCCAGGTGCAGCTGAATTGACAACTCAGTTGTTAAGGCTTATAAGTATTCTTTACCTCCCCTTGTGTCGAATCAATAAATTTGGGTTTTACTTCCCTCGAAGACTGCCACGATCCCCTATACTTGTGGGTCATCAACGGTGATCGAGACGTTGACTCTAACAACGGCTCCGCATTGGTTGATAAACTTGGTGGCGTTCTTGTGGGGCTCCAGCGGCTTGCCGGTTGCACTGACAACCTCCATGGTATATGTTTCTCCTTGTTTCAGTGTCTTGGTTGCGCCACGCTTTGACGACGTACTCGATTGTTTCGACGATCCGGCCGAGGGCTAAAATAAGAAAGAGAGTCGCGCGCGTTAGTACACACATATTTATTCAAATCGGTAAGTTTGTATCACTCGGAGGCTCAATGTATATATATACCTCGGCGCCGGAGGTGGTTGCTACTTCCAATTGAAGATCGTCGTTTATCGACGTTTCTTCATCATCATCTTGCTGACGGCCTTCATCTTGACCGTCAAGGTTCAGATAAGAAGAGATATCCTCTTCTTCTTGTTCGGTCGGCACAAATAGAATATCGCTGTTTATGATGCCCATTATATGTTCTTCAGCATCTGGATCATAGTTGGCCATAATCGGGTCAGCTCTATCGTCCGCCATATGTCAGTCCTGAAAACATGTAGTAAAAACAAATTAATTAAGTGAAGAAGGGGGCGGTGGCGGTGGCGAAAGGGCGTTGGCAAAAGGAGGGGCGAGGAAGGGGTGGGAGAGGGTGTCGCGGAAGAGCGCGAGATGGGGCGGCAGACGACGGCGTCACGGAGAGGGAGGCGAGGACGAGCGCGTTGGCGGCGATTAAAGGTTTTTTTAACGGCGTCACGGAGAGGGAGGCGAGGACGAGCGCGTTGGCGGCGATTAAAGGTTTTTTTAACGGCGTCACGGAGAGGGAGGCGAGGACGAGCGCGTTGGAGTTGGCGCGTTGGCGCGTTGACGGCGTTACATTTTTAAGTTACATTTAATTAAGTTACAAATTTAAGATATTTTTTATGAATAGAGGTAGTATAACATATATAATACTCCATTAAATATAAAACAAAGTCTAAAAAGCATAAATCTTCAATGTGAAATTTTAGTTCATTTTTTTGATAAACTTTTGTTAAGTTATTTTTGCTAAATTTTGTTAAGTATTTCTTGTTAATTTAAAATTTTGTTATGTTAAAGTTTTTGTGAAGTTAAATTTTTTTGTTAATAAGTTAAAGTTTTTGTGAAGTTAAAGTTTTTGTTAAGTTAAAGTTTTTGTGAAGTTAAATTTTTTGTTAATTAAAAAAAAGGGAGATGGAGGGGGGCCGGGGCGCCGCCAGTACGTGTACTGTGCGTGTTGCCCCCGGCCGGCCGCCTTCCTCTCTTGTGTGTGTGGCGCGGCGAAGCGCCGCCGGCGCCGGCGGGGAAGACGAGCGCGGTGCGCCGTCGCGGGGAAAAGATGGAGAGCACGCCGGCGGGGATGAAGACGAGCAGCACGTCGACGTACGGTGTGGCGTGCGTGGCGCGTCGAGGCGGCGCGCCCGCGGCGGTAGTTGGCCGGCGAGATCGAGAGAACGTCGCGCGGCGGCGGTCGGCGAGGGGCAGTCTGGCACGGCGATGGCGTCGAGGGCGCGGCGGCGGTCGGCGAGGGGCGCGGCGGCGGTCGGACGGCGTCGCTGCAGAGAGAGTCCTTCGCGCGCGGATCGATCGGAGAAGAAGAGTGGGGGCAGCGGCGGTTCGGGCGCGGCGTTTTATACTGGGCGACCTTTGGTCGCGGTTCGGGACCCCAACCGCGACTAAAGGGGTACGTTTAGTCGCGGTTGGCGACCCCAACCGCGACTAAAGGGTATTTTCGACGGGTTTTCGTTTCCCGCGGAAAAATACCCTTTAATCGCGGCTCGCCAACCGCGAATAAAGCTATTTTTCAAATTCCTTTTTTTTCAAAATGTTAAAAGTACATATAATATATCAATAAATTCAGAAAAATAAAACTAATTCAATTCAAAATCTTAAAAATACAAATAATATATCAAAAAATTCATAAAAATAAAACTAATTCTTCAAAATCTTAAAATACAAATAATATATCAAAAAATTCAGAAAAATAAAACTAATTCAATTCAAAATCTTAAAAATACAAATAATATATCAAAAAATTCAGAAAAATAAAACTAATTCAATTCAAAATCTTAAAAATACAAATAATATATCAAAAAATTCAGAAAAATAAAACTAATTCAATTCAAAATCTTAAAAATACAAAAAATATATCAAAAAATTCAGAAAAATAAAACTAATTCAATTCAAAATCTTAAAAATACAAATAATATATCAAAAATTCAGAAAATACAACTAATTCAATTCAAAATCTTAAAAATACAAATAATATATCAAAAAATCAGAAAAGTCCAATTTCTTCACTCAACTGTCTTCCTGCCCCTCGCTTCCCCGCCAGTTCTTCCCGGCTTTGGCTTGTTCCTCCGACAGTTTTATTAGATGATACAAAACCACCTTTAGTCCCGGTTGCACCCACCAGCCGGGACTAAAGATTAGATGACCAGCTCTGGATTCCTCTTCTTCCCGCCATTTCTTCCCTGTCTTCCCGCCTCTTTCTTCCCGCCACTTTCTTCCCGCCTCTTTCTTCCCGCCACTTTCTTCTCGCCTCCTGTCTTCCCGCTCCCATTTTTCCCGCCATTTCTCACTACATATATGTAGCCCGGCTTGGCCAGCATTATCACATCTCTACAATCTCTCATCACTCTCTCATGGCTTCCACCGCACCCACTCTAACCTACCAGCATGTGGAGGAGCTTTGCGCCTCGAACTACCCTTGCCCACCGGGCTACCGCGTCTCCGCCGGCTGGAGCCTAAGCGCCGGCGGCGTGCCGGTCCCTCCCGTCCCTCAGGGTGCGCGCGCCGGGCGGCCATCACGAACCACTACTACCTCGACCTCACGCCGGAGCAGCGGATGAATCCCCGCCGGCATCCCGATAACCAGCATACTTGGGACGCCTTCTTCATCAATCGGCGTGAGAGGGCGCTCGCCGGGTATGAGGAGGACGGTCCGCCTCACGGGAACTTCCACGAGGCCGGCCGTCGGCTATGGTGGTACGGCCGGACTGCGCGGAGCGTCATGGACTACATCACGGCCGGCGATATCCCCCGCCTGCGCTACCCTCAGTTCGAGCCACGAGCGCCGCCCGATGACAGCGACGACAGCAGCGACGACGACGGCGGCAAATTAGAAGGCGACGACTACCAGTACAACAACGGCGGCTATGAAGACTACGAGTATGCATATTATACGCCTAGGCAGGAGTATGACTAAATCACTCCAAATTTCATGTATCATCAGTGTGGTTTCTCGAATCAATCGAATCATTCGAAAATGGACACCAAACACATCACGGGTAATATAATTCACATGATCCATTCAATAAAGTTTGGTACAATAAATTATTACACATCATTTATTCCCTTGTGTCCCTGCTTGCTTACGATTGTGCCGTATCCATGGAGCATCCTCATCATTTAACTTAATGCTTGGGTCGGTGTTCACTTTGAAGGGCGGAATTTCAGCAAACATATTATAATCTTTTGACATGTCTGTCTTGTCCTCCACTCCCACGATGTTTCTTTTCCCCTGAAAGAACAATGTGGCGCTTTGGATCATCGCATGATGTACTGATCGTTTTCTTATCTTTCCGTTTCCTCGGTTTGCTACTCATGTCCTTCACATAGAAAACCTGAGCGACATCTTTCGCTAGGACGAATGGTTCGTCAAGGTAACCAAGATTGTTGAAATCCACCATTGTCATTCCGTATTGCTGGTCCACCTTTACCCCACCTCTCGTTAGCTTGAACCATTTGCACCGGAACAAAGGGACCTTAAATGAGGGTCCATAGTCAAGTTCCCATATGTCCTCTATGTAACCATAATATGTGACCTTTTGCCCATTCTCGGTTGCTCGCATCAAAGCGGACACCACTTGTTTTGGTTGGTGCTCTTTTTATCTTGGGCGATCGTGTAAAATGTATTCCCATTTATCTCGTACCCTTGGAAAGTCGTTATAGTCGAAGATGGTGTCTTGGCCAACATGTACGAGCTGATCTACAACATCAATGTCATTCATTAAATGTTTTCTCAACCAACTGCCGAAAGTCTCCATGTGGGCCTTCCTAATCCAGGATTCGAGCTTCCCGGGTTGTCCGAGCGTAAAATATTCTTGTGTTTCTCAAAGTACGGAGCCACCAAGCTGGAATTGGTCGGAACCGTGTGGTGTGCTTCAGTCATAGAATGGTCGTCCATACATATCGTTGATTTCCTTCCGATCGTGCCTTTTCCACTTAGTCTCCCCTCGTGCCGCGATCGAGGAAGACCAATCGGCTTAAGGTCTGGAACAAAGTCAACACAAAACTCAATTACCTCCTCATTTCCATAGCCCTTGGCGATGCTTCCTTCTGGCCTAGCACGGTTACGAACATATTTCTTTAATACTCCCATGAACCTCTCGAAGGGGAACATATTGTGTAGCAATACAGGACCGAGAATGGAAATCTCTTCGACTAGGTGAACCAGGAGGTGCGTCATAATATTGAAGAAGGATGGCGGGAACACCAACTCGAAACTGACAAGACATTGGACCACATCGTTCTGTAACCGTGGTAGAACTTCCGGATTGATTACCTTCGAGAGATTGCATTGAGGAATGCACATAGCTTCACAATGGCTACTCGAACATTTTCCGGCGAGAGCCCCTCAAAGCAATCGGAAGCAATTGCGTCATAATCACGTGGCAGTCATGAGACTTCAGGTTTTGGAACTTTTTCTCCGCCATGTTTATTATTTCCTTTATATTGGACGAGAATCTAGACGGGACCTTCGTACTGCTCAGGCATTCAAAAAAGATGACCTTCTCTTCTTTGGTCAAAGCGTAGCTGGCACGACCTTGAAACCATTCCGGATGCCGGTCATCGGGGTCTTTCAAACATTGCTGGTCCTGCCGTGCTTCCTTTGTATCATTTGTCTTCCCATACACGCCCAAGAAGCTTAGGAGGTTCACGCAAATATTCTTCGTAACATGCATCACGTCGATTGCAGAGCGGACCTCTAGGACTTTCCAATATTCTAGCTCCCAGAATATAGATTTCTTCTTCCACATGGCTGCGTGCCCGTCAGCTCCCTTCGGAACTGATTGTCCGCCATGACCCTTTCCAAAGATGACTTTCAAATCCTTGACCATATCAAATACCTCAGCACCAGTGCGTTTCGCAGGCTTCGGCCGGTGATCTGCCTTGCCGTTGTAATGCTTGCCTTTCTTTCTTCTTGGATGAATTTTCGGAAGAAATCAACGATGCCCAAGGTACACGTTCTTCTTACAATTTGGCAAATGTACACTTTCAGTCTCATGTAAGCAGTGCGTGCATGCATTGTATCCCTTATTTGACAGTCCCAAAAGGTTACTAAGAGCAGGCCAATCGTTAATGGTTACGAAAAGCAACGCTCGTAGGTCAAATTCCTCTTCTTTGTGCTCATCCCACACACGGACACCAGGTCTGCCCCACAACTGTAAAAGTTCATCAACTAATGGCCTTAGGTACACATCGATGTCGTTGCCGGGTTGCTTCGGACCTTGGATGAGCACTGGCATCATAATGAACTTCCGCTTCATGCACAACCAAGGAGGAAGGTTGTAGATGCATAGAGTCACGGGCCAGGTGCTATGGCTGGAGCTCGCTCGCCAAAAGGATTCATGCCATCCGTACTTAGACCAAATCTTATGTTCCTTGCGTCGACTGCAAAATCTTTGAACTCTCTGTCAATCTTTCTCCATTGCGTTCCATCCGCGGGGTGTCTCAACTCCCCGTCCGACTTACGGTCCTCTTTGTGCCATCGCAACAACTTGGCATGCTCTTTGTTCCTGAATAGACGTTTCAACCGTGGTATTATAGGAGCATACCACATCACCTTGGCGGGAACCCTCTTCCTGGGTTTCTCGCCCTCAACATCGTCACCAGGGTCATCGCCTCAAATCTTATAACGCAATGCAGTGCATATCGGACATTCATTCAAATTCTCGTATTCACCGCGGTAGAGGATGCAGTCGTTGATGCATGCATGTATCTTCAGAACCTCTAAACCTAGAGGGCGAGACAACCTTCTTTGCTTCGTACGTATCGGCGGGCAACTCGTTATTCTTTGGAAACATATTCTTCAACATTTTCAGCAAGTCTTCAAATGCCGAGTCAGCTACACCTGCCTGTGCCTTCCATTTCAGCAAATCCAATGTGCAGCCCAGCTTTTTCAGACCATTATCGCATCCTGGGTACAGCGAATTTTTGTGATCCTCTAACATGCGATCCAAATTCTCCCTCTCCTTTTCAGTTTCGCAGCGTCTCCGTGCATCAGCAATGGTCCAACCAAGATCATCAACGGGCTCATCACGTGCCTCTTCTTCACCTTCCCCTTCACCTTCCCCTTCACCTTCCCCTTCACCTTCAGCATCCTCCTGTTATCACCAGAATTTGACCGAGTCAGAGGTGGGCCGCGATCAAGATGGATTTAAAGAATATACATGGGAGAAATATGTGAATCGGCCTTTATATGCAAAATGTGGGCTAGTTGGCCCGTGTATCTGTAACATATTAGGATACCTGTCGGTTAGTTAGAGTTTTACCCGTGCAAGGTTAGGTGCACGCCTAAATTAGAAAGTCCGCTGGACTATAAATATGTATCTAGGGTTTATGGAATAAACAACAACCAACGTTCAACACAAACAAATCTCGGCGCATCGCCAACTCCTTCGTCTCGAGGGTTCCTCCGGTAAGCACCATGCTGCCTAGATCGCATCTTGCGATCTAGGCAGCACAAGCCTACCCACGTTGTTCATGCGTTGCTCGTGCTGAAGCCTTTTTGATGGCGAGCAACGTAGTTATCTTAGATGTGTTAGGGTTTGCATTGTTCTTCGAATTACATGCTTTCGTTATGCAACCCTTGCACATCTAGCCGCCCTTACACCTATCTCGGGTGTAGGGCGGCACCCCGCTTGATCATAGTTTAGTAGATCTGATCCGTTACGGTTGCTCCTTGTTCATCAAGGATTAGTTTAACATCCGCAATAGTTAGGCCCTACAAAGGGTTGGAGGATCCAGCGGCGTGTAGGGTGACGTTTGCTAGCCCTAGAAAGGATGTTCCGGGGATCAACCTTGTGTTGGTTTTTAGGCCCTGTCTAGGATCGGCTTACGATCACCGTGCGCGAGCGCGAGGCCCAATCGTGAGTACGATGATCCGATTATGCGGTGAAAACCCTAAATCGTCGTAGATCTCATTAGCTTTATCTTGATCAAGCAGGACCACCATATATTCGGACACCTCGTTCGAATCATGGGTGGATCGGCTCTTGAGCCGATTCACGGGATAACTCGAGAGCCGATCGAGGCTCGTATTTAATGTTTACGTGTATGCCATGCAGGAAACTAAGCGAGGCATCATCCACACCTTCCCGACCAGGTATAGGTCAGGTGGCACGCCCTTGCGATAGCATCGGACGTGTGACCGGGAGGCTTTGCGGGCCGTCGCTCCGAGGGATCGGGGCCAGCCGCAGCCCTAGTTGTTCCCGGCTCTACTGTGTTGCCCGTCTCTGCCCGCCAGGGGGTTTCTGACGTCAACACATTCTGGCACGCCCGGTGGGACAACCTTCGACATCCACCACATCGCCATCTACATCTGAGATGGCGGAAGGCACTCCGGTCAAGTATGAGGATCTGCCTGATGAGCTCAAGAAGAAACATGACGAGATCAAGGCAACCCTCGAAGCCGAATTCATCGGCTCTTTCCACAGAACCCGCTCCCACGGCATCAGCATCAACATGGTAGAACTTGGGTACCGCCCTGGTAAGGGTATCGATGAGGGCAGTTGCTCTCATAGCAAGGATGAAGAGGGAGCCGATCCACGCGACCGGCCCCGACACTGCCACAAGATCCTGGTGACGATCAAGATGGAGGCCGATTCTAGCGATCGGACCATATTATCCGCGCCACCGGCTCTCCCAGTATTTGGCGTCGACCTCACAGGTGACGGAAAGCTGGGGTATGGGTTCACCTCGGCTGACGAGCTAGAGGAAGTCGACATCGGCCACGGGGATAAGCCTCGGCCAACTTTTATCGGCAGGAAGTTAGATCCACGGCTCGGGAGTCGGATGATTGCTCTATTGAAGGAATACCCGGACTCGCTTTGCATGGGACTACACGGATATGCCCGGGTTGGACAGGAGCATCATTGAACATCGGCTCCCCTTAAGAAAGGATTTCGGCCGTTCCAACAACGAGCACGTCGGATGAAGGCCGAAATCCTGGAGGAGGTCAAGAAAGAGATCGAAAAGATGTTGGCCGCCGGGTTCATCGAGCCATGCGGGTATGCGGAATGGATCTCCGATATCGTTCCCGTAGAAAAGAAGGACGGCCGGTGGCGTGTGGCCGTCGATTTCCGAGATCTTAACGAGCCACTCCAAAAGATGAGTATCCGATGCACGTGGCGGAAACATTGATCAATGCAGTCTGCTGGCCACAAGGTTTTAAGCTTCATGGATGGCAACGCCGGCTATAACCAGATCTTCATGGCTCCGGAAGATATACACAAGACCGCATTCAGAGTACCGAGGGCGGTAGGCTTGTTTGAATATGTGGTCATGACCTTCGGGTTGAAGAACGCCTGGTGCAACATATCAAAGAGCCATGAATTATATATTTCACGATCTGATCGGCAAGTTGGTGGAAATCTACATCGATGATGTGGTAGTCAAGTCTGTCTCCATGGAGGGACACTTGGGAGATTTGCGACGCGTCCTAGACCGAACTCGGAAGTTCGGACTGAGAATGAACCCAAAGAAGTGTGCCTTTGGTGTGACGGC
>NC_061512.1:189230818-189262399 GCF_022539505.1 Lolium rigidum | reverse complement strand
ATGAAAGTATCACCGAAATGATCAAGATAGTTTTCATCGATGAAATCATCCCCTTCTTCATCTTCTTCCATTATAACCCCTCTTTCTCCATGCTTGGTCCAACAATTATAGCTTGGCATGAAACCGTGCCGAAGCAGGTGCGGGTGAACTTCTCTTGAGGAAGAGTAACCCTTCGATTCTTACAGTCAACACATGGACAGATAACAAAACCCTTCGCTTGTTCGCATTAGCCACTACGAGGAAATCTTTCAAACCCGTAGTGAACTCGCCGGAGACTCGGTTACCGTACATCCATTGCCGATTCATCTGCATTATTATAATATAAAATATATAATTAACCATCATGCATTTGTTAAACTAACTAGCTACAAACAATAGAAATTAAACAATAAACTACACACATGCATATTTTATCAATGACACATATGAAAGGTTCAAGTTGCTAACCGCGATCGAGGAGGAAAAAATAAATGAGGAAGCTCAAGTGTGGCTCCGACACTTCATATCATGTTTGTTTCATGCTCTTGGGGCATTTCATCAAACACTTTGTGTGCATAAGAGGAGCCAAAAGCAAACCTAACACCCCCTTGTGAAGTTTGTGAAGAGAAGTGGCACCAAATGGCTAAGTGCAGTGGGCTGAACGGTATATATAGGGGTGGGGCTTTAGTCGCGGTTGTCCTGGCCAACCGCGACTAAAGGCCTTCGGGAACCTTTAGTCGCGGTTGGCCTGGCCAACCGCGACTAAAGCCCCTCACGTGCACCAGCTGGCCACCCAGGCCTTTGGTCGCGGTTCGCCTCCCGAACCGCGACTAAAGACTCCATTAGTCGTGGTTCCTATATTTTTGCGACTAATGGGGCTGGACGGAAGCCTCTTTTTCTACCAGTGATCCCCTTCTCGATAAATAAGAGTATGTAAAATGATTTGGATACGGTGATAAGTGAGCAAGGTCGGGTCGCCGCATCCTTAGTGGCGCCGTATCTTGATCTGGATACGGTGATAAGTGAGCAAGGTCGGGTCGCCGCATCCTTAGTGGCGCGCTGCACCAACGCCCTGGTGTAGTGAAAAATGAGCAAGGGTCTCCGCATTTGACTCGACGAGTGCGGAGGGTAAGGAAGTTAGCCGAGCCTAGGAGGATACGCTTAGGTAGGCCGGAACGTAGGGTCCCTGACGGGTAAGTTACAGGAGTTAGTTGATACGGCGGTGAGGAGGCGTGTTGATATCCTATGTGTCCAAGAGACCAAATGGAAGGGACATAAGGCGAAGGAGGTGGAGGATACCGGTTTCAAGTTGTGGTACACGGGGACAACTTCAAACAAAAATGGAGTAGGCATCTTGGTCAATAAGAGCCTCAGGGATGGAGTTGTGGACGTCAAGAGGCAAGGGGACCGGATGATCCTTGTCAAGCTGGTTGTTGGGGACTTAGTCCTCAATGTTATCAGCGCGTATGCCCCACAAGTAGGCCACAATGAGAGCACCAAGAGGGAGTTCTGGGAAGGCCTGGAGGACCTGGTTAGGAGGGTACCTATTGGTGAGAAGCTCTTCATAGGAGGAGACCTCAATGGCCATGTGGGTACATCTAACACAGGTTTTGAAAGGGTGCTTGGGGGCTTTGGCTATGGCATCAGGAACCAATGAGAAGACGTCCTGAGCTTCGTTCTAGCCTATGACATGGTCGTAGCTAACACCCTCTTTAAGAAGAGAGAATCCCATCTAGTGACGTTCAGTAGTGGTCTACACTCTAGCCAGATTGATTTTGTCCTCTCTAGAAGAGAAGACAGAACGCGTCCGCATTGATTGTAAGGTGATACCTGGAGAGAGTTTTGTCCCTCAACATAAGCTGGTGGTTGCTGACTTTCGCTTTAGGATCTGTGTCCAGCGGGGTAAGCGCGCCAAAGTCGCTAGAACAAAGTGGTGGAAGCTCAAGGATGAGGCATCCCAGGATTTCAGGGAGAGGGTTATTAAGGAGGGCCCTTGGGAGGAAGGAGGCGATGCAAACATGATGTGGACGAGTATGGCGACCTGCTTGCGGAAGGTCGCTGTAGAGGAGTTTGGGGTGACTAAGGGAAGTAGAAGGGAAGCTAAGGATACATGGTGGTGGAACGATGAGGTCCGGAAGGTTATTAGGGAGAAGAAGGACTGTTTCAGATGCCTATATCTGGACAGGAGTGCAGCTAACATGGAGAAGTACAAGGTGGCGAAGAAGGCTGCAAAGCGAGCGGTGAGTGAAGCAAGGGGTCGGGCGTATGAGGTCCTCTACCAACGTTTAAACACGAAGGAAGGCGAAAGGGACATCTATAAGATGGCCAAGTTTAGGGAGAGGAAGACGAGAGATGTCAACGAAGTGTAATGCATCAAGGACGGAGAGGATCAGCTTCTTGTGAAGGATGAGGCAATCAAGCGTAGATGGCGGGAGTACTTTGACAACCTTTACAATGGAGAGGTTGAGAGCTCTACCATTGAGCTAGACGACTCCTTTGATGATACCAGCATGTGTTTTGTGCGACGTATCCAAGAGTCTGAGATTAAGGAGGCGTTAAGGAGGATGAAAGGAGGCAAGGCGATGGGTCCTGATGGTATCCCCATCGAGGCGTGGAGAGGCCTTGGAGACGTAGCGATAGTATGGCTAACTAAGCTTTTCAACCTCATTTTTTGGTCAAACAAGATGCCCGAAGAATGGAGGCAGAGTATTTTAGTACCAATCTTCAAGAACAAGGGGGATGTTCAAAGTTGTACTAATTACCGTGGAATCAAGCTGATGAGCCATACTATGAAGCTATGGGAGAGAGTCATTGAGCACCGCTTAAGAAGGTTGACAAGCGTAACCATATGGTGTTCATTGATTTGGAGAAGGCCTATGATAAGATACCTCAGAATGTCATGTGGTGGGCCTTGGAGAAACACAATGTCCCAATAAAGTACATTACCCTCATCAAGGATATGTATGATAATGTTGTGACAAGTGTTCGAACAAGTGATGGCGACACTGATGACTTCCCAATTAGAATAGGGCTACACCAAGGGTCAGCTTTGAGCCCTTATCTTTTTGATTTGGTGATGGATGAGGTCACAAGGGATATACAAGGAGATATCCCATGGTGTATGCTCTTTGCGTATGATGTGGTGCTAGTCGATGATAGCCAAACAGGGGTTAATAGAAAGTTAGAGTTGTGGAGGCGAACTCCAGAATCGAAAGGTTTTAGGCTTAGTAGAACTAAAACTGAATACATGAGGTGCAGTTTCAGTTCTACTAGGCACGAGGAGGGAGAGGTTTAGCCTTGATGGGCAGGTGGTACCGGAGAGAGACACTTTTTGATATTTGGAGTCCATGTTGCAGAAGGATGGCGATATCGATGAAGATGTGGGCTACCGAATCAAGGCTGGTTGGATGAAGTGGCGCGAAGCTTCTGGCGTACTCTGTGACAAGAGAGTGCCACAAAAGCTAAAAGGCAGATTTTATAGGACAGCTATCCGACCTGCGATGTTGTATGGCGCGGAGTGTTGGCCAACGAAGAGACGACATATCCAACAGTTAAGTGTAGCAGAGATGCACATGTTGAGATGGATATGTGGCCACACAAGAAAGGATCGGGTACGGAATGATGATATACGAGAGAGAGTTGGGGTAGCACCGATTGAAGAGAAGCTGGACCAACATCGTCTCAGATGGTTTGGACATATCCAACGGAGGCCTCCGGAAGCGCTAGTGCATAGCAGACGGATAAAGCGTGCTGAGAATGTTAAGAGGGGTCGTGGTAGACCAAACTTGACATGGGAGGAGTCCGTTAGGAGAGACCTGAAGGTTTGGAATATCAACAAAAATTTAGCCATGGACATGGGTGCGTGGAAGTTAGCTATCCACGTTCCGGAACCATGACTTGGCTTCGAGATCTTATGGATTTCAACTCTAGCCTACCCCAACTTGTTTGGGACTGAAAGGCTTGGTTGTTATTGTTGTTGTTGTTGGTAATGCGCCATTTGCATGCCAACCAGTTGGCACAATGGCACCCATCCAAACAAGGACCAAATGTTCGGTATGCTTTGGTGCACCAAACATACCCTTATGCACTGAACTTGTTTTTAACACAATGACATTAAACCCATCTCATTTCACTAGAAAGCTACACCCCTACAAAGATGAACATGTGCATACATGTTTACGCTCTTTATCCACACAAAAAAATGCTTTTGAATATTATTCTTTTCCTCTAGAGCACATATGTGAGGTAGTACAACTAGTATTACCATGCACACACACACACACACACACACACACACACACACACACACACACACACACACAAAAGGAACCAGTACTTGTGTACACTTTTCCCATATATTTTCTTAAAATTGGATTATCATTACAAATTCTCACCTAGAAGCACTTGTTTCCACGTTTAATGTTGCATCACCTGCTTAAGAGTGGGGATGCTGATACTCCCGTCAGGATATCTGCCTTCCACGTTTAAACTGTCCTCCCAACTGAAAATTGAGTGCCCAAAAATACCTGAGATGAAATGTAACAAAGGAATATCGGAATTACATATTTACCTAAGTTTAGTCTAACATACAAAATAAAGTAATATGTTTTCTCAGTGATAAAGATAAGCATACAGTAATGTATATGTCAATCTTGCATAGATGTTCACGTTTTTCAAAATTGAGCGTTCACTTCATCAATTATTCAATATATAAATACATACTTTTGTTCACGTTTGTGCCACCAATAGCTTGTACATACATACCTTCATTACACTTTATTTTAGTGCACGTTCCACGGGGCATCCTCGTTGGTGAACCGAAACGAATGTTGGTTCAAATTTCACTGACTTAGTTTATCATTGCCATATATAGATCATTAGCATAATGTTCTCTCCGGGACCAAGACAAAGACATTGAGTGGCACGGCGACAAGTGGTGATGCGATCACTTGTCCGCATAGAAGAAACTTGGCAACGTATACGTTCATACGTAACAAACGACACGCATGCATGTACCCCTATGTATAACATATATAAGTACAATTATACAAACGTACAAACGTATAGATCATCATGCATCTATCTCCGGCCTTCCATGGATGGACAGTAGACTTTTGGGATACCCCGGAGAAGGATATGCTAACAAGAAGGGATATTCTAGCAGAGAGAGGGATCCAGCCTGCAGCACCGCCGCCAGCGAAACGAAATCAATGGTTGCATACGCGACTAGGAGGGCTGCTCCAGTGCTCCCCCCTAAAAGAAGATGAATGGTCATAGTTGTTTTTTTTCCATGTGTTGGTCCGCCGAAATCCATATCCAGCCTATGTATACCCGTCTGTATTGATATGGTATGTGTACGTCGCGTAAGAAAAGAAAAAGGTCATGTGAGCAAGATTTTTATAGCACATTTATATTTCGGTACATGTACGTGACCATAGATACATACAAAGACGAGGTATAACACAACGTAGGCCATATGGGCATGTACATGGCTGTACGGACGGTGGACCTACACAAAAATTATGATCGTGTCACCACTTACAAACATGTATGAGAAAATCTCCACCGTTGTGTTTGACGCGTCCAGAATTTTTCTAGGGGAGGAGCACCGGAGCAAAAGTGCGCGACTAGAAGTTCATACGATTTTGGCTGAATGTACAGTACGGCGGTGGCCATTGAAAGGCGCAGAAGCCGCCACGCCGCTGCAGATGTATGCGCGTAACTCATATATTTTATGGGAGTAATCTGCAATCTTATGTACATACCAACAGTTTAATTTCACAAACAAATCTCTGCTCAAACACCATTTTTCATTGTAGACTTCCTTAAATGCATAACAAGAAAATATAGTACTGCACTACTCAACCATTCCATAGCAAAAGGTAAAACTTTGTCAACGGGAATTTCAATGGCGATGCACGGAGGATAACAGGAAGAAAATGACCCGTGGATGGATCAGCTGTCGGCTGGCGAAAGGCACGGCACGGCACGGGCTGTGTGAAACGAGCCTAGCATAGCTCGCCGCGCTGGACGTGTCGGCCGTCGAGTCGCCGGCGCCGAGCTTTTCACTTGAAGGCCGAAAGCGACCCATCGCGCTGCGGTGACTGTTCTCAGGTTCCATTCCGTGTTCGTGGTACACTCGTACGTGTGAGTGCTCCACTTCTTACCGGTGTCAACGTCCTACGGTTCATGTGCATGAATCTCTTCTTCGGAGTGTGCCCTTCTTGCTTCTTAGCTCACCACTTCGATGCTACTCTCCATCGTCGAGGGGTTGCTGTATTTGTTGGGCGTGCGAGTGTGTTTTGTGATGCTGTGTCAAATCTAGCTTGGGCCGGGGAACTGCTTCCTGATTACATTATATTTCCATTGTTTTTGTAACTCAAACAAAAAGGTGGCTTTGAAGCATTTGAATTTGTGTGAAAGAAAAGAATTTGATTTGTGACCAGTAGCTCAAGATTTGTGCTTCATATAGTGATGATGAGTGCCTATGATTCGGAAAACAGTACCTTAAGTACGTGTTTTGTTTTTACCAGGCACCGATCTGCGTTTGCCGGGTTGTGTTAGACTCTGTCGTCATGTGTATATTCAGGATAACTGTTTATACAGTAGAAATGTTTCGCTAATATAGCCTTGAAATTTGCCATCAAGTCAATGTTGTTTCTCTGTAGCATTTGGTTGACGACCAACGGTTCACGCTGTGCAATTTCACCGGGTACATGATGAGTGCGCTAGTTCTTGATAGTGTTAACTTCCAACGGTACCCCAAATCTCCACTTTTTCAGACTATTATTCTCATAAATCCATTTTCACATTGCTCAATGTCGATTTATGTTTGCTTGTGATTAAAAAAAAAGTACTAGTTAGTTAGGAGAATGGTTTATCATTGTTTTGATATAGTGTTCTCCATGTAGCACTTGCTTTACAACCAACAATTCAATATTTGTTTTCCGATTTATGAGTGAATGGTGCACATCAAGTGTGGTTAATTTTTCGCAAAAAAAAAAGTGTGGAGTACCAATCCCCTCCGATTCAGACTATCCTTCTACACGTCTATTTCGCCATTACTTGGCGTTGATTCATGTGTGTTGTATTGTGTGTACTTTGTTCCAGTACGAAATGTAGTTAGGTAGTAGTTATGAGAATGGTATAGCCTACATAGAAAAGTTTAGCTACTCTAGCTCTACTAGGAAAAGGTACCATTTAGTCTTTAGTGAACTTCATAAGGGACAACTTGATCTGTTTCGTATCAGTTTTGGTGAAATCATTCTTTTACCAAAAGTGATTGAAGCGGAACGGATTCAACAATACAGACCAAATTGTCTCCTAAATGTTTGCTTCAAGATTTTTACCAAAGTTACGACTATTAGACTAAATTCGGTGGCTGATCACGTGATGCTTCCATCTTAGACTGTTTTTATGCAAAGTAGATACATCCTAGATGGTGTTGTCACTTTGCATGAAACAATTCATGAGATGCACCATAAAAAATTGAATGGAGTAATACTCAAAATCGACTTAGAAAGTCTATGATAAGGTAAGGTTAAATGGTCCTTACTTCAGTAGACACTCAGGATGCAAGGCTTTTCTGACGAGTGGCACACCCTGATTAATAACTTTACTTTGTTTTTTGAGAAAATGTTGCAATCAAAGTCAATGATGACATTGGTAGATACTTCCAGACAAAAAAAATGGTTGAGGCAAGACGATCCCCTATCTCCAATGTTATTTAACACTGTGGTGGATATGCTTGCTATTATAATCGAGAGGGCTAAAGTTGATGGCCAGATTGAAGGAGTAGTTCCTCATTTGGTGGATGGGGGTTTATCTATCCTTCAATATGCCGACGATACAATTTTATTTATGGATCATGATTTGGATAAGGCAAGTAATCTGAAGTTAATTTTTTCAGCTTTCGAGGAGTTGTACGGTCTCAAGATAAATTTCCATAAAAGTGAATTGTTCTGTTTTTGGTGAGGCTAAAGATGATGCCAACCTATATGCCGAGATTTTCGGATATGGCCTCGGGAGTTTTCCAATTAGCTATCTGGGCATTCCGATTCATTATCGGAGGCTGATGATGGCCAAATGGAAAATTGTAGAGGAGAGACTCCAGAAACGCCTGAGTAGTTGGAAAGGTAAATTATTATCCCTTGGAGGAAGATTAGTTCTCATAAATTCAGTACTGACAAATATTGACAAATATGGTACTATATATGATTTCTTTCTTACCCAAAAGAATCTTGCATAGATTGGATTATTTCCGATCAAGATTTTTTTGGCAAGGGGATAATGAGAAGAAAAAATATCGGTTAACCAAATGGAGTGTTGTGTGCCGTCCAAAGGATCAAGGTGGACTTGGAGTTCATGATCTTGAAGTTAAAAACAGGGCCTTGCTAGGAAAATGGCTGGCCAGGTTGTTAACTAAGGTTGGTCGATGGCAACAACTTTTGCAGAAAAAGTATGTGGGCTCAAAAGCAATATCTCAGATTATATGGAAACCTAGAGATTCGCAATTTTGTTGTTATCATGGCAACTAAAAAGCACTTTTCCCCATTCGGATCATTCTCCATTAGGAATGGGTCTGAGATAAAGTTCTGGGAGGATAGGTGGTTGGGTACAACTACTCTTCGAGAACAATATCCAACTTTGTACAATATTGTTCGCCGTAAAGGAGATACCTTACAAAAGGTGATGGAAACAGCTCCACCCTCTATGTCGTTCAGGCGTGATCTCATTGGCCCCAGGCTAGCTTCATGCAAGGAATTGCTACTGCGATTAGCTTCAATCCAGCTAGTTTAGCCCTGCGCGACAGCCGACTTGCCCGCAAGACTTGTCCTTTTAGGTTAGGTGGACCAGCGATGAATTTCGTTGGAATCTTACCAAAAATGGTAAATTCTCGGTCAGTTTCATGTATAAAGCTTTAATCATACCTAGTCAACCGAATCCATCTGAAAGATGATACCTCTGAAAACAAAAGTCTTTGCATGGTATCTTCGTCAGGTTCGATTCTCACTAAAGATAACTTTGTCAAACGCAATTGGCATGGCGGTACGAAATGTGTTTTTTTGTCATGAACAAAAGACAATAAAACATCTTTTCTTTAGTTGCCGAGTTCCTAGGTCTATATGGTCAATCATTCAGATAGGTTCTACCTTATATTCTCCCTGTAGCGTTGCAAATATTTTCAGCAATTAGCTAAATGGGGTTGACGCTAGGTATAAAACGCTTATCAGGATGGGTGCGATTGGTGTTATATGGTCGCTTTGGCTATGTAGAAATGATAAGCTTTTTAATGACAAAAATTCTTCTCTCTTGCAGGTTGTTTACCGGGCTACGGCTTTGCTCCGTTCATGGTCGCCGCTCCAGCGTTTGGAGGATCGCGACTTCTGTACGGAGGTGTCTACACGATTGGAGAACACGGCGAATGAGAGTTTATTTCCCAACATGGGTGGGAGCATAATATGCGTCTTCAGGCTTTTTAGGTTTGCCGGATTCTCTAGCGTTTATCTGTGAACTCTTTTGTTCGATCATTTTGATACTTTGAACGGCTATGTTTATCTTAGTTATGTAGAGGCTGGATGTAATGCTTAAACCTATTAAGTAATGAAGCACCCTTTATCGAAAAGGAAAAGGTACCATTTGACTAATTAAGTTTATCCGGACAACAATTGGTTCACAACCTTCAAGATTTTTTGGCACCATGGACTAGAGGGTGAAGAACGCACTTCTTGATGGTCTCAATGTCTTAGGGAAACTTGCACATCCCCTACTATTCAGACTCAACATTACCCGGCACTGGTTCACATTTGTTATGTTGTGCACATTGTGATCATCGTGAAATGTTTTGGAGATTATGGAGAAGTCTTGCTATTCATTGGAAAAGCGTGCTCAAACAAAAAAAAAATATACCATGTGGTTTACAATGAACAGTTCAAAAGCATTGTGAGCTCCATGGAGTAATGTTCTTATCTGCAATTGCGCATTTGCAAAACCATGACAGGCCAAACTAGAGCCATCTTAAACCATACAAACCGAAGGGGCTAGTAGGAACAGAAGACCCATACAGCGGGAAATGGCCGCCTCAGCGCCAAAAATCGGAGACAATGGGAACAACCAAAAAGGGTTATAGGGATCGCGAAGCAAACTTGGATCTGTTAGGAGTCGGTGGGGATTGGCATGGACGCGCTGCACTGATGACTGATGTAGAGCGAGGCAGTTGCTTACATGGTCCTAACAGCTCACGCTTGTCTCCATTCAGAAGAAAGCAAGGACAAGGCCACTTTCGAAAACTCCTTTGCTGCTATATATATCTGCCGACGTGGGGCAGCCTGCAGCGTGTGGACTCACCAGAGACGTATTGGCACTTTTGTCACAGCTGTAGGTGCGATGAACTTGGGATCAGTGACGTGCCTGCATCTTGTTATCTCGTTCGGTTTAGGGAATCAACGAGAACCAAAAACAGCAATGCTGGTCCTTGCAGATTTACCTGAAATTCTCCTCTTCTGGTGTTTCGGTTGGGATGAGAAACGCTCGATTTCTGAACTTTCGTCAGCTTGACCTCTCACCAGAAGATACCAGTAGTGCAATCAGTAGGGCAGGGGTTGCATTCAGCTCCAACACTCCACGCAATCTTAAACAACCACAATGGAAGAAATGTGTCGCCATACGCATACGTCCTGACCATTGTCCAATCCATCCAGGCATATCCAAGACCCTACCTAGAGTATTAGCATTGAAAACCCAGACGATCGATGCTGCTCCACACTCCAGTCAGTGACACTGTCAAGCGCCCACTCTACATGGACCGCAATTAATCGTGGAGGCACGCTAGAGATCAACACCAGCGCACAGAAAGTCCACCTCCAAACTGGGACACCTCACTTGCCAATTCCACCTCCCTTTCCACCCCTTAAATGCCTCTCCCTCAGCCTGCGTGGGCGCGCCACGTATGCCCCCTCCGACGGCGACCTGTGGACCATGCCGACACCGCCGCGTAGCCAGAGAGTGTTCTGGATGGTCTCATGACTATCTATCCCAATTGTTGAATAACTAAGATCACCTAAAGAGCATCAAAAAAAATGAAGCAAAACTCCAACAAAGACAAAGCATGACCACCCAAGAAAATTTTGCTAGCTCCGCCACTGGGCGTAGCTTTCAGCATTTCACGGTGGCCGCCCAGGGTCCGGTGCCGAAGCTGGCGAGGTTGCGTGCCCGGAGGTCGCAGCTGGCCTTGCGAGGCTTTCACTAAATGCCCGCATTCATAGCCGCAGCACGGCCAGCCGGCTGGGATCATGCCCCAATTATTGTTCAGAATCTGTCTGTACCGCAACCCCACTACAATGTGCGTACCAGATCAAGCTTTTCCAGTTCCAGGAGCACAACAAAGCAGCGAGCACCACCTCTCAGCTTCAAGCATTGATTTGCCGGTGAAAGAGAAAAGTTCAATGACGCCGCGGCACGCCATCGCCTCGGTGAAATGTACAGGTCAGCAAGGAAGAGCGAAGAGCCGAAGAGATGTTTACCTGTGAAAACCAGTGTCCAGCTTGTACTTCGCCATCAATGGGAAGAAACCAGGGGGGCTTGGAGGAGCTGCTACCGCCATGTGCAATGAATGTATGCCACCAGGTGATGATGCAGGGGTTAGGCTTGCTTGATGCGGTCAGACTGGAACCACGATGGATGATGCGCCTAACAGTGAACTGCAATTATTGATCAGGGTAGTATGCTTTTTACACAAGCTGAAGCTGTATGGGCATCTGCTCTGTCAAAACCAGGCCTGTACATATGTGGTACAACACAGGAAGTAGTGGTGCTTCTTTGCTGTTGATGTTACTAAAATTTCGATGTATTTACTGGCAAAAGGCTATAGGGTTGGACTTCACCCCAGTGTAGCTTCCGCACTCGCAGTTTATCTCCTTGATGAGAATGATTCCTGCAGAAAGTCGTAGAGTTCCTCTGCAACTGCCAAGGGATACTCTTCCTGTGGCAGCAGCGCGCCTGGAACCTCCACGAATTTGGTCACGCCTTTGGCGCCCTTGAGAGCCTCCATCTCGGCCTTCGACCTCCTGGGAGAATTCAGTGTCGACACTACAAGAACTGGGAAATCTTCATCCAACTTGGCAAACAGCTGCAGGAACTCCTCCCTTGATTGAACAGGATCAAGAAGACCCGTCAGGAATGCGGCTGGGACGAATCGTGCGCCTTTTCTTTTGGTCAGCTCGTAGCGGCTTTCGATAATATATGGCGTCACGTTCTCAGGGTTGGCGTAGACGTGCGACTTGTACTGAGACTGGATGGACTTCTCGTTGCTCACCAGAACATTGTACATCATCCAGCCGATAGCTGGGGCCCTGAGGGTTCCTCGTAGAAGCCCATACCTATTATTAGCAGATGAAAAAAGAATCAGTCCCGTCAGTTTGAATCTTATGCACTCACAAGCTACATATCTGTACAAAATGGCAAACAGGGGTGATCATATCGCATATATTTATCTACATCACCATTCATTATGTGTGATTTCAACGCATACTGCTTTAGCATAAGTTAAATGCCTCCTACCCTCCATCACACATTTTAACATATATGTATCAGCCTAAGTAGAATGAGTGATAGTAATACACATGAAACAAGTACTGGATACCAGAATTGATTATCTCCTTACTGATTAAGCAATATAACCAATTTGGAAATGAAGTGCCTGCAAAACTATGCTACTCACTGTACTTTCTCTGTGCAACAACATAGACACTTCCATACAACCAAGGACAAGCATTACTAATAGAATGACTGCATAAGCTCAATAACCAGGAGCACAATACAGCAGCGAGCATTACTTTGTACTCCATCTGTTCCACGAAACTTGTCTTAACGTTGTCCAAATTTGAGTGTATCTACATGCTAAATAGTTTATAGATACATCAAAATTTAGAAAAATTTCAGACAAGTTTCATGGGGCAGAGGGAGTACTAAAAACACCTAGCAGATTGACTGTTCGTTCAATGAGATACACAAACTTCACTGAATGCATGTAATAAAACTACTGACATACATGAACACGACAGAACAGATGGCAGGATGAAGTAGGCAGAGTATGTTTCAACAGATTTAAAAACCTATAGTCCTGCTGTATCTAGAGACTATCCAGATCATCTTACTGTTCCTATAACTTGACAATCTCACAGTTATGGGTATGTTTCATGTTTATCACATGTGTGAAACACGTATTTGCATATCCACGCTTGAAAATTGACATACACCACGAAAAACATTGTGAGCAGTGACAGAGCTATGTTGGGCCCAGGGTTTACTACCTTGTTTCCATATCAGAACCTCGGCCAAATACAATGGGAAGAGGTCCAGCCCAAGTAGGTGCAACAGCAGCAACAGCAGATGGTTTGATAAGGCCCTTCCCAGCTGCACGGACTGCTATTGTTGCTGCATGACCACCTCCAACTACTACCAATTCTCCATCTGAACATAGTATAGACAATACAACCACGTCGTTAAGTGACTACGGGCATTTAAACGGAAGAATGATTTCAAAAGTCTAACGAAAAATTGAAACCTATACTGAAAAGTGCAGCAAATGTGACAAACATCAACAAACTGGAATTGTTTCCTTTTCTCGAGAAAACACGAAGGACCTTTGCATTTCATTTCATTGAAAAGATGAGTTTGAGTTACAGTCCTACTAGCTGGAATTTGTTTTCTACTTTCTGGCATATGTCTACTCGTCAAGATTAACAAGAAAACACTTCCATTATGGACTTAAATGTCCTGCTGAACTCTGTAAGCTCCCTTTGAACTGCATTGCTACTTTACCTAGTAAGTACATCAGGAGCACCGTTAGACGCCAATATAGAGCTGCCAGCAAACTTCCACATACAACCAAGAAAAGCATTTCAAGGAAACATGTTCTCTAGAGTATTTTAGTCACCCCTATGAATGACAAGATTGGCTAGGCATTCTTTTGTGCAAAGCGTAAACATACTCCTTCTGGACTCTGGTTAAACTGAACAGGCTCAACCACTAATCTATTTTTTAAGAACAATGGTTACAATAAGTATATGCAGGCAAAGTAGGAGCTACCACTGAAGGCTAGAAGTCGACAACCAAATACGCATAACCAAAGTATAGAACCAGGTACAAATTTCAGTGGAAGTGCTTGCAATGATAAAGTACCAGTGCATTGAAAGAGTGAAATCAGGTTTACCTGCATCTGCCACAGGACTATTTGGTGAGTTAATTAGCTGAACCAGAAAATTCTCCATCACGTCAGCATTGTAGTTCAGTGATGGCCTGTCTGAATAACCCAGACCAGGCCAATCGACAATGGTAGCACGGTAGCTGAGTTCTCCTTTCCGTGTCACAATATCTTTGGCAACCACTCTCCATTCTTCCACTGTGCTAACATCAGAAATCGTAGGAATCATAAGGATGTTCTTCACATTCTCAGCAGTCCCCTGCTCATGTTCTTCGTAGTAAACGCTTATTGGCTTATCATCAAATGTCCACTGCCACTTCCCAGTCTAGAAAAGCATAACAATAACGTTACAGCACAAACAATAGTACAATTCCATGGAGAGGTGAAATAAAATTACTCATGTGAACACAGTTAGAAGTCCAATGTAGAGATATCTGCCACAGCGCCACTCAAGTAGTCGATATTCACTAAAGACCTTGATGTTAATAAATGGATGGAAAAACAATTGTACTAGTGGAAACTATCGGAGTAAACAAGAATCACAAACTTCGGTGATCTTTTGTGCCTATTAGCATTAAGTTAAGCACAACATGGTCTATTGTTCAAGTCTTCAAGATCTAGCTTATCTCATTTATCCAGAAGATCAAATTTTAGGTAACAATCCACATGGACCATATTGACTATCCTTGTATATGGCCTCCAAGTTTTCTGGCTGAGTAAGCACACATGGCAAAGTTTCAGGATAGCCATAACACTGGCGTGTCTTAAATCATGTAGACTGTCAGATAATTAAGTTATGTTAATAATCAGATAGTCAAGGAAAAAACTTTTAGCAATTCCGCTTCATTTGCCTCACAATTTAAATCGGGTAGAAAGTACACTGTGTGAGGAAATCTGGTTTTGGAAGAATATAACATGACAAAATGTGATCGAATGTCAGGATCTTATTCAGATATCTCACACTGTGCCTGATGATCATCGTCGCCTGGAATCAAGCACAGCCGTCCAAAAGAGATCCAACGGCGCAGATTCAAAGTTACCGCATTTGACAATATTCCCTCGCATATTCTCTCTGTAATGTGGAATAGTGCTAGTAAACGTGGGTTTGTAATAAGGCTGGGTGGCTCGACGAATAACAAAAACCAAAACCCTATTTCCTGTTCTTCCTGTTTTTACCTTATTTCTTGCCTTAAATTCCTGTACCTAGATGATTTAGATCCTAGCTAGCTATCTCCCCTCCAGGTCCATGACAATTGGTGTCACGAGCATCGTTCCTCCGACCTAAAAAAATTTCCCCCGGGGCCTATCATCTCTTCATCGATCTGTGCGGGTTTCGGTCCAAAGCTTCCACCTTTCCGCCGAAAATCATGTCCATCATCAGGACTCGTTCCCAGGAGCGGATGGAGCGTGATGCGGAGGAAGCAGCGATCTTGGAGGCGGCGCAGGCAGCGGCCGAGGAGGAGATTGGATCTCGCCTTCCAAGGGAGGTCCTCAACATCAACAAGAAACTCGAGTGGCAGCAACAATCAGTAGATCTGATACAAGGTAATCTTGTTAAACTTACTGACATGGTTACACAGTTGATTATGAGCATGAACCAGCCTGGATCTGCTTCTACGCGTGGACAAATGAGACAGGATCTAGGGGGAATGCATACACCCCCACAACCAGGAAACCACCACCTCAGCCCGATCATGGAGGGCCAAACCCCATCGGAGCAGGCAAGCTCGTCTCACCAAAACCATCACCCACCCTACTCCACCCCACCTCCTATATCCCAGCCACACCCAAGCCAACTACCACAACCATGTTTTCTTCCCGCTACTCAAGGAAACAACTTGAGATTTGCTACCTTGCCATATACCACAGAAAAGTCGATGCCTTTTCCTTCACACACCATGCCGGAGACAAGCCAGCACCAAGACCAAACCCAGATACACTACAACACAAACCCATATACACACCCAAGCCAATACCACCACCAGCCACACTCCCCAACAGCCCAATACAACCACCCACACACCAATTACCAATTTTCCCAACCACCATACTTCCCACAAAATCAGAACTTTCCTCCAATTTTCCCACCCATATACCCACCACCTCAATATTCCTTAGCACCACCATACCCTACAGTGCAGCCACAGCAACTAATGCAATGTTTTCAGCAGCAAGAGGCCCATGCAGGAAGCAATGGCAATGAGCAGCAAAGGCTGAACACTGCAAGCAATGTCAGAAGAACTATTGCTTATCAGGCTGAAAACAGACAGCCCAATATTCAGCAACACCAAGTGGAGCCTCACATTGGACCTCCAAGTATAGAATTACCCCTTTTCTCTGGAGAAAATGCTGCAATATGGATCCAGGAGTGTGAGAGTGTTTTCACCCTTGCTGTTATTACCACAGAAAACAAAGTAAAGTGGGCTAATGCACATGTCAGAGGCAAGGCCAAAACATGGCTCAACAGCACAAGCCCTGAAATTCATCTGATGAGTTGGGAAAATTTTTGTGAACTGTTATGTGAGCGTTTTCCTTGCCCAGGTGCTGAAGAATCTATGGAGCTATGTCAGCAGTTGAAGCAAACCTCTTCAGTGGAACACTATATTGATCAGTTTGAGGATTGGATGACTCTCATGAAACATGATCACCCTTATCTTCCTGAGAGTTTCTTTCTCTTGCGTTTTATCAGTGGCTTAAAAGACACTATCAAGCATGATACTCAGTGCCATCAACCAGCAACATTGAGAAATGCTTACTGGTTTGGTAGGAAGCAGGAATTATCTTATATGTGCAACAACAAGAAAAATCCAGCAAGTGCTAAGCCAGTGACAAATTTCCCTGCCAACAAAAATAGTGCAGCAAGGGACAACAGGGCAAAACCCATACAGGGAAAACCAAGAGAGAGAGGCAAATGTTGGTACTGCCCAGCCACAAATGCAATGAGATCAAAAATCTACTCCATGCTATTCAGTTATAGGGACACTCTGATGAAGAAATAGAAGAAACAGCATGCTGCAGCAATTGCCTAGGGAGGATCTACCACAGAAGGACAAGTTAATGTCCATATCTATAGCAGAATTTCAGGGTCAGAATGGTGATGAAACAATATCCTTGCCAGTTATTATTGGGGGAAGGCATTATTGGGGGAAGGCAAGCAGTTGCTTTGGTGGATTCTGGCAGCTCCAACACATTTATTGTTCATGATTTTGCAGTTAAATTAAATCTCCCAATGAGAAATACTGCAGCAAGGGAAGTGATAGTAGCTGGAGGAGGGACACTGACCACCACAGAAGCAGTGGTGTCAAATTATCCCTTTTGTATACAGAAAGTGCAGTTCCACAGTGACTTTCGTGTCTTGCCACTAAAAGGATATGATCTAGTATTGGGAGTGTCCTGGCTCAAGAACTACAACCCTACAACCTTTGATTGGGTAGGCAGAACCCTATCTCTGACAAAGGAGGATGTGGTGCATACATTTGTAGACCATACACAGGGACAAAATACCAAGTGTATAACTGCAAAAAGGTGCTCCAAATTACTGAACAAAGGGAATGCAGGATATTTAATCCAATTATACCTGGTGACTGACAAGACAGAGCAGCAAATACAGTTAGTGCAGGTTAGTGCAGTCTTCAGTCACACTGCCACCAAGTATTATACCTGGTGACTGACAAGACAGAGCAGCAAATACAGTTAGTGCAGGTTAGTGCAGTCTTCAGTCACACTGCCACCAAGTATCCAGGCAATCCTTCATGAATTTGAGGATGTATTCCAGATACCAAAACGACTTCCTCCAAAAAGGGATTGCGATCACAGAATTGTGTTGAAGGAGGGAGCAAATCCACCAAATACCAGACCCTACAGAATTCCACCAAATCACCATTTGAAGCATTATATGGATACAAACCACCACAGATTGGTGATATTGCTATCCCATGCAATGTCTCCCAGGAAGCAGAGGTAACATTGCAAGAGCAGGAGGAAGCCATTAAGGCATTGCAGACTAACTTACAACAGGCTCAGAACAGAATGAAGAAATTTGCTGATGCCAAGAGAACAGAGAGGAAATTCGAAGTGGGAGATTTGGTCTATCTGAAAATGCAGCCCTACAGAGAAGCTGCCTTGGGACTGAGAAATTCTCTGAAATTAACATCAAAATTTTATCGGCCATTTCGAGTAATCCAGAAAGTGGGTGTGGTCGCTTACAGGTTACAGTTGCTAGAGGGAACGAAGTTACATGATGTATTTCATGTAAATCAACTAAAGAAGCATCTTGGACCGAATGCAGTCCCCAACCCACGATTGCCAGTGCTGACACCTGAAGGTAAGATCAAAACTGCTCCTTACAGAATTCTGCAACGTCGCCAAGTTCCTCGTTCAGCTGGTGACTATGACATTGCTGTCGATCAATGGCTCATTCACTGCGAGAATCTCGGAAGAAGAAGCAACATGGGAGGATGTGAAGTTCATTCAAGCAGCTTTTCCATTATTCAAGCCTTGAAGTCTTGCCTCGAGCGGCCGGTATTGTCAGAATTTTATTCAGATATCTCACATTGTGCCTGATGATCATCGTCGCCTGGAATCAAGCACAGCCGTCCAAAAGAGATCCAACGGCGCAGATTCAAAGTTACCGCATTTGGCAATATTCCCTCGCATATTCTCTCTGTAATGTGGATTAGCGCTAGTAAGCGCGGGTTTGTAATAAGTACAATTAATTGTCGAGGCTCGCGGTCGTCGTTATAAGGCCGGAGAGTGGGAGGCTAGGTGGCTCGACGAATAACAAAAACCAAAACCCTATTTCCTGTTCTTCCTGTTTTTACCTTATTTCCTTGCCTTAAATTCCTGTACCTAGATGATTTAGATCCTAGCTAGCTATCTCCCCTCCAGGTCCATGACATTGAAGCCTATGAATCCGCAAGTTGAAGGAGTCTGCAACCTTGGGTACACTTAGGAAATCAAACAGATCATGGGTGGCAGGCAACATGTTATCAACACAGGGTGCAATATGCACATGACATAAAAGAGAGGAGTGGGCAAAACAAAACAAAAATAAAAAAAGAGCACGGTGGCACATTTGCTTGCCCTCCTATTTCCCGTTTGTTTTCCTTGTAAATTCAATTTCTTAGATCTGAACCTCTCGTCATTGTGACTGTAGAAGCAATAGGACATAAGCTACACTCTTTCTTGGATATCATGCAAATATATGCATAAACTCAGGCACACAAAACAAGTACTAATATCGACATTGCAAAAAACTGTACTGGCGATCAAGAGTAGGTTGAACCAAATATAGGGCAAAGGTAGAACCAAATATTGCAAAAACACTGCACATTGTAACAACCTATTGTTGTTTTCTTTGTGCTTTGTTCCTTCTTTAGTGCTCTTCTAAAACACAATGACACAAATTTAAATGCATGATCGAGAAAAAGAGTTAATGGAACAAGAGAAGGAGAAAACTGAGAGCAGGTTTACAGGATCCTCGATAACGTAAGCCAAAACGGTTGAAGGCTACCAACAATGGTACACAAAACCTAACATACATGTGTACAACACAGCAGTATTTAAACTACTTCCATTTCATATTGTATGTCATATAGGCTAAAAAAAATTTAGGTTGCAGTAAATCATCTTTTCAACAAAAAACCACAGCACTGTTTCGATGATTTTACCCAACAGTCATCAACCGATAACATCATAGATATAGTCTCTCTAAGGCTAAACATCTAGCACAAGGTTAAGCTCGTCATGCTATCCAAGTATTAATTCTTGTGATAATTGTCTTGCAATAAAAGTTGCAGATGTAACATTTTTTTATGGAGAATGAAGGATATTGTGTTGCAGGATGCAAAATGTAGCGGTTCATTCTTTTAAAGAGAAGAACAGATATTTCATCAGTGATCATTAGACTCTCTAACAATCTCTCGTCTTTGCAACTGAAGATTTCACCGCCCACGCCTGTTTCGCTCTTTTGGTACTCAGTTTCTACTGAACACAAAAGAAATCCTAGCTGCCAGGAGAGGTTCTTGGAGGTGATCCGGAAGCATGCCCTCCCACAGGAAGCTCTGCCCAGGATCTGAAGGCCCTCGTGGCCTTCAGAGATGCAGCACCACGATGGCTGGCGAGAGAAGATCCTACTTTTCTGTAGGTTACATGGTTTTAAAGGGCGTCCAAGTGCTCCTCCTCCGCCTTGGAAAAACGTCCGCCTTAGGCGCCTAGGCGTCTAAAGCATCCGCCTAAGCGTCAGAGCGTTCCCCCCCCCCCGACGCCTTAACGCCTTTAAAACCATGGTAGGTTGTCCCGGCAAGGATGGCGAAGTGGTAGCGGTGTCCTCGCGTCGGAATGAATCCTCCCCGATCCGTCCCCACTGAGATGGCGCTGGCTCAGATATCGACATGGAGCACATGGAGGGTTCAGTCCGCTGGTTGTTTACCGAATCTGGTGGATTGTTCAGGATTAGGTGACTGTCCGACACTTTGTCTTTGTGCAGTGGTGGTGGCATCCCTTCAAGCTCAGGAAGGGCAGCTGTGGTTTCTACAGGAACCATGGAGCAGATCTGGGTGTCTTCCATGACGACGTTCGTCAGTGGCCTCAGATGTGGGGATAGAGAAGCATGGGTGTGTCCCCGATCGTGTTGTTCCAGCGAAGTCTTCGATCCTGTCTTCAGAGACAAGTGGCTACTGCGGCTAATAAAGCCATTGGGCGATGTTTTTTTTTTGTTCCAAGGATGATGGTCGCTTCGTCGTTCTTCTCCTATGGTTTCTTTAGCGGCAGAGCATGATGGTGGTTGTCCCAAGCACAAAGGTCTTTGCGGATGTATATGTTACTTAGTTACTTTTTGGGCCTTCTGTGTATGCTGGCGGAGGCAACTGTACGATGTCGGTATATGTCTGTATTTGTTCTCATCTTTGTATGCTACGGCGTATTTTTCCAAAAAAAAAAAAAAAGAGTTCAAGAGTAAGCTTCGTGTACGCTAGATTTAACAGTATTCTAAATTCATTCTGAACTTGTGCTAGTATCTTAGGAGTGTTGTGCATCACCCAACTTTGACATTTAAGTGCCAGACATTCTGTTGTTCAAGCAAAGTTTTGCCAGGATTTTGAACTTTTTAACCAATATGAGAAATCCTTATGGACCTGATTGCCCGAAGTCCTACCAAACAATTCGAGATCTAAATACGCCTCGAATAATTTGAAGGCCCCAATCGCGCTAGGACTCGCAGTTTAAATTTTCCTTGTGAAGTCAAATCATTACATCTCAAACTCTCATCACTATGACTGTGGGAGTAATAAATTCACACTTTCTTAGAGATCATGTAAATATAAACATCAACTCAGCCACACACATCAAGTAATTACATCAACACTGCAAGAACACTGCACTAGCAATTAAGTAGGTAGAACCAAGCATAGGACAAAGATAGAACCAAACATGCCAAAGAACACTGCAAACACCTGCTGTTGTTTAATTTGTGCTTTGCGCCTTCTAATACACAACAATATGCATCTAGAAAAAGAGTTAGTGGAAAGAGAGAGGGTGAAAATAAAGAGCTCGATAACGTTACCTGAAATGACAAGGTTCAAGAATACCAACAACAGGACACAAAACCTTTTCACGTTATAGTAATTCCACATCTTCAAGAAAAACCACAACATTGTTTCGATGATTTGGCCCAATAATCATCAGGCACCAACATCGTAAATGTAGTACTGCGAGTACTGAAATTTTCTCTAGGGCTAAGCATCTTGCACGAGGTTAAATTGACCATATTATCCAAGTACGAATGTTCACAAGTTTTTGAAATAGCAGTTGGAGAAGTAAAATTGAATTTTACTAAGGACAAATGGATGATATTGCGTTGAATTTGAGGTCTGAAATCCGCCTCGAATAGTTCGGGGTCGGACTTTTTTGCCCCAATCGCGCACGGACAGCCACACCAATTGATAATGTTGATACTCGTATCCGGCTAGTAACAGTTCGGCGATCTCACCTTGGAGGGCGAGGACGCGGACTTGGAGGCGGGAGGGGAGGCGACGGCGAGCACGGCGAAGCGCCTCGCCCGCCGGAGCGGGACTAGGCGGTTGGAGGCCGCGACGGCGGGGGTGAGAAAGGCGGCGGCCGCCGCCGCGGAGGAGTGCATGGGGGGCCGGCGGGCGCGACGGGGGTGTGGAGAGGAAGCGGACGACGTGGGCTGCACTGGGACTCGGGAACACGGCGGACTGCGAGTAGACTCGCCGTCGTTTTGTTTCGGGAAGCTCCTCGTGTACTGCGTTTGATTTCCCCCACACCACTAGCAATTTAAATTCATCATTTCAAAAGTAAACTAAATTCCTTTGACCAGCCAAATGAATATTTGTATTTCAATGGTATTTTTTACGAAACACAGTACAGATACACACGCTCACAAAAACATACATACTCACCTCTATGAATATATGTATGCACACCTCCTATAGCCATCTTCGAGAGACTCAGTTCAAAAAATTAATCTAGCGGATATTGAGATTAACGCAGTCACCAAAATTATCGCGTTGTTAACAAAAACTTCGCCTCCAACTAAAAGAATATTTCATCTTTATAAAACATGTTAAACTTAAGTAGTTTAAAATTTTCACTTCAATTGAGGTAGCTGTACATTTTACACCGCAATATGTGATGTGTAGAATGACTAATCGCTTTCGGAAGAAAATCGTGTCATTCGTGCAACCACGTTTTTCCAGAAACAAAAATTTATGCAACCCACGTCTTTCATTGGTAGCTACGCATTCACGTGGACACTTCACATCTCCACATTTACGCAGCGCTGGAAATCAAAACAAACAAAAACGATGAGCGTCGGCTCGTAGCCAAACTACATTTGGGCCTGGGCCACAAAATAGTTGCTCCGTTTTGATGGGCCCTAAACGTAAGAGGCAGTAGGAATACAATAGAAATGGGTCTGATCCATTAGGCCTTTCCTGTTTGATACCTCAAATAGTAACTTTGTCTCCAAAAAAATAAAACACTAAATAGTAACTTTAGCTTATGTCCTGAAAACGCATAACCTCTAACCTCAAATTGTAACTTTAGCTAATGTCCTGAAAACGCATAGCCTCAGAAAATGCGGTGAATTTAGAGGAAAAATTGAGCGAAGAAAGCTGCTCTAGGGAAAACCTTACCCCGAATCAAAAAGGGTTTGGAGGGGCCTCTTAACAAGAACTTTCAGCTGCAAGTCCAAGGGCCCTACCCCGTGGATTATCATGCATATCCTTCTCGCCCACAAAGCCAATGCCACTCGCCGTCAACACCGCATGCCTGCCTCCCCATGGGTTCAGTGCCAACATCAACAACTCCATCGGAGACAACAAACGATGGAGATGTTGCGGTGCCAATCCTCCCGATTGCGATGTATGCGTTTCTTCTCTATTTCCCTCCACTACTACTTGCTCCATATGTAGATTTGCTTGACGTGCTTAGTCTTCTACATGTAGTTAAGTTTGGTAGTGCTCATGTGATGTTGTTCTCGGTACCTAACTCACATAATAACCTATTATATAATTCTTATGGTATTTAAATGTCTGGTGCACTCTAGAAATTTCTAGGATTTTAAAAGTTATTATATATATATATATGTGTGTGTGTGTGTGTGTGTGTGTGTGTGTGTGTGTGTGTGTGTGTGTGTGTGTTACAAATAGACTAGTACATCTACCGTTGTGAGGATCTAATTTGTAGATGATTGCGATCTTATTGTCCTTACAATTTCCTTTGATTTAACTAGAATCTCAGTTCAAAAATAACAAAAAAAATTATTATCTTCTCATTGACTTACAAGATTATGTTTTAACAATGGTATAATGATGTACTATTGGATTGGGTCACAATGAAATTATGTATTAATATTACGAACATAAATGTGCACGTAAAAATTTGCAATCAAACTAGTTGAGATATAGCGATATGGTGAGTTATAAAAAAGGTAAAAGTGTTTTGTATAAACTACTGATGATTTTTTTAAATTGTGTCAATAGTACATTTTTGATTGTTTGGACCGACTAAACAAAAAGAAGCCTGTAAGAAAATGAACAATCTACGGGCTAAAGTACCTAGCTCCGAAAATGTACAAGTCGCAATAGTAGTGGTGATATATCTTAGATAGGAGTCCTAGCATCTAGTCGAGCCACCCCAATCCACACAAAACTTCAAATTGGACCTTGGTTTCTTCCTTAGAGAGGTTTAAATTTCCAACATACAAAACATGGGGTGTGACATCTAGAAGAGATGAGGCATGTCCATACACAAAGGTTGTCATCTTTCACCTTTATTAACTCGTTTCTATATGAGTGTAAGGGTATTTTACCCTTTATCCATTATTTTGGTAACAATGACACCGTGCTAGAGTATTTGGCCTAATATGTTTATAAGGATAATCTCAGGTATTAGGCAATGAGGCATAAATGGTGTATCAAAGGAACAAGAAGGCTAAAGGAGACCCCCCACTTCAACAACAATCGAAAAGGGGTCTACAGCAGAAATCCGGTCTGCAGCCCGGTCCAACCGGACTACAGACCGGCCATTCCGGCGTGTTGCCCGGCCAACCGGTCGCCAACCGGGGCAAGTCCGGCGCACGGCCCGGTCGACCGGCCGCCAACCGGGCTCCATACGAGGAACCAACATATCCGGTTGCCGACCGGTCAACCGGCCTCCCAACCGGAGCGTCCGGCGTGCGGCCCGGTCGACCGGTCGCCAACCGGGCGCAAACCGGGCGCCAACCGAAGGAGCTCCAGAACGATGCAAAGGGCATCCGGTCACTGGCCCGGTCCGACCGGCCTCACCACCGGGCTGTCCGGTATGTGGCCCGGTGACGAGGCGGTTCCTCGGCAATGCCCACCATGAGGGGCTTGGGTTTTAGAGAAAGGCGACGACGGAAGTTCCAGGAGCGAGGCGGTACACGACGTACCCAGGTTCACGTCCCCACGGTGGAGGATCGCTACGTCCTGCTAGCAATCCACTATATGAATATATGTACAGGGTGCCGCCATAGGCGAAGTTGATGGATCTAGTCTAGTTCTAATCCGCGGGTTGCGGTTTCTAGGCGTGTCGCCTCTACAATTATGTTTCTGATTATGCGTGTCCCTAAGGGGTGCCCCTGCGTGGCTTTATATATCAACCAAGATAGGGTTTACAAGAGTCCTAGTAGGATTCATATTGGAGTCTTCTTTCCTTGTAGTCCAAGTTGAGGCACGTACAGGTCCAGCTTGTCGAGTCCTCGTGCTGGTCCACCTTCATAGTTTGCACCGGGTATGGCAATGTCGAGTACCCGAAGGGTTATGCCCACGTCGCAGCTCCCCGAGTGTCCGGCCGAAGTGAAGCTTCGGGCAGTGGACTAAAGTTGTCTTCGCCGAATGTCTTGATCATCTGTTGAATCTTGTGCTTGATGTAGAATCGAAGTTGCTTTCTGTCGGGTGCGCGAAGCGCTCCCGATGGGAGTAGCCCCCGAGTCTATGGGCGGGTGCTTGCAGCCACGCATAGACTCAAGTTATACTACTCAAAGATCTTGATTGTTGATGCCGATGTCTTCAACTTTATTTTTCTTTGTTGGTGAGGTTGCCATATTTTTTATCGGGTGCGCGACTAGCGCTCCCGATGGGAGTAGCCCCCGAGCCTGTAGATAAATATGAAATAGTTATGTATAGGGTGTAAAAAATGCTAAGTCAAACACCGTAGACTTTTTCAAGTTCCGAGAACTTGATGCCGATGACTCTGGTGATGCCATAGATAGAAGAGTTGATGATTCAGATGATATCCCAGAGGAGCCGATGATTGAGATGATGGCCCTGAGGAGACGATGATTGAGATGATGGCCCAGAGGAGTCGATGATTCGGATGATGGCCCTGAGGAGCCGATGATTTAGATGATGGCCCTGAGGAGCCGATGATTTAGATGATGGCCCTGAGGAGCCGGTGATTTAGATGATGGCCCTGAGGAGCCGATGATTTAGATGATGGCCCAGAGGAGCCGATGATTGGGGTGATGGCCCAGAGGAGCCGATGATTTTATCGGGTGCGCATCCAGCGCTCCCGATGGAAGTAGCCCCCGAGTTTGGGCACTGATGCTTGCAACCGTGAGTAGACTCAAGTCGAGCAACCCGATGTTTACAGCTTTCTTCAGGTGCCGTTGACACATTGTTGTTTATTTCAAGGGGCAAACGCACCTTGAGCATCGTTGATGCCATTGTTTGTAAGTTTTTTGGTAGGTACATGTATATGCACTTTTACCGTGTCAATGCCGTTGGCAAATTTTGAAGGAGCAAATCTTAATTGCCCGTTTAAGCGTATGTGTATTCGTTGGTCAGCAAATTGTTTGAGTGATCAGCTCGTGTTGCAGGTCTTGCTAAACCCGTTGTATGTGCAACTTTGCTTTCAACCGATGTATGTTTTGACCGTGTGTCGTTTTCGTACGTGTTTCATGATCCTTGCTATCTCGCGGCACTCTTTGAGGCATCTATAGCAAAGAAAAAGAGCAAGGTCCCCGTTGCTTCATGATCCTTGCTATTTGCGGCACTCTTTGAGGCATCTATAGCAAAGGAAAAGAGCAAGGTCTTCGTTGCTTCATGATCCTTGCTATTTGCGGCACTCTTTGAGGCATCTATAGCAAAGGAAAAGAGCAAGGTCTTCGTTGCTTCATGATCCTTGCTATTTGCGGCACTCTTTGAGGCATCTATAGCAAAGGAAAAGAGCAATGTCCCCGTTGATTACCATCCATTGCAGCACTCGTATTTTCGTGAGGCTTTTAGATGATAACTTCAGGTATAAGAGGTCTTCATTTCCTCTTGAATTCCAATACACCAGTGCTCCCGATGGGAGTAATAATTCCAGCACACCGGCGCTCCCGATGGGAGTAATAGTCTTCATATCTTCTTGAATTTCAGATACACCGGCGCTCCCGATGGGGGTAATAATTCCAGCACACCGGCGCTCCCGATGGGAGTAATAGTCTTCATATCTTCTTGAATTTCAGAAACACCGGCGCTCCCGATGGGAGTAACCGCAATAGCTCGAAGATATTCCAGGAGCCCCCGAGTAATTCCAGCGCTCCCGATGGGATCGCATCGGGTCGATATTAAATAAGATGATATCCATTGAATATTCCAGATGATAAATCCACCAACCCGAGAGTGCATCGGGAGGAGATATATCCAGAGCCGAAGAAGATAAGTCCATCGAGTAATCATAGATGATGGAGAAAATTAATCCACTGATTTGGGGAAAATAAATCCACCGAGTAATCGAGAGTACTGGAGGTAACGATGTAATGGCACCTCCCCAATCATCGGGTGTGGCGAAAGAAAGAGGAACACTTAGTTCTGCAGGCGCAGTCGAAATAGTTGCGCCATCCAAGATAATTCGTGCCGGCGGGTGCAGCCAAAATAATCCCACGGCCAGAGATAGTCCATGCGGCAGGCGCAGCCGAAATAATTCCGCGGCCAGAGATAGTCCACGCGGCGCCTAGCTGACGTGGCCGATGAAGAAAACGCAGTTGTCATGGTCAATCCACGGCGAGTGAGCATCCGAATATATCGGGTCCGTAATGTCGGGTCCGCGGCAGGCGAGCCCCCGAGTAAGAAGAGTGCGCGATGGCTGGCGCGGTCAGCCGAGCAGGGCAGTCGACAGGAGAGCTCCCGAATATATCAAGTCCACGATGCAACAAGCGAGCTCCCGAGTGTGGCGACTGTGTGGGGTGAAGCAGTCGAAGCTTGTTCCGATCTACAGTCATATTACAGCGCAAAAAACTGTGCACAAATAATAGTACGAGCCAAAAAATACTTGGCGAGATAAGTTTTGCAAATAGTAATTAACTGGAAATATAGCACCTGATGGTTCTTGTGTCGGATGAAGATTTCGCGACAAAGCACGGTTCAAATGAAGTGGAACGACGTTTAACCTGGAGTAGTTGGCGCGATGCACTTTGTCAATGGAGGGTTTGAAGCTCGATTAGCAATCCCGTCGGAGCCGTTGGTGATGAAACAATATTTATCTGGCCGAGAGTTTTGAAGCGGATCCGAAAGTCGATTCTCTATCCCATACAGCCATGATTAAAGAAGATAGCATTGTCCGCTCATGTTTACTGGCTTCTCGGCTCGATTCCGCCGAAATAGACTGATACGCAATCAAACGTGTATACGGACGCTGATCACGAGCACGCGTATATATGACGCGCTCGGTTGCATGGATGTAAGCAACCGATCGTTGTCTTCTTGGAACTTTGGACAGCAGCTGCCGCTAATCGTTATGGGCTTCTGGCCCCCTTTGATTGACTCGTGGAATTCTGATTTCTTCTTGTCGCTGGCCGTAATCCCTCAAAGACGCATGTAGATAAACATTGCACAGAGGGTCAGATCCAAATAAAATAAGCAGTAGGCCAAGTAATCAAAGAGAAAGAGGATTGATGGGCGCAAATTCTACGCATCACGGCCGGCGTACGGGCGCGCGTATCGCCACAGTCGCACGGATGAGCCGCCGCTGATACGTGGCCAGATGCAATTTGGCGATTGAAGATGACGATGGATCCCGCCCGGATGACAAAATCCAACCGCCGCGCTTCCCACAGACGGCGCCAATTGACGAGGCGGTTCCTCGGCAATGCCCACCATGAGGGGCTTGGGTTTTAGAGAAAGGCGACGACGGAAGTTCCGGGAGCGAGGCGGTACACGACGTACCCAGGTTCACGTCCCCACGGTGGAGGATCTCTACGTCCTGCTAGCAATCCACTATATGATAATATGTACAGGGTGCCGCCATAGGCGGAGTTGATGGATCTAGTATAGTTCTAATCCGCGGGTTGCGGTTTCTAGGCGTGTCGCCTCTACAATTATGTTTCTGATTATGCGTGTCCCTAAGGGGTGCCCCTGCCTGGCTTTATATATCAGCCAAGCTAGGGTTTACAAGAGTCCTAGTAGGATTCATATTGGAGTCTTCTTTCCTTGTAGTCCAAGTTGAGGCACGTACAGGTCCAGCTTGTCGAGTCCTCGTGCTGGTCCACCTTCATGGTTTGCACCGGGTATGGCAATGTCGAGTACCCGAAGGGTTATGCCCACGTCACCCGGTCAACCGGGTTTGTCGAGGGAAAAGCTGAGGTGGCAAGTGACCAACGGCCATATTTCGAAGAACACTATAAATAGGCCTTCTCCTACCTCTGAACAGTTAGGCACTACACTACAAACTGTTCTTGAGCTCTCTCTCTCTTACTCCATTACTAGAAACACCAAAAGCCTCAAATCTACCTCCTCCTCCACCCAAACTCAAATCCCTCCGGGGAATCGTTAGAGGAGGACCCGATCTACTGTTCTACCAAGCCAAATCTCATTCCCCCTTGTATTCATCGAGAAGCTTGCTTCCTAGGGTTCCTTGGAAACCTTAGGTGGGAAAGAGGAGTCCGGAAGCATCCGGGCTGTGGATTTGCTCCGGGCAAGATTGTGAAGGTTTGGAGGCTACCTCAATGTCTACCACAAGTGAGTGAGCTATTCCTTCGTGGGATAGGCTCCGGAGAATAGGGTGAGCCTTCGTGGCGTGGGGAATCCTTCGTGGGACCTCCACCCTCCAAACGTGACGTACCTTGTTGCAAAGCAAGGGAACACGGGAATACATCCTCGTCTCTCGCGTGCTATCGGTTATCTCTAACGAAACTCCTTACTTGTGATTTAATCGCTCGTGAGAGCCTTCGTGCTCGAGTTAGTTGTATCCTCATATAGGTTGCTTCACCTAGTTTGCATTAGGCTCACCTTTATATTCCGCAAAGCCTAATATTGCAAAGAAGAATTAAAACTTGTAGAAACCTATTCACCCCCCTCTAGGTTTACCATCTCTATACTTTCAATTGGTATCGAGCTCGGACTCTTATTAAGGGCTTCACCGCCTTAAGAGTGAGATGGATAAACTCTTCGAGGGTCTAGATGACGACTCTAACCTTTCGGTTAAAGAGATGAAATCTAGACTCTTGGCATATGATGCCGAGAAGAAGAAAAAGGAGGATGAGCTACAAAACCAAATGACAGAAATGTCTTCCATGCTTAAGAAATTAACTAGTGGACCTCCTCCTAGTACGGCTTCGGCCTCTCTAGGGAATTTCCATGAAGTTAATCATGACTATCCCAAAAACACTTCACCCATGCCTCATATAAACCATAGTGGGAATGTTCCCCATTTTGATGGAACTCACTTTCCTTTTTGGAAATCTTCTATGGAATCTCATATTCGCAATGCTAGCAGGTGGAGTTATGGGAGATTATTGTTCATGGATACCGGGAGCCACAAGATCCCATTCGGTTGACCTCCACCGAATTCTACAACCGTCAACTCAATGCCTCCGCACGTGACAAGATTAGAAGTGGCATCAACCGCAAGCTTCTTGATCAAGTCAATGACATCGACTCCGCTAAAGAGTTGTGGGATCGGATCGTAGTACTCCAAGAGTGAACCGATTTGATCCAATCAGCTCTTTATGAGACCGCAAAGCAAGAGGCTCACCAGTTCATGATTCGAGATGGAGAATCCGTGGCCGATGCCTACGCTAGGCTTGGTGCTCTTAGAGTAAGAGTCAAGGGACTTGGTGTTGAGAAGTACAATGATGGCTTCGAGATGAATGAAGCATTCATAAAGTCCAAGGTCATTGCTATGATTGCCGTCAAGCAACAAGACACCAACCTTGCACTCAACTTGCAAATCATGACCAAGAGTGCCGATCTCAACTCCGATGATCTCGTCTCCTATGTGGCCGCCAATGAAAACATGGCCAAAGCGGGAAAGAGGCTCATGGCAATGAACCGTGTTGATGAAGCCTCACACAACCATGAAGCGTCACACAATCTTGCTCTCAAAGCTAGGGCCGATCATGGAAGCAATGAAGACTATGAAATTGAAGAAGAAGAAGAGATGACTTCAACTAGTGACATTGCTACCGACTTTGCTTTCTTTGCCAAGAAATACAAGGCAAAGTTCCCAATGCTCCTCAATGACAAGAAGAAGAAGAGAACTTGCTACAATTGTGATGAAGACAGGCACTTTGCAAATGAGTGCCCTTATGCGAAAAGGGTAGACAAGACAAGATTCATCAAAGGGGTCAAGCCAAGATTGAAGCCAAACCCAATCAACGATCGATACAAGAAGAACAAGGGAAGAGCCTTTGTTGGGACCGAGTACTTGTCTGATGATGAAGAGGAAGATGAGGAGAAGGAGGCCGGGGTGGCCGGTGATACGTCCAAAACGTATCTACTTTCCCGAACACTTTTGCTATTGTTTTGCCTCTAATTTGTGTATTTTGGATGCAACTAACACAGACTAACGCTGTTTTCAGCAGAACTGTTCTGGTGTCTCGTTTTTGTGCAGAAATCCAACTTTCGGGAAAAACCTCGGGATTTTGACGAAAG